>NC_048220.1:108711725-108876885 GCF_002007445.2 Ailuropoda melanoleuca | reverse complement strand
TGTCTCGCGGGTGCCGTCCGCGAGTCCGCCTGCTCCCCCGTGCAGGTGGCCCGCCAACCGCCAGCCGTCCCGCGTGCGCTCCCGGAGCTCCCTTCTCAGTCTGCTGTCTCAAGCGTGCGGGTCCGCGGTCTGTCCGCTCCCCTGTGTAGGTGGCTACCGCTTCCCGGCGCCCTGACACGGCGGCTCCCTCCCCCTTCTGTTTAGCTTCCGATATCTGTGCGCGGTTTCATGGCTCCCCGCTTCATACCTCGATACTCAGCGCTGGATATGTTCATTTGTAGAGATCCAGATGTATCTTCCTGCATCTCAGGCTGATTCTGTGGATGTTCCTGCTGGTCTGGTACCTATCCAGCTCAACTCAGGGGACTGGCTGAAAAAGGGGTCCCCTACTCCTCCGCCATCTTAACCTCCTCCTTCCGTTAAATCCCTTCTTTTAGCTGTAAGACTTTGAGCAAGTTATTTAACTTCCATGTCCTCATCTTATAAAATGAAAACACCTTTTCGGATTTGTTTTGGAAGTTTATTGAGAATATCTACATTAAACAAGAAGAGATACAATATCTTATTTATTTCATCATTCAATGAAAGGTCTTTTCTTCCCTTCCCTCTCCCCCCATGTGGAGTTGTGTGAAGAGAGAAGCAAACTGGAATTAATGATTGTTATCCATAACTGAATCTGAAGTAATTTGGAATGTTATTCTGAGTCACATTTCTACTCAGACACTGAGTGCTAGGGGATCTTGGAGCAAAATATTGACCTTAGTTACAATGGTCTTAGGTTAATATATCACTTGTGTTTATTTGTGTATGTATGTGTATGTGTATTTAATAATTTTTGTTATGTAACTTGCCCTTTTCTAACAACCTATGGCATTTTTACTTAATCATCTTTGATATTACTGTCTCAGTACATAGTTTCTGACAATCAGTTGTGTAGATGTATTGATATATAATTATCATTTCAATGAGAAATTTCTTTAGTCTTTTATAACCTATTTTTAATGGGAATTTTAAACAGTATTATTCCAAAAAAGTTTCTAAAGGCCTTATTCATTTTATTATACATTAAATTCAGTCATTAAACTGTATGTAATTTAAAAACTTTACTGATTTTAACAGTAAAATATGTACATTGTAGAAATATCAACCTGGAAATGTAAAAGTACAAAGAAAATTAAAATTATCTTTAATTTCAGTCTTGGTGATATTTCTCCATTTTATATGAATATTTAAATACACCAACATTCAATGTATTTACATATAACACAAATCATGCTTTATAGTTTGAAGTCCTATTTTTTCATTTTATTTGCATTATATTGTGAATATCTTTAAAATTATTCAAAGGTATAACTGTAAATGGATATATAGTCTCCCATTGTATGGCTATACAATAATAACATCTATTGTTACACTTCCCATTATTTAAAATTTTTCACAATTATACACAATGCTAGAATGAATAACTTCATACCTAAGTCTAATCTTTGATAACATTTTTTTTTAGGATTGATTCTTTGAGTGGGATTACTAAATCTTGTATCTTTAATATTTCAAATATTTTTTGATACCTAAAGATAATTGATACAAAATAAATAAATCTAGTATCTTTAATACTTCAAATATTTTTTGATACCTAAAGATAATTCATACAGAATACTTCTAGAGGTTTTTACTAATTAACTCTATATAATTTTAGGATTATGCCTCTTCATAGCCTGTGCTGTTTTCCTAGCACGTGGTCCAGTTCTATGGATGCCTTTCAGACGCTGGTACATGGGTATAACAGATTCTACCTAATATGTCTAAGAATTAGAAAACAAGAAAAACACATAATACTTAAATGCATCGAAAGTACTTCAGAGTTTAGTACGTTCTGAGGATCAGCATTATGAAGTTAGCTATCATTGTACTATCAGTTTCTGAATATGCAAGTTGATGAGATTTCTGTCATAAATATACATATAAAATGCATAACAGTACTACTGGTATTACTATTATAATACATTTTAACAGAGTTTGTTATATATGAAATTCATATATGTTCATATGTTATATATGAAACATTCTCTGTATTTTATATGCCAGTCTATATTCTTTCTCATTCTTGTTACAGCACCTTTCCAGAGCACTGCAGGGTGATCATCCTTAAAAATTTCTATAGTACTTCTCTTTGTCATTTATTTGGTGAACTACATCATTATTGATTCTGATTTAATTTAGCTTTGTTGTAGTCAAAAACACACTCTGAATTCAGTTTTGAAATTTCTCGAGACTTTTTTTTTATGGCTCAGAGTGTGGCCTACCTTGATGAATGTTCCATGTACACTTGGAACTATATTCTATAATTTTCTATATTCTATACATTTCAGTTGAGTTTTAAGTTGGGTTAATAGTGTTCAAATTTTTTTCATCCTTCCTAATTTGTCTATATCTTCTGTCAGTTACTGAGAGTAGTGTTAACATTTCAACCTATAATTTGTGTGTTTCTTATGTTGGTCACTTTTTTGTTTCACTTATTTTGAAGCTCTACTATTAGATGTGTAAACATTGAAAAATGTTATGTGTACTTGATGAATTGATGTTTTTATCCCTTACGTAACGTTCCTCTTTTCCTGGTACTGATCCTTATTCTGGAGTCTGCTTTGATGATGCTAATGTAACTGCTCCCGTTTTCTTAGTTTTGCACGGTGTATCGTATTTCAGCCCTTTACTTTTAACCTGTTTGTGAGCTTATATTTCAAGTTTGTCTCTTGCACACGTAGGGATGCCTGGGTGGCTCAGTCGGTTAAGCATCTGCGTTAGGCTCAGGTCATGATCTTGGAGTCAAAGCCCTGCGTTGATCAAGCCCGGCGTTGGGCTCCCTGTTCAGCGGGGAGTTTGCTTCTCTCTCTGATTTCCCCATCACTTGTGCTCTCTCTCAAACAAAGAAATAAAGTCTTTAAAAATAAATAAAGATTAAGTTTGTCACTTGCATATGTATATATTTGGCTCTTGCTTTTATTTTACCTAGCTTGACAATCTCTGCCTTTTAATTCCCATGTGATTTCTCTTTTCTTTCTTTTTTTGTGGGGGAGGCAATTTCACCCATTTCTTTCATTCCAGTCCCCATCTCTGACAATCGCCAGTGACCATTTTACTTCTTCCTTTCCTGCTGGGATGCCTTTTATGTCTTTTTCTTGCCTAATTGCTCTGGCTAGGACTTCCAGTACTATGTTGAACAGAAGTGGCAAGAGTGGGCATCCTTGTCTTGTTTCTGATCTTAAAGGAAAAGCTTTCAGCTTTCCACCATTGAGTATGATGTTAGCTGTGGGCTTGTCACATGGCTTTTATTATGTTGAGATATATTCCCTCTATACTCACTTGTTGAGAGTTTTTAAATGCTTTTTTTGCATCTATTGAGTTGATCATACAACTTTAATCCTTCATTTTGTTGATGTAGTATATCTCTGTCAATGTGTAATCTCTGCCTTTTAATTCCCATCTGATTTCCCCACCTTTCCTTTTTCCTTTGTATTTTAGATTCAATACATTTTTAGAAACCTATTTTATCTCCTGTATCAATGTTTTATCTGTACCTCTTTTTTTTTTTAGTAGTTCCTTTAGGGATTACAATATGCATTCTTAAGTTTTTACATTCTGCATGAACTAGTAATATGTCACTTTACATGTAACATAACCTTGAAATACTGCCTCCATCTGTTACACTAGTCCTTTGTGTTAATGTTTACATACATCTTATTTCCAAATGTGTTACAGGCCTCATAGTAAATTATTAATATTGCTTTAAACAATCTTAGTATCTTTAAAGAAACTAAGAAACAAGGAGAAAAATCTTTTATATTTACCCACTAATTTACTATTTTTGATGTTCTTCATTCCTCCATATAGATACAGATGTCTATCTGGTATCTCTTTCAGTCTGAAGAACTTCATTTTAACACTTCTTATGGTGCAGATCTATTGGGACAAAATCTCTGAGCACTGTGTATCTGGAAATTCCTTCATTTTGCCTCTGCTTTTGAAAGACCATACTCAGGCTGCCATTACAAAATACCATAGACTGAGTGGTATATATAACAGAAATTTATTTTCTCATAGCTCTGGAGGCTAGAAGTCTAAGCTCCAAATGCCAGCTTGGTTGCTTTCTGGTTAGGACACTCTCCAAAGCTTGTAAATGGCTGCCTTCTTACCTTGTCCTCACGTGGCAGAGGGTAGGGGAAGGGGAGAAAGAAGAAGAGAGAATGCGAGTGAATGTGAGCATGTGGATGGACATGAGCAAACAGGTGCTCAGGTTTCTCTCCTTATTTGGGTACTAATCTCATCATAAGGACCTGACATCACTCATCTAACCCAAATTACTTCCTAAAGACCCATCATGTCTCCAAATACCATCATATTTGGGGTTAAGCCTTTAATACATGAATTTATGGGGCAAGGGGACACTGAATGTTATGGACGTTCTCCATAACAACCTTCTCATTATTCTTCTAGGTTGAAGGTTTTTATTTTAACACTTTAAAGATGCCATTCCATTTTCTTTCTTTTTTTTTTAATTGTGGTAGATATACATAACATTTTAGCCATTTTTAAGTGTACAATTCAGTGGCCTTAAGCTCATTTAAAATGTGCAACCATCACCTATCTATTACCAGAACTTTTTCGTGATCCCAAACAGAAACTCTGAACCTATTAAATAATAACTCTCCATGACCACTTCCCCACATCTCTGGTAACTTTTATTATACTATCTGTCTCTGCGAGTGGGCTTATCATTGGTTCTTCTTAATGAGTAGAATCATACAATATTTGTCAAAGGGGGGAAAGGTCTGCAGGGAGTGGAAGAGGGGTGCTGGGTCTCACACTCTGGAAGGTACCCAAAGTCCCCTTTCTGCTTTGGTTTCTCCCTTCACTGTTAATAAACCTTAAAGGAAACTGGTCTTGGTAGTCTTGTTGAAAATCAGTTGACCATATATGCAACAGTTTATTTGGAGGCTGTCTATTCTCTTTCCTTGGCCCATATCTGTCCTTATTACCACACTATTTCAAATACTACAGCTTTGTAGTAAGTTCTGAAATCAAAACATTTTCATCCTCCAACTTTGTTCTTTTTTTGTTTTGAAGCAGAAATTTCATATGAATTTTGTGATGAATTTTTCTGTTTCTGGAGAAAACATCACTGAGATTTTGATAGAGTTTGCATTGAATCTGTAGATTGTTTTGGGTAGTGCTATCATCTTATTAATAAAGTCTTCCAGTCCATGAATATGGCATGTTTTTCCATTTATTTATTTAAGATTTTATTTATTTATTTGACAGAGAGACAGCCAGCGAGAGAGGGAACATAAGCAGGGGGCGTGGGAGAGGAAGAAGCAGGCTCCCAGCGTAGGAGCCTGACTGGGGCTCGATCCCAGAATGCTGGGATCATGCCCTGAGCCAAAGGCAGGTGCTTAACGACTGAGCCACCCAGCTGTCCCTCCATTTATTTTTGTCTTCTTTAATTTATTTAAGCAGTGTTTTGTAGTTTTCAGTGTACATGTCTATCACCTTCTTGGTTAAATTTATTCCCAGGTATTTTATTCTTTTTGATACAATTGTAAATGGATTTTTTTCTTAATTTTCTTTTCATATTGTTTATTGGTAGCATTTAGAAACACAACTAAGTTTTGTATTTTTTTTTTTTAATCCTGCCACTTTGCTGGACTTGTATGTTAGCTCTAACAGGTTTTGAGGGTATATATGGAGTCCTATTAATTTGTGAACAGAGATAATTTTACTTCATTTCTAATTTGGATACCTTTTATCTTGATTGCTGCTCTTCAGAGCTCTGCTTCACAAATGTTTGTTACCTCACCAGCCCTAAACTCTGATTACCTTCTCTGCTTTGAGACCACTATGTTCTGCTTGGGCTTCACAGTTGTCTGCCATGCACTTCCAGGCATATAGCTGAGATAGTTAAGGACTACATCATGAATTCTTCTTTCAGGGATTACAGTATGATTCTGCCTACTATACAGTTGTCCAATATCTGAAAATTTGCTTAAAATAACTTTTCCAGTTTTGGGACGCCCTTGGCTCAGGTTGTGATCCCAGGGAATCGAGCCCCACATTGGGCTCCTCGCTCAACGGGGGAGCCTGCTTCTCCCTCTGCCTGCCACTCCCCCTGCTTGTGCTCTCGCACTCACTTGCTTTCTCTCTCTGGCAAACAATTGAATAAAAGCTTAAAAAAAAAAAATTTCCCAGTTTTATATGCAAGAGCAAGTCTGGTAACAATTACTCCATCATGTATAGCAGTGAAAGTCCATGTACTACATTGTGACAGTTCTTTTACAATAATGGCTTCGTTAATGAATTTTTTCCTTTTTTAGCCTACCTTTAACAATTTGTTCAGTTACTGATTCTCTCAATTCTTTCTTTAAAACATACTGACACCCCAACACACCACATACCGTGGCTTAATTTAGGTTTCATTTTATACTACCAGACTTCAGCTCTCAGTAATTGAGTCATATGCTTACCAAGACTCAGTTGTGTTTGTTTCCACAAGTTTCTATGCCAGTCTTACTTGAAATTGTAATTACATAATTTAATTGAATACTATAATCTGACTGCTATATAGGGGACAAAGAGTGCTTTTTTGTGACAGTTCTGTTGAATACTTTGAAAAGACAGTAATGGTGAATTTCTAATAAACAATTTCGATCAAATTAGGTGGAGGTGAAACAGTTATAAAAGATTGTCATGTAATGACAAATGTCTTTATTTTCTAACTTCACATTTAAGAAACCAAAACTATAAATTGCAGGTGACATATTTTCTTGGTAGCTTGTGGAAGAAACGACACTTGGAATTTAATCATTGGACCTATGCTCAAAGAAAATGCACTGGCCCTATTATCAGTTTATTAAAAGAATGTGCATATATGCTTTTTGAGTTACAACACAATGTTTAAGGGTGAATGTATATGTAGGCACACGTAAGCACATGTGCACATATGTATTTATTTTCTTAGGGGTCCCTGTCGTCACTAATACTGTCAGTTGACTATCATTTCCTAAGTCAGAAAGGAGACTTCTTTTGGGTACTTTCACTTTTATTCTTAGAGTAAATTAACAAGGAATTGTCTTACACAGTTTATGTGCCTCTTCACAATCTAGTTTGGCTTTCGCATCATTGCCTCTTGAATGTTGCTTTATTAAACCAGAAGCATTTATCTTTGGATTCATTATTTTCTGTTGTTTCCAGCTTCCTTTCCAGATTTAATTAATTTCATTTATTGCTTAAGACATCTCTTGATTTTAAGAAGTTTATTCACCTTCTATTCCTTTGCCTTGATATTTATTCAACAATTATTTCCTATTCTTTGCTGCTGTGGCTTTTGTAATAATTTTTAATGTATGTTGTATGTATGTCACCTTTTTAATTTGTTACCAGGGTATGAGGAGGACTATTTGATTAAAAAATAACAATTGGATCTTTACAAACTGCAGTATGTTATGTGAGTTCCAAGTATATTGTGGTTACACTTTTTTGTCCTTTAATTAATTAATTAATTAATTATTTTTGCCCTTTTATTTTAATAATATATTGTTATATTTTATTAACATATTTATTATTTTTAATAATATATAACAAATATTATATTATTAATGATATTAATATTTTATTAAATATTCTATAATATTAATATATAAATATTATTTATTATTAAATATTATTTAGAATATTATTTAAAAAGCTCCTACATGCTCAATATAGCTACATGACTTAGTGATTTAAAATCCAAAGTCTTCTGGAGCACTGAATTAAAAAGCAACAACAACAACAACAAAAAAAGAGTCTTTTTCATTATTAAAAAGTTGATCATTATTATTATAACTTTCTGCTTGTTAACTTAAAAAAATGTTAGTTTAATAACTCAGAATGCTTCAGTGAAGCATTTATTTGTGAAGTATGATTTTTTTAGTAACTTTCAATTGTTTCAAAGGTAATAGAAAACAAAGATTGTTTCAAGTGTTTTCTTATAAAAGTGATTTGAGTGTTCCAATGAATTTTCCTGATTTGAAGGAGAGAAGTTTATTTCTATATCATTTTTTAAAAATTGTAGCATTCTGAAAAAAGATTGTAGCATTCTGTCATAAAATAGCAGCTTAGTAGACTTGCTTTGGCTATGCCATATGTTAAATCATGTACTACAGAATAGAACTATGTACAGTACAAATCTGAAAATATTTGCCATCTTTGCACTATTATGTTGGGGACGAAGAATTTCTTCTGCCCTTCAAGGTCCTTCTAGATGAACTAAGAATCAAGTTGACATGAGACAGATTAATAGGAGAAAATCAAATTTAATAGGGTACACATGGCAATTCACATAGACATGGAATTCCAAAGACATAGAGCAATGTGATGCTTATATGAGCTAAGGAGAGGGTAGGAGTCTGAGGATACAAAGGGGAGAAAGACCATTAGCGGGAATATAAGAAGAGATGTTTAAAAAAAACCCAAAGTTCCCTCATTATATAGATAAAGTTCTTAGGTAAAGAGGAATCCATTAATAGCTCTCTTTCTGGTATAAGCAGGCAGTTAAGGGGGAAATAAAGAACTTTTCCTAAATCTGCTGAGTTTTAATTGCTTTTAGTTCAAAATAATGTTCATGCCAGATTGGCCTATCTTGAGGTGGCCTGCCATTGGTCCTTAAAATTACAAAGAGATTGTATATTTGTATGACATTCCAGTTATATTTTGGGCAGTTAATTAGATTTTAGGTGAGTGTTACCTTCTCATTCTGGTTTCTTCTGGTAGCTGCTCTTATAAAGTAACATAACATCATTTGGGGGTAATTTTGAGGAAATTTTGCTAATTTTTTGGTATGTTTTTATGAGTCAAACACCAAACTCATCCTCTCCTTTATACTTTTGTGTGAAAACACACACTAAATAAATTCAAGGCAATTAATATATACCTGTGTTTCTGTACCTTGAGAGAGTAAGTGGAGGTTGGCCTACCTTGTTGGTGGCAATATAAAATTTGATCACAATTTTGGAAAGTAATTTGATAACATTTCAGGGAGCATGAAAATTCTTAAAACCTTCGACTTTGTCAAGTCTGCCCTCAGTGACAATTAAAGGAATTAGTTTACTGGGATTTTCACTGTAGTATACTTGAAAGGTAATAATAATGAAATAATTTGATTTTTCAGTAATGAGGAATTGTTGCTGATTGATTTATCATAGCCACTAACTCAGGAAATAAATGGGTGAGTCCTCGTCCACTGCCTCAGTGAACTGCTCTGTCCCAGGGATTCCTGAGGGGGCTGGACAAATCAGAGCATGGCTCTGGCTGGGTTTGCCAACACTATTACTGAACAAACTTGTTGCAAGAGAAGCCAGTAACTCAAGAGACAAGGGTTTGGGAAAGAGAAAGGGAGAAGTTTAATTCAGGTGCCAGCAGCCTTTGGAAGTGGCAGGCCCAAGCCTTAACAGCCTACCTCTCTGCTGGCAAAATGGGAGAGTTTGGGGGTGGGGGTTCCATACAAGAAAGCAAGCAGAGAGTATACGATCCTGGGTAGCAGTCAGTATGTGTTTAGCCCACGATCCTATCTGGGCTGGGAAGGGGATGTGTGGGGTATGGTCTTCTAGGTATTCCCTTTGCTATCTGGGCTTTTCTGGTCTGGTGGGTGGAATGTTCCAGTCATTACAAAATGTCTTTGTCAGTGCTTCAAGAAAGTGCAATAAGAAATAAGCACAATGCATTTTAGTTAGAAAATGAGTTAAGTGGTCTTGTCTATTTCTGGTTAACTGTTGGTGTCTATAGTTTAGCAAGAGGGCTGACTGACACAATTGGCTCAGACAGTGTGACATATCAACTTCATAGATTTTTAATGAGGCCATTAAAACAAATATGAACACTGGGTAACTACATGTAAAAAAGGTAGTGAAGTGATACTTAAAAATAATCAATGCAAAATATTATAACTATGTAAAGTGGATATGTATATAGATAATTATTGGTAGGTAAAACAGTTAAGAAAACAGTTGCTAGGGTTTTAAGCGTACGGATATATTTTTATAAATTTCTCTTTAATACTGGTATTATGTTCACCAGTATCTTTAAAATCATAAGTATCCTGAAGGAATCACCTTCTTTGTCCCTCTTTGGTCAGGTATTTTCTGATACTTTTTCACCTTTAAAACCTAACACAATCCTTCCAAACAATTCTACGACATAGGCTCTATGATACAGTTTTTAAAGTAGGAAACTGACATACAGAGTTTAAACAGCTTGTCAGTACTGCACAGGTAACAAATGGTGGCTGGGGTTCCTCCAGATTTATCTGAGTTATACTTCCTTCCTCTTCACCAATATTGTATTTCACAGTATGATTATTTAGTTATTTCCCCACACATCACCCCCACCATGGGTGCACAAATTGTAACCTTATTCAGGAATAAAATTTTGTCTTTACATGCTCTGCAGCCTCTGGCATAATTAACTTGGCATAGTAGGATCTTTGATTTGGAGTTAAACAAATAAAGGTAAATTATATCTTATTCTATTTCATGAATGCCATAGGCTTACCAGTGTGTTTTCATACTTAATAAAACCAATTTAACATAATATTTTACTCAGTGTTTTTGATGTAGACAACAAATGGGATATTCAGCTCTTTTAAAAAGCTGCATTTTTCTCTCCAGACTTGAAGCAACTTATTGACTTTAATTATAAAACCCTTTGTTGTAATTTGATTACTAACTCAGTTTTCAAGGAAGATAGATTTTTTTGCATCTTAACGCTAGCTTCCTATTATTTATTCACGCTGTCCTTTTTAAAAAGTTCAGTATTAATTTTCATGAAGATAGAAATGATGTTTGTATTGTTTTGAGCATTGTGTCCAGTAACTGATACATAGGAGGTGCTGAAAAATATGTTGAGTAAATGAGATACATTCTTTTTATTGTCTGAGATGTTAGTCATCATTTTACCTCATTTAGTTGATTTTATAGATGGTGAATTAAGAAAAGTTTATTAATTTGCCCACAGTTGTAGGTTGGGATTCTTCTAACCCAGTTTGACTCAGCCCTTTGCTTTTAACCATTGGTCCTGCTCAGAAGATAATGAAAATAGGTTGAGATAGAGAAACGTCTCTAATTCTTAGTTTTTAACTTGTTTTATGATTTGCAGTCATTTGCATGTTACTATTTCTATCTTAACATTTTATTTAAAACTTAACTTTTGGTTTCATGATAGCCTTGCCCAGCACGCAAAATGTAATGTTACATTCCAACACTAGTTTCATCACCTGGTTGGATTCCCACATCAATGTATTTTTGCAATTTTTATTTGTATCTGAATTTTTATGGCCACTGACTTTTTGGAAGTGCTTAAAGTTCTTCCGTGATAAGTAAATACATTTGGTTATGCTGTCAACTCTATATTTTTCAAATTGTAAAATTTATTTTGTAAAATGTCCTTCATTATTTATGAGATCATTTAATGAGTTTCTTGTGCTAAGTATCTGTAGGGTACTTGAAAGGAAGTTTTTATTACAGATCTAAAATTGTTTTCTTTTTAAAATCTTTCATGGTTGAAGTAGAATATAAATGCAGTCTTCAAATTTAGATCAGTTTTAGCCCTGGAATAAATTTAAATACATAATTGGCAACTAAAAGCTTTCAGTAGAACAAGTTTCTATGACAATATTTGTACTTAATGTTCCAGTATGTGCTCTATTAAAACTTTTCAGTCTCGATCCATACATGCAATTTAGTGAACTTATTACCAAAAAGCCTGGTTAAAATTTTGGCTCTTCTGGATGTACTGGGAGATCTATCAAAAATTCCCCAAAGTCGTGAAAACCTTTTTCATTTATTTCTCTTTATGACAAGTGTAAACTATTAAGGTTAAGTGGGTGGGGCAACTGGAAGTAATTACTAAGGCCAGTGGCATTTTTGTGGTTTAATAAAGGCAGAAGCTAATTATTCAGTTTTTATTTAAGTGAAATGGTGCCAAAAAGGAGGTTCCTGCAGAGCAGCTGCACTCCTTCAGTGTTACCCTAATTTACCAAAGACACAACTGTCACAAACAAAACTTTTAAACTTGATATATAGCCACAAAAGTAAGGAGGCTTTTGTTTGGAGTGCATGCAGAAGAACTCCTTTATACAAATCAACCGGCAGATGACGGACAATGATGAAAATTTGATTCTTTGAAGTCATAATAGTCATTGAAATGTGTGAAATTCTGGTATTGAAAAGAGAGCGACCAGCAAGACTCTAAATCCTGGGTGGTTGCAAGAAGCTTGCTGGGAGGTTTTTCTGCATTTTGACACCAACTTCCCATTGCTTGTTCCCTGCTTCCTTTGTTTAAAAAAAAAAAAAGTTTAATTCACACAACATAAATGGGGACAGTTGATAACCGAATCATACAGTTTTTATATGGAAAACTAATATTTTATAATGGAAATTGGTATTTAAAAGAATAAAGTTCATTTACATATGCTGGCATGTACTTTCTTAATGATTTTTTGAATTCTTCCATCTAGCTAGACCTGTGAAATAGAAAGTCAGCTGTAAGCTCTTGCAGAATTTAAAACTGTGGAAGAGATGGTGCTGAAAGAGTGGAACTTCAGAATTATGATACGCATCTTTTCAGTAGCAAATATTTGATTGCCCTTCAGTCTACAAATCATTACTGTTTCTTAAAATCACATTAGTGTACCTAAGATGGTGTTTGTGAAACTTAAGATAGTGACATTCTTTAATATTTTTTATGCTTTAATCTGTTTAAAAATTAAAAGTTTTAAAATTCAGTAAATTAGTGTATATTATCCAAAGGGTAACTTGATTTATAGGTAATTATTAGCTGATGAGTCTTGAGTTTCTTCAAGTAAAAACTTGAAGCCTTCTTACTCATCCAATGTGATTTAGCTTTTTTGTAGTAATAGAAAATTATGAATTATTATTTATAAATATTTTACCAGTAAAGTGAGAAATCTGTAAAAGACAATATTGACATCTTCAAAGCATTTGTATCTTTTATAAGTGTTTTTTGTTTTTTTTTTTAAACCACAGGTGATCCATATTGCAATACCAAAGTAGAAATCTAGAGATAATGTCTTTGGTTCAATATAGTTTATTTTGCAGATGTTTTATTTATTTATTTGGAGGGCGAGCAAAGAATTCAAAACACAAGTAAAGATTTCAACATAGTGCCTCATAGTTCTTTTCAAGTATTACATTGTTTTAATGGAATCTTGGAGTGGGAACTTTTAGCCCATTGAAATGTGGCTTAAAGGACAGGTTCTTCTGTCACTAGCTGAAGCTGTGTGGATGAAATGATAACAATAGTGTTGTAATGCATTTTAAAAGTGTGAGAAATCAGTTTGTCTAGACTAAGAGTGTGCCTACAGGGACTAGGAATTTTAGAGCCTCTGTGCCCTTTAGGTGTCAAGTATGTGAGAGATGCCAAGCCTTTTCATCCCCAGTCTTTGGCAGCAACTCAACTCGGCTGCAGTACCTTACATGTCTTCTGTGGGCAAAAACAGGGATTCTGTGTCAGGACAACTTAGGCTTCAAAATTGAGGAACTTATTTGTGCCAGTGCCAACTTTAAATTGGGGAATGATATCAATAAATAAAAAAATGCCATTCTTTCAGAAGCCATGGAAGCACTGATAGATAGTTGTCCAGAATAAAAAGAGCTTAGCAACATTTTATAGCCACTTAAGAGAGATTTTCCATCCTAGGAAAAAAAAAAATCATTGTCCTTTTTTATGTTGATAGTACAAATCGAGAAATTCTATTTCCTTTTTAAAAAGTTTTATTGTTTTTTTCTTATTTTGGCATATATACATCACAGTATAGGAGGTTATAAAGAAAAAGTAAATGTTTCCTATAATCTCATCTTCCTGAGCTAATTAGTGTTGAGTTTAATATGTTTCCTTTCCTGTAAGTCTTAAAGAGTAGCTAACTTATAGCTTTAGTTTTTATGAACTCACTATAGAAGGTTTGCTGTGGAATTTGGAAATGATGCCTCACCCTGTAATTTTGTAACACACTTACATTGTTTATATCCCACTTCAACTCTAGCTGAGGAAATATGACTTTAATATAAAGATACATAATATTAAATAATAAATTAATGTGACAGATTTTTGAGGACTTCCCAGGAGTCTCTCTTTCAGCTCTTGAGTAGAGAAATACACTTCAGAAAGTCATCAAATATAATCATACTTGAAATTTCTTTGAAATTGAACTTGACAATTAAAGTTTACCAGTTAAAACTTACATTCATACGTTTAAAAATTATGAACCAGTTGCCCTTATTTTGCTTGTATTTTATCCTGTATGCAAAGAAACTTTTAAAATGTAGGTACATACTAGAAGTGCATATTTGTATAAATATTTATATGGATTATTTTGGTAGTTTCTCCGAACAGACAAGCTGTGACAAAGTAACCACACCTCATTAATTATTGGTGCAGATGGAAAGGTATTGTGTTAAGCAGAAGATTGGATGCCAGCTAAAATAACTTTAAACATTTTTTAAAAATCTGTGAGTAGGAAGATGAGTGCAGTCAGAAATACACTTAGTATTTTCCCAGTACACATTGCAGTACCAAGTATTAACACTAATTACTTGGCCCATAGCATTGTTTAGAGTGGAACTATAAACAAACATTAGTCTTCTTTAGCGGATATGTTACAATGAAACTGAAATTCACAAAATTTTCTGTTTTTCACAAATTTGGTATCATTTTCATATTAACTGTGTTGTTTTTAACCAGTTATTTAAGTAAGCGAACCATGATGTTATTATGCTTCATTATAAGAATATGGTTAACGCTGCTATGATCTTTCTTTGATCAAATAAAGTATTTCTGCCATTACTGAATGGAGACCTAAACTCTGAATTACTTTACTGTTTTGTGTCCTGATTGCTACTATATTTGATAAACAGGTCTAATCTGGGGCATCAAAATTACATGCATTTATCATTTGAGCATTTGTTACTGGATAAAATTATTTTAAAAAGAGTCAAGAAAGTTACCATTGTTTTCATTTCACATTTCTGCAAAAATTGTGTGACTTTTTTGGCTTACTTTTTCAGAATAGATTTGATGTATTATTTTCTTTTCAGTAGATTTCACCAAAGGGAAATAAAATCCTAATTAAAGTTGTTAATTGGTTTTGTTTACCAAAAGGCTTAGGCCTTCCTCTAAAGGAAATGCGTTGTAAGCAGTTTGACACAGAAATCACTGGTAATAGATTTTTTCCTATTTAAAAGTTATGAATTTTTTATATCTCCTTACTTTTAATATCCATTCACATTTTTTCTCTGCTTACTAGTTACACCAGCTCAAGAAATAAGAATCTACTGATGACAGGCTCTTCTACCAGCAGACTCTTCAGAAATTACCAATGCTTTGTTGGACAGAAGGGACCTAAATTTTTTTCATGAACCTTTTCCCACTATCCTAACACTCCTCCCAATATACCTTTTCCGGATATCAAAATAACAATTTATAGGGTAAAAGAGTAGTGAAGTCAGAAAGCTAAAAACCCCAGGGGCGCCTGGGTGGTGCAGTTGTTAAGCACCTGCCTTCGGCTCAGGGCCTGATCCCAGCACTATGGCATCGAGCCCCACATCAGGCTCCCCCACTATGAGCCTGCTTCTTCCTCTCCCACTCCCCCTGCTTGTGTTCCCTCTCTCACTGGCTGTCTCTATCTCTTTAAATAAATAAAAAAAAAATCTAAAAAAAAAAAAAACCCCAAACCCCCAGTTTACAAATCTATTGCATGAATATACAAAGCAGCAAAAGTACATCAGAGGGTATATGGGCTGTTAGAAATGTGTTTGCTTGTTTTTCTGTAGGATATCACTACTTTAACTGGTGTTCCAGAAGAGCATATCAAAACTAGAAAAGTCAGAATCTTTGTTCCTGCTCGCAATAACATGCAGTCTGGAGTAAATAACACAAAGAAATGGAAGATGGAGTTTGATACCAGGGAGCGATGGGAAAATCCTTTGATGGGTTGGGCATCAACGTGAGTACTTTGGTTTAATTTGAATATTGTTTTCTGCTCTTTGTAGATTTTCCTTGTACATATATTGAAGTGTAAACTTTTTCATGTAGAGTGTGCTTTGATAGTACTTTTTGAGACCGTTTGTATAGGTGCCATGTTCAATGACATATATTACATTTACATGTGTATATATTTAGTATTCATGTAAGTGTGGCCCAACACAATAAATCCTAGAAACAGTCTTTTCAGAGTACTGTTTATTGGATGAAATGGCTGACAGTGTGAGCACTGTTAGCATGGTCCCAAATGATGTATATTAGTTTAAGATACGATGTGTGAATCATGTTAATAATTTAATAACACTTTCGTTTATTTTTAATTTTTTTGTCATTTGTTTGTAAGGAGAATAGTTTAGAAATTATCTGTTTTGGGGCATCTGGGTGGCTCAGTCGTTAAGCGTCTGCCTTCAGCTCAGGGCATGATCCCAGGGTCCTGGGATCGATCCCCGCATCAGGCTCCCTGCTCCACTGGGAGCCTGCTTCTTCCTCTCCCACTTCCCCTGCTTGTGTTCCCTCTCTCCCTGGCTGTCTCTCCACTGGGAGCCTGCTTCTTCCTCTCCCACTTCCCCTGCTTGTGTTCCCTCTCTCCCTGGCTGTCTCTCTCTTTTCAAATAAATAAATAAAAAATCTTAAAAAAAAAGAAATTATCTGTTTTGAGGGAAACTTATAAGTTCTTGCGATCTTGTGATTAACAAATGCATTTACAGTGCATTGGAATAAAGTGGTTATAAATTCTGTGGCACCAATGAAGCAGTGACCTAAATCTCTGTGGTGGAATAAAACTCAAATGTTAAATAGCAGGACTGCCTCTAGCTGATTAAAAGCTGCTGCTACTAGAGAAAATAGCCAGATAAGATGGAAGATTATCAGTCTTATTGAAACTCTTAGAACACTCTATGTGTCCAGTCTGCAGTTGAAAGTGGTTATCCATTTAAATTATGTCTAATTTTAGAAAAGGATATTTAACGTCTTTTCTTATCAAAGTACCTGGGAGAGTTTTTGTTAAAAACATGTGCCATGTTGCAATTTAAATAAAATTATAGGGGCACCTGGGTGGTTTAATTGGTTCAGCCCCTGCCTTTGGCTCAGGTCATGGCCCCAGGGTCCTGGGATTGTGCCCCGTGTTAGGCTTCCTGCTCAGCAGGGAATCTGCTTTTCCCTTTCCCTCCACCGCCACTCTTGCTTGCTGGAGCGTGTTCTCTCTCTCAAATAAATAAAAATCTTTTAAAAAATAGAATTATGTTTTATTTGGCAAAATAGTATGTAGGCACAGTTCTTTAGGTGTCCATACTCAGTGTTTGAAATGCCATGATTACTCATTTCTTAAAAAATTTTATTTGAGAGTGTTGAGAGAGAGTAAGAACGGGGGGAGGAGCAAAGGGAGAGGGAGAAGCAGACTCTCCTGGCTGAACAGGGAGCCTGACGCAGGAAAGGGCTCTATTCCAGGACCTGGGATCATGACGTGAGCTGAAGGCAGATGCTTAACCAACTGAGCCACCCAGGCGTCCCTGAAATGTCGTGATTACTCTTTCCGTCACATGAGATTTAGTGTTTTCTTCTATATGCAAGACTCATCCATTGTACTATTTATTGATGGCATTTGGGTAGTTTTGTTGATAAATTTAAAAATCAAATTGGCTTTATTCAGTAATTTATGAATCAGGCAGGATCCCATCTAGCTAATAGAAAGGAGCTCTAAAGAACTATACAAAATAGAAGACTGGGGTTTTTTTGTTTGTTTGTAGTTTTCTTTTCTTTTTTTTTTTTTTTTTAAGATTTTTTATTTATTTATTCGACAGAGATAGAGACAGCCAGCGAGAGAGGGAACACAAGCAGGGGGAGTGGGAGAGGAAGAAGCAGGCTCATAGCAGAGGAGCCTGACTGTGGGGCTCGATCCCATAACGCCGGGATCACGCCCTGAGCCGAAGGCAGACGCTTAACCGCTGTGCCACTCAGGCGCCCCTTGTTTGTTTGTTTGTTTGAATTTTATTTTTAATTAGTCTCTACACCCGGCATGGCACTTGAATTCACAACCCTGCGATCAAAAGTCAGTTACATTCTCTACTGATTAAGCCAGCCGGGAACCCCCAAATGGAAGACTTTTATTGGCAGAAGGGGTAGAGACAAGGAAAGCACGATCACCTCATCTTTCTTGGGGACAGAAGGGGTTTTTGGGTGGATTACCATACTATTGTTGACTAGGAAATTCTAGGATTGACTAGTTTAAGATTACATTTCTGGGAGAGGTTTAAACTACAGTTAGTTTAGGTATGAAGTCTTGTTTTATTGATGTGAGGCTTAGCACAAGTGACAACATTTTGGGCTGATTTTTTTTTTTTTTAACAATCCCCTCCCACCCCCCCATTTGGATTAGACTCTCAATTTAACTGAGAGAGATGATTAAAATTTAAGGCATTAGCATTACTCCCACCTACCACTTTTGAAGTTCTCACAGCTTTTGTTTTTTTTTTAAGATTTTATTTATTTATTTGAGAGAGAGAGAGAGAGAATGAGGGGGAAGGGTCAGAGGGAGAAGCAGACTCCCCGCTGAGCAGGGAGCTGGATGCGGGACTTGATCCTGGGACTCCAGGATCATGACCTGAGCCAAAGGCAGTTGCTTAACCAACTGAGCCACCCAGGCACCCCTCTCACAGCTTTTGTTGATCCTTTGTATAGTATTCACAGGTCTTGATCTCTTTGACAGACCCCAGCTTCAAGTTCATAATTTTTAAGTTGGTCATTTGTTCCTTTTTTGATGTTTCAGTCTTAGATCATTTGCTTAGGTGGGTAGAGGCTATGAACATGCATTTAAAGCCTTAG
The DNA here is from genome assembly GCF_002007445.2 of Ailuropoda melanoleuca. NCBI lineage: Eukaryota > Metazoa > Chordata > Mammalia > Carnivora > Ursidae > Ailuropoda > Ailuropoda melanoleuca. Next base: position 108,857,979 of record NC_048220.1, on the reverse strand, counting down.
AGAATACAGTGTGCCAGGGAAGACTAGTATGATTATAAAAAGTGAGATAATTCCTAGTGTTTGGATTTTATTTATTTATTTACTTATTTAAAGATTGTATTTATTTGAGAGAGAGCACAAGCAGGGGAGTGGGAGAGAGAAAAGCAGGCTCCCCACTGAGCAGGGAGCCCAATGCGGGGCTCAATCCCAGGACCCTGGGATCATGACCTGAGCCAAAGGCAGTTGCTTAACCAGCTGAGCCACCCAGATGCCCCTGGATTGGATTTTAGAACCATGGTCTCCAAGACCAAAACCAATCAAAATCAAGTCAAAGAAAGACTTCATGGAAAGAGTCACCTTTTTATACCATGTGGCTTTCTCAGTGATCTTATGTGACTGAGTTTCAACTTCCTCAGAAGTGGTAATCCATAGCAGGTGGTATTGACCAGGGAAGTAAAGTCCTGCCAAAGGAAGTGAATCCTGAATGCCTCCCAGTAATTCCCATTTTAATCTGTGGCTCCGGACTGGAAAGGTGACAGCCATGGAAGCCAGTAATATTTTAATGGTCTGTAGACCACACAGGCATTTATTTTCTGGTTACCCTTGCCTCTGTCCCTTTCTTTATATAGAACCTGGATGCAAATTTCCCCAAGTTTTGAGGTTTTTAACAAAAGACGGGGAGATGGACCAAGGGGTCTCTAGTATATAGGTCAGAGTTTTTGATGACAAAAAGAAAGGGTTTTGGCTAAAGTCTTGATTTGGCATCTTAGGAGGAAATAGCATATATCAATATCACCTATTTCTCTTCTTTAGTTTGATTTGAAGGTTTCCAGTGTTTTCACAGGACTAGATGTTAGGCAAAGCCTTTTTAAGCTGTGAAATATGTGTCTGAGGTTCTAGTCCTCGGAGTTTGTCTGCCATCTATCTGGTGAGGAGGAACTGGTGTAGTCCCTTCCAAGGAGATTCAAGGGCAGTCTTTGTTCTTAGTGATTCCAAGGGTGGAAGAAAATTGAAAATTTTACTTTGGAGAGTTGTAGCCAGATATTTGAGGAAACTAGAAAAATTCAGGATATAGTCCAGTTTACAGGCATATAAAACCTCAAAAACAGTTAATAGGACCAGAATCTAACATTTAAAAGGTGCAAACATTATCTTACCCTCTATAGTGAGCTCCCCTTTTTTTTTTAAACCAAAGATAATAGTAAAACTAATTTGTTTGCACTAAACTTGGCCTGATTGTTGATATAAATGCCGTGAGGATAGTGACTGATCATATAAGCCCTTTTTGAAGACTGATTTCCTGGAACTTTTCATAAGGAATCTTTGAGCTCTCAGAAGCTTCTGAGGGACAGGCCATCAGATTTTACTTGAAAACCATTCCAGTCAAAGGCTTGGTGACATAGCCAATATTTCCAATCGTGTCTTGTTATAAGGAGAACAGATTTTAAGTTATGTAAAAAACTAACTATATTACTATGAAAAAAATACTCATGGGGTGCCTGGGTGGCTCAGTTGGTTAAGCAGCCAACTCATGATCTCAGATCAGGTCTTGATGTCAGGGTCTTTTAAGTCCTGCTTTGGGCTGCACATTCGGCTTGGAGCCTACTTAAAAAAAAAAGAATACTCAAGAATTTCGTCTTTATTTACAAAGGTGTACTTTACCAAATTGTTCTAAGTCATAAATTGTTTAAGATAAAAGTTTTGCCAAACCTGGAAAAAGAAAACATTAAAGAACCAGCAATATTTCAAACAAGAAATGGTAAAAATTAAATTTTCCTCATTAAGTTCCATGTTATTAATTATTATTTTTTAAAGATTTTATTTATTTATTTGACAGAGAGACAGCCAGCAAGAGAGGGAACACAAGCAGGGGGAGTGGGAGAGGAAGAAGCAGGCTTCCAGCGGAGGAGCCTGATGTGGGGCTCGATCCCGTAACGCCGGGATCACGCCGTGAGCCGAAGGCAGACGCTTAACGACTGCACTACCCAGGCATCCCTAATTCTTTATTTTTTAAGTAGGCTCTATGCCCAACATGGGGCTTGAACTCAAGGCCCTGAAAGTTGCCTGTGCCCCACCTGCCATGTTAGTAATTCTTGAATCCAGTTTTTTTCTAATAGATGTGGAAATTCCTACCCAGTTCAGTTTTATGATTTTAGTTATCAGAAACTTGTACTTGTCAGGGCACCTGGCTGGCGCAGTCAGTAGAGTATACAACTTTTGATCTTGGGGTTGTAAGTTTGAGACCCACATTGGGTATAGAGATTACTTAAAAAAATAAAAATCTTAAAAAAAACGAAACCTGTACTTGTCAAAATCCTTTCCATGAATCTCCTTGAAAATGTAGCACTTTTGCAGGAACACTTAAGCATCAGAGTAAAACAATATCTCTCTGAATGACATAAGACTTTAAAGTATTTCTGTGGTTAAAGATCTGAGAAGGGTCTCTTATAATGGAATTGACAAGGAAATTTGGTTATTTCTGTGTTACACAACATTTTAAGATAATAAGTGAAATTATGAATGATAACATTAGGGGCACCTTGGTGGCTCATTTGGTTAAGTGGCTGCCTTCGGCTCAGGTCATGATCCCTGGGTCCTGGGATCGAGCCCCACATGAGGCTCCCTGCCTGGCAGAGAGCCCGCTTCTCTTTCTGCCTCTCCCTGCTCTGCTCATGCTCTCTCTCTCACTTGCTTCCTCACTGTTGCTTTATCTCAAATAAATAACTAAAATCTTTTTAAAAATTATAACATTACACCAGGACATCAGATTTCTAAGAATTTTGTATAATTTTTAGAACACTTATAATAAATACCTATATAAATACAACTAAAGAAGGCTTTATACTTTATTTGACAATGCATCTCCTGTCATTTAACATACCAAATAAGCCTAATTAGTTTAATATCTCTCTTTTTATAAGGAGAGAATACAAATCTTTTCCAGTTTTTCTGGGACCCTCTAGAAAATCCTAAATTTAGTTCAAGGTCAAAAATACTTCCTTGGAGTTTGATTTGTGGGAAGTTGATCAAAAATATCATAGGTTAGAAAACACTCGGTCAAGTAGGATCATAGGTAACTGTGAAACAACAGTTATCCAGTTAACCATAGTGACAATTAAAGACTTGGAAGGCAAATAGAAAAAGTTAAGTCATTATAAAACAATAACCTTAGCTGTTTTAATAGGGAAGATTCAGTATTCTTAAGTAATTAAAGACCTGATAAAAACAACATGAGACACAGGAAATTATTTTGAGAAGATAAAATCTTTGTTTTCTAGGCAGATTACTTAAAAAGGTAAAGAAAAAAAGAATTTTTTAGTCTCTTATCAAAAGCAGACCAGTAGTCCAAGAAAACTTGGGTCAGTTTAACAGAGAGAGAATCACATTCTAATTTAGCACTAGTCTACATTTAGAGAGTACATGTGAGTAGGGGAGGGACAGAGACAGAGAATCTTAAGCAGGTTTCATGCTCAGCGTGGAGCCTGACACAGGCTCTCATCTCATGATTCTGAGATCATGACCTGAACCAAAATCACGAGTCAGATGCTTAATGGACTGAGTCACCCAGGCTCCCCTACACTAGTTTAGTATAAAACACATTCACTTAAATTCATTCTAATCTTAGCCAGTCTTGACCATGCCTAATATTCCTGTCCAGATTTCCTTTTCCACAAAATTTAGTGGCTTTAATTACATATATTAGAATTTTTAACTCTAGAAACCTTAAAAAATAACGTAAGATCCATGCCCATCGTGGGGCTTGAACTAATGACCCTGAGATCAAGAGTTGGCATGCTCTACTGATTGAGCCAGACAAGTGCCCCTAAAAATCTTAATTTTTAATGAAAATAAAGAAGTAAACCATTATGAATTGTCTCTTACTCTAGCACTCTGTGGATTGGCAGACTCTTAAATACTTATTATTTCTGGAAATGCATGTTTTCTCATAGTAGATTTCTCAGGCACAAAACATGTTTACTGATAGATCCAGGTACTTTTAGTTCCTCTAAAAGGAAGCCAAAAGCAGATAAACCTATATTCAGTAATTTTTAAGTTTTTATCTTATTTATAAATGATCTGTATATTTAATGATCCTCCATCACTTAATCTAGCACAACTTTAAAGGTTTCAGGTTAACAAAAAGATTTGGAGAAGCTATTTTAAAAATTCATCTGAAAACTTTTATCCTGCTTACATCTATTTAATTCACTCGTTCTCGGGATACCTGAATGGCTCAAGTCAGTTAAGTGTCCAACTCTTGGTTTTGGCTCCATTCGTGAACCTAGGGTCATGAGATCAAGCCCCAAGTAGGGCTCCACAATCAGTGAAGAGTCTGCTTGGGATTTTGTCTCTCCCTCTGCCCTTCTCCCCTCTCATGCATGTGCATGCTCTAAAATAAATTTTTTAATTCACTCATTCTCAGTAAGTATGTTTAGATAACTTACAAAAATTCATATTATTTTTCTTGCTGACAAGTTTTGTAACCGATAATGTGAACATATTTGACTACTAAATCCAAGTAGAATAAAAGTTGTATATCTGCATTATATTCACTATTGGTAACTCTAAAGACCTATTTTAATTACACAAACTTAAATTAGCTTTGATGCTGAATATTTTCCCAGATCACATGAATATGAAAAGCATTTGGGTTAGTTCTATTGTATATCTGAAAATTTTAGGAATACCTTAATTCAAAAAAGTGCTTAATTTTCTTTAAACCAGTTAAATAGACTTCTTTTACAAATTAATTTTACCAATACCATCTAGAGATAAAAAAATAATCTATCTGCAACACCAATATTTAGACCCATGTAGACATACAGACAGATGTAATGGAGAATTTATAACTTCTATTTTAAAATTACTCCCATGAATCAGGTACAGTAATACAAAACTCACTAGTTATAGAAGAAGTTGGATCTAAGTTGTTTTTCTAGTAAATGGAATAAGTTAAGATTACCTCCTCAGTTGGCTAAAGCTTTTTACTAATATTTCTGGAGGAAACATCTGCTCCACTTGAGCTGATATTGACAGATTTGCATAGGACCTTTGAGGATACTTTTTTTTCCAGTGTCCCAGTTGATTACAAATGAAGCATCAACCCTTGGGCCATTGTTTTGATTGGGGACCCAGATATTATTTTAGGTGCCTGACCTTGGAGCTATTGTAGCTGTAAGGCCAGTAGCTTGGCAGACTTTTGTTTGTGGTGGTGTTTCCAAGTCCTTTCAGAGTACTCAGCTATGATCACAAGTTCAGTCAATTGTCTCCCATTCTGTTTTCTGCTTGTTTATCAATCCACTAATCTCAGGAGAGAATCCATTTACAAATAGGGCAGCTAGAGCAAATTGGGTGACCACATTTATTATATGGAGCCCTGGAATACTATAGAAGAGAGATTCCAAGTGGACTTAAAGTATGCAGCAGATTCGTCTTTGAATAATTTACCAATCATTGTGAACAGGGAAGATTCTAGGCATGGCTTTTAAAGATCAGTTGGCTGTTCTGTAGACCTTTCCTAGTCCACAAAGGGAGCAGGTTGAGGATTAAGGATCTTGGATATCATCCTTGGAGTTACACCATCCTGCTTCCTGCATCCATTTTTGGGTTTCACCAGGTCCCACCGGCATGTGCACAAACTGACAAGATCTGGCAGCCTGGGGACATAGGCCCTCATAATGACTCTAATGAATTCTTCAGAAAACTTTGGGGGCCCTCCTTGGGTTTAAGAAACTCTTTAACTATGGTTTTTAGTTTGGTCTTTGACCAAGGAGTGAGTCACCCTGCAGCCTTGGGTGATTTTATCATAAAAGGTAACCTTTGAATAGTCTCTTCAGAGTGGAAAGGCAGTTCAGATAAAGGATTAGTAGAATGTTGAATACTCAGGTAAAGGAAGATTAGAGGGGAGCAATAGGAATCATGTCAGTTTTATTGTCTTTTTCTAAGTGTCTTTTTCATTAGCCTTTTGCTTCATTTTTTTTAATGAAACAATTTGATGCGTTTTGCAAGCTTCTGAATACCAATTGAAATATGTATCCCATTCTATTTGTTCAGTTCAGGAACCCTTGTTTTTAAGTGCATTTCTTAAATTAATGATCTCATCTAATTGGAACATTTCCCTTAATGGCTATTGTAATTCTAGGTTGTCTCTAACGAAATTTTGACATTTTTGTAGATACTTATAGCATCTGTGACTATAGTTCTTAGACAGAATATGCAGGTGTGCCAGAAGGTGGCATGCTTAACTTTTTAGAATTTAAAGATCTTTTTTTCCTTTTTTTTTCCCCCTCCGCCAAGCTAAGCCTTTGGGTCTCTCAGAGCCAAACTAAAACCTGAAAGGGATGTGCTGCTGCATTGGGGATTTTGTGGTATTTTGCAGTGTCTCTCATTGCACAGAAATTGTCTTGAGTTTGGCAGTGATACAGCGTCAATCTAACCGATTCTACAATCAACTTACTCTAACATGGGAATCTTTGAGTTAGGTGGTGAGTGCTGTAGCAGTTTTTGAGTGCTCAGCATGTTCCCACCAATTTTTGCAGCTTGCTGGCTTCCAAGATCCACATTAGCATTAACCTTTACACAACACCAAACAACATGTATACCTTAATATACTGGCAGTAACCAAGAGATGTTACTGTGTCCTGGCCATGAGATAGTCCTGTGTGTACCACCAATAATTTCCATCATGGAATCTTGGACTGGGGAAAGGATTGAACTAGCAAACACCAAACAAATGGGGACTGGAGGCTCCACATCAGTGGGAAACTGCAGCTGCCGCTAACAGTTCCCACATGGGTCTTGGGACAGAATCAAGGACTGCAGGTTTCCACCAATTAAACCAGAATTCCAGAATTGTGGCGTGAACTACCAGCAGCTCCCAACCTGGAACTGACTGGTATGCCAGTTAGATTGGGATTGATGCAAAGAAAGTGGAGCTCAGAATCAAAAAGAACTTACCCATGGCTCTTGGAAATGGTGAAAAAAACCAAGAACTCAACTCAAAAAGGTTTGCGGGTGCCACACCTGTTGCTGATTGTCTCTGCCGTCAGAAAGTTGCTTCAGATCCCATTACTGCCACTAAATTGGTTGAAAACAAAATTCAGCTGAGTAAATTTAAAGATCAAATTGGCTTTATTCAATGATTCATGAATCCGGCAGCATTCTGTCTAGCAAATAGAAAGAAGCTTCTAAATACTGTGGGAAATGAAAGACTTACAGGCAAAAGGGGGCAAGGACAAGGAAAGAGCAGATTATTTTTCCTCTCTGATTGGTATTCCAGACTGACTAGTTTAAGATTGCATTCCTGAGAGAAATTGAAATTGCGGTTAGGTTAAAGTGGAGTCTTGTGAAGTCTTGATTTGCTGATCTGGGGCTAAGTACAAATGACTCCATTTTGGGCTTGTTGTCATTTTGTAACAGTCTTCAGTTGGGGTTATTATGCATAATAGTAAAATGAAGATTCTTATACATATCTTTGGTGAACCTGTGACTTCATATTAATATGCATAACTAACCCCTGATAAAGTCAATTTCAATTAAGAAGTTTCATTCTGAAAAAAAGGAAAAGAAAAAAAAAGGTATTCCGTTAATTCTCTATCCTTATGCCTATCCACTTAATGACATTGGTAATGTGATGAGTTTTGTTCCAGAAGACAGTTAAAATATGATTAGATTACCTTGAATTTCTGGAGGATTTATTTTATGCTTTGTTAGGTTGGGTCTGTTTCGGTTTTACCCTGGTCTTAGTCCTAGAACGTAGTGTTAAAAAATAACAAGGCATGGGGGCGCCTGGGTGGCTCAGTTGGTGGAGTGTCTCACTCTTGATACTAGCTTAGGTCTTGATCTTAGGGTCATGAGTTCAAGCCCCAGGTTGGGCTCCATGCTGGCTGGGCATGGAACCTACTTAAAAAAATAATAAAAAGGCATGGCCCTTTTGAGGTTTCGGTGGAAAGCACAAGGTTCTTAAGTCCTTCTAACTGGAGACTCCAAACTCAGTCTCTCCTGTAGCAAAAAACAGCTGCTGAAATCTCTGCTTAGTTCTTTCAGCCTTCTCAGTTATTGTTTTTAGAGCCTTGTGCATTTGTGTGCGGTTCAGTAGTTGCCTTCTCTGCACATGCCTCCTTTTCATTCTTTCCTCCCCTAACTTTCCAGCTGCTCTGGCAATACTAAACCCCCTTCTCCAGATTCCTTGTGCTGATGACTATTTTTCTGCTTGCGTTCTTGATGGTCCTGATGTCTGGACTAGAGTGTACCTTTAGGGGAAAAACTCTCAACTGGATCCAATCCATGTGGTTCCCTTCCTTCAAAAGTTGAATCGTCTCCCATTTTCATTCCTGCTTTTGGTTACTCTGTTGCCTTCAAACAGTGGGCTTTTTTATTCTGTCTGTAGTTTATTATGGAATTGTTAGGCAGCTAAACCTGATTTTAATGGCAGGTAAATCTGCCATTACCCAAATTGGAACCTCAGTAATTGGGAAGTGAGCAAAACAAAGTTTAAAAATATAAGTACAAATTATATTTACTAAAGATTGAAAAAAGATTATAATTGGAGGATAGGATGTAAAAGACTTCGTGGAAAAGATTAGTATTCATTGTAAATCACAAGAGATGGTTGGGATGGACTTCTATATGTTGATCCAGTGGCCTCTCTCTATATTCCTAGTGGAAGGAACAGATTGAGCTGGTGGGAACGTATAGGATGCATTTAGAGGAGCACTCAGCAATCTGACGAGTTGGTTACTTCCAGGGGAAATAATTAAAAAGAAGATTGCAAAGTGGGTTCTGATCATATTGTAGAAGTGCTTGAATGCTAAAGTGTAGGAGATTTTGAAATTCATTTGGTAGACAGTGGAAACTTCTAAGTTTTAAAGTTGGACAGTGAGTTTGAGAGTCGAACTTTAGGAAAATTAATCTTGCAACATGCTGAAGCGTAGATCGGAGTCGAGGAGAAGGAAAGATTAGTTAGGAAACTATAGTAGTTTGGGGAAGGATAAGAAAGTGAAAGCTGGTTGTGGCAACATACTTAGAAAAGAACTTCAAAATATAGGAGGTGGAGAATGAGAAGGATAGAAGTGGAGTGGCTGGAAAAATGGTGGCTTATTGATACAGGTTAACTGTTCAACCTATGTAATTCTTCCTAAATAGAGAATAATAAAGGCTGTACCACCTTTGCAGATTATAGAGCTTTTGGCTCCTGAGTTTTTCCTACAGTTTTTCTGTTGTGTTTCCTGTTCTCAGCTAAGCTAACATGAATGTCAACACTCATCAAATTATGGGATCAGGGGCTCTGGGTGGCACAGTTAATCATCTGACTCTTGGTTTCAGCTCAGGTCCCGATCTCAGGTTGTGGGATCCAGCCCTGTGTTGGACTCCGTACTCAGTGGGGAATGTGCTGGAAGTTCTCTCTCCCTCTCCCTCTAAACCTTCCTGCTCATTTTCTCTCAAATAAATAAATATTAAAAAAAAAAATTGGGGGCTCCTGGGTGGCTCAGCCGGTTAAGCCTCTGCTTTTGGCTCAGGTCATGATCCTGGGGTCCTGGGATCGAGTGGGCTTTGGGCTCCTCGCTCAGTGGGAGCCTGCTTCTCCTTCTCCCTCTGCCTGCCACCCTCCAGACAGAGCTTGTGCTCTGTCAAATAAATCTTAAAATAAAATTACTGGATCATATTTATGTTGACATTTCTGTTCTCAGTGTAGTTTATCTAAACTATCAACTGAGAAATCATGTGCTTTGAAAAGGAGGGATAAGTATAAAATTATTCGTTATTGGTACTAATACAACTAACCATTCTGAAGCTCTTTTTCTTACAAGGTGGAGGAGGGGGTATGGTAAGAATACATATCTTTATAGGGATCTCGTAGGAGCTCAGAACAGTAACCATAGTAGAGGACTAGAATTTCAGCAGCATTAATTTGTGGATCTTCATTTCAGTGAGGGCTACTTCCTGTATAATCTTTCCTCTACATATCTCATATCTTCCCATTACCCATATTACTTCCTAAGTCTTCTTTTTTACTTCCACATTTTTTTTTTAAAGATTTTATTTATTTATTTGACAGCCAGCCAGTGAGAGGAGGGAACACAAGCAGGGGGAGTGGGAGAGGAAGAAGCAGGCTCCCAACAGGGAGCCCGATGTGGGGCTTGATCCCAGAACCCTGGGATCATGCCCTGAGCCGAAGGCAGACGCTTAACAACTGAGCCACCCAGGCGCCCCATTACTTCCACATTTCTAAACGATGTCTCACAGAATGCTGTATTCGCCTTTGAGAGATTCATAATAAACATTTGTAGCAAACGGTGTCTACCTTATAGATGTACTAATAAGAGTGATATTTCTGAAATTATGTGGTACTTTGTGAAGGTTTATGTAGATTTGTAAACATCACTATCCTAGATTGAAGAACTCAATTAATTGTTAATTCTTGGAGCTTTATTTTTTCAAGGGGTCATATGCTTAATTATTGTCCATAATGATGGAAGATTCATTTACATGTTATTGCCATCTGTTTTTTGGGGTAATGATGATATTGACAGTTGCACTCACCAGTAAATTTCTTGATATTGAATTTATAAGGTCAATTTGAGAATTCTGTTGGAATTTTAAAATTCAATTTAATTTTTTTTTGAAGAGTTGAATAAATGATTTTATTAAGGACTAAAAATTGCTGAATGTCTTTGCAGTTACAAATTTTTAAATTTGACAGTACAGGTTAGAAAATCTCAGTTTAATACAGGAATAAGATATTCAAAGAGTTAACAGTTTTAAAATATGGTATTTCATCAGTAATATACTTACCTGATATTATAGCAACTATTTATTTTCTAAACATTTTACTTTATTTAAATAAATTCTCCCCCCCCAAGCTTAATGTTAAATTCTGGAAAAAAATTGTTTCTTACAGGGCTGATCCCTTGTCCAACATGATTCTAACCTTCAGTACTAAAGAAGATGCAGCTGCCTTTGCAGAAAAAAATGGTATGTTTGGTCTATTTTTGTTTTGCTTTGACAAATGAAATCAAGATATGATTTTATGACTTTAATCAAAACCAGTCAGGAATATAGAATTTGAGTTGAAAGAAATCTTATAGTATGTCTAATCCATTGGTTTTTAGATTTTTTTATACCATCAGAACACCTCCCCCCTCCAAAAAAAAATCTAAAATGGAATGCCCACATAACATGTAAACAAAGCCAAAATGCTCTAATTAGAAATAGAGGCAGGGGGGCGCCTGGGTGGCACAGCGGTTAAGCGTCTGCCTTCGGCTCAGGGTGTGATCCCGGCCTTGTGGGATCGAGCCCCACATCGTGCTCCTCCGCTATGAGCCTGCTTCTTCCTCTCCCACTCCCCCTCTTGTGTTCCCTCTCTCGCTGGCTGTGTCTATCTCTGTCGAATAAATAAATAAAATCTTTAAAAAAAAAAAAAAAAAGAAGTGGAGGCAGGGAGTAAAACTACTTCTGCTCCTCCTTGTTCATGGCCCACTCCGTAAAATCACTTAGATTTGGTTTTTAAACTCTACTTGAACATCTCATAAGGCAGCCTATTCCAGTTTTGAGACCTGTTTATTCTTTCTTTCTTTGATTTAAAATCTCAAATCTATAATTCTACCTAATAGCTCTTTGATTACTTGGATAATAGTTATTACCTTATTCTTAAATTTTCCTTAAATTACCTTAAAATTCCATAAAGTACCTTAAAATTTCACGTAAGCCTGATGTCTGTGGGCCACTTTTCTAGATATGGTGGGTATAGTACCGAGCATAATCTCAACTCTACAATTAGGTTAATGCAGCCTAAGAGGGTATTAGTTTTTGAGATAGCCACCTAAAACTATTACTTATATTGATAACAACAAAAATACAAATTTTTTTTCCTCATTTTCTATTAAGCCATGCAACATGGTAGTGAAGAGAGGCTTTGGAGTCAGTGCAGTCTGAATTCTGATCCTTACTATGCAACTCGGAAGCTACATGATTTTGAATTAATTTCATAATGGACTTAACATTTTCTCATTGTTGAAGTCATGATACTTAACTCATAGTGTACCTAGTCTAGTACCTGATAGATAATACATGCTTAGTAACTATGTGTTCTTACCCTTAGCTCTCTCCATCTGCTATTTTTGCTGTTTTTCTCTCTTGGATTTGCAGGCACTACTGTGTATTGTACCTAATGCATTCTTCTGTTCTAAGTGGTCAGTTGAATTTGAATCTTGAGTTATCTATTTGAATGACATAATGTCTATTTAAGTATATTTTTACTTTAAGGCAACATATGTAAAAGATTATTAGTGTTTTATAGCATATTTGACATATAAAAGTGAAAGCACTATAAAGGTTATTATCTAAGATATTCGCTTTTTAAATATTTTACCCTTAGTATTATATAGCTTATGATTAAGAGTGTGAAGCCAAACTGCCTGGGTTTGGATCCATGTTGGTCTCTTACTATTTGTATGTCTTTGTACTTCCATTTTCTCCTATGTACAATGGGCATTGTTATGAGGATTGAATTAGTTAATAGAAGTGTTTAGAACATAGTTAAGTAAGAACATAGTTATTATTGTATATAAGTTTATCCTATTCGTTTTAGACTTTATAAAATCTAAAATTTTTAAGTGAAGCTCCTTATTAAAAACATGTTCTTGGCAGTTTTGAAATTTCTTAATTACATAATTATTCTCAAAGTGGTCATAGTCTTTAAAATATTATTTTGATTTAAATCAAATTGTTTTTTAATTACACTGTAATATAGCTTATCAAAAACAGTTCTATTAATGTTTTCCATCTTTGCAGCCTGCCATATTTCATGTCTGACACCTTGAAAATTATTCATTTGAGGTCTGCAATGTGAGTTTAATAACAGGAAATCTAATTAAATTGTTAAATCTCTGCTTAATGTCTAAGTGGTCACCAGGACTGCATGACTACAGTTGCCATGTGAAATGCAGGTGTGAACTAGCCACTGCTGCTGTTGAAATCACGTGCTTTCCCACTCTGATTTCTGCCTCCCTGGAAAAGAAAATTGAGGAACATTATCAAAGTGAATAGGCAGTATAACTTGAAAAAGCTTAGTGGATAGTATAATACTATAGGCTAACAGTGGATCAGGAATTTTAACCTACAAGGTAGTAGGAACCACATCCATCTTAGTCACTGCCTTGTCCCCAGCACCTAGCACAATATCTACATAATGGACATGTGATAATGTGGTAAAGTTACTTTCTAAAACACATTCCTCTACTCAGGAATTTGAAGCTGGTCTCATCTCTTGGGAGAGTTCTCACTGATTATTCCACTCTTGAATTCATTATAATACTTATGATCTGCCTCATTTATCTAACCTTCAGCATTATGTATCATTATATGTAAAGAGACTTTATATATAACGTCCTGTTTCTCTAGTTACTGAGGCAGCAAGTCTAAGCAAATCTTTGAAATGGTACAGAATCATGGGGTAGAGGATCTTTTCCAAATTACCCACATCTTATCCATTCTGATTTGCCTCTCTTGGGTCGGTAGATAGTGGAGGGGACATTCTAAAGGTTTCCCTCTCCCCCCACACCTAACATCATTTTGTTGTGAGCTAATGGAAGGTTGGGTGAAACCAATATTCTGGTTAGTGAAAGCATTAGAAAGAAATGGTTTAGAAGTTGTTACTAATATGTGACAACTATTGGATTCAGAGACTAGGATTCTCATTCCATAACTGTTACAGGAAATATTGAGCAAGTCAAGTTCCTTCCTCTTTGAAATGAGAAATTGGATTGGGTAATACTCAGAAACTAAGTACACTTAAGGGTATTAAGCTCATGGGCCAACTCATATAGTATTATTTCTTTATTTTCTAGCCCAGTAACTTATTTAACTTATTCATTATATGGTCTAGAGGGAAAATATGTTTTTGTTAATATAGATGTTTCTGTGTTGATAATAAACAAAATATCTGGCAAAAGTTATCCATTTAGGAGTATTAAATGTTTGCCTTTCACTAGTGTCAAGAAACAGGAGGTTAGGGTGAAGCTGCCTCAAAAAAAAGATATTTTGTATACTTAGGGACTATTCTGAAAGTGAACAACATACACATTTCATCGCCTTTTTGGGTTTCTTGTTTTCCTTACTTTTAAATGGTTTTTTTAAAAAAAAGTCATGACCATCAGTTTCCTTGACATAAAAGATTGTATTATAGAGAATCAGTATAATAAAGAACAAGATTTTCAGATTCGTTTTCTTCCTAGAAATTTTTAATGCCTTCTAATTATATTTCGGACTCAGGTAATGAGTATATCATCACCACAAAGTTAACATTCATAAGCATTAAGGCATGAGTTTGTCACTCTGCTAAGTGCTTTTCATTCGTCCTATTTAATCCTCACTGCAACTCTGTGAAGCAGGAACAGTTATTATCCCCATTTTGTAGATCAAAGAAACTGAGGTTTTAGAGACATTAAGTAACATTAGCTAACAAGGTCATTACCTGTAAGTGAATGAACAAGTTTTATTTGAACACAGTTGTATTCATTCATTTATATATTGTCTGTAACTGCTCTTCAGCTGCCATAGTAAAATTAAATAGTTGTAATAGAGACCATAAGGCCCCCAAAGTCTAAAAATATTTTCTATTTGGCCATTTACAGAAAATGTTTATTAACCCAGGGTCTAAACCGTTGTATAAAAATACACATATACACACAGTCTTAATAGCAAGACCCTTTCTTCTGTGACATTTTTCTAAATCCAAACTACTCTTTATTAAAACATCTTAAAGGGCTTCCGCTTAAGAGATATACTTCTCAACCGATAATTCAGAGTTCTTCACAAGAGCACCTGGCTGGCTTAGTTGGTAGAGCATGCAACTCTTGATCTTGGGGTTGTGCGTCCAAGCACCACGTTGAGTGTGGGGATTACTTAAAATCTAAACAACAACAAAAACCAAAGTTCTTCAGAATATAAACACATCACTGAAGCACTGACCTAGCTTTATTTTACTCTGTCCCAACTCTTTGTTCTGCCCTTATCCCCAGGCTTCTTATATATTTTCTTACATCTACAACTTACTCATGCTGTTGTTCCTTTCTCATCCTTATTCCTGCCAAGAACTACAATCTAACCTTTATAAAGAATACAGTTTAAACATTAACTCTTTCCGGCTCCCTTTTCTTATTCCCCTTTCCCACCGCCATCTCCCACCCCTTACTGGATGTGCTTTCTCTTTCTTTTAACATACACAATAATTTTTTCCTTTCTTCCAGGTTTTATAGTACGATTTTGTATTTATTACATTTCATTCCATCAGACACTATTGTTGCTGGTAGTGGTGGCTAGGCTAGTTAAATGAGTTAAAACTCAGACTGTAATAATTTATTCTGCCTACTGGATTATAAGCACCTACACAGAAAAAAACACCCAGTCCCACTCATCTTTTAATGTGCTCAGTAAATATTTGGTGAGTTTGAACTGTACATTTAGTGATGTTATAAATTATTTTCCAAATCATGTTTTAAACTTTTTAAAAATCACTTTAAATTAATTTGGCTACTTGTTCTGTCTTTCAGAAGAATTGTTACTTCCCTCTAGTAAATCGGGAGAAAGAAAATTATAGAATGATTGGCAATTTCTTATATTTTAGTGTGTTCGTGAAATACAACCAGTGTTTCTCTGATGTGAAGCTTATCCTGAGTTTAAGTGATAAACTTAAGTATATTCCGGTGTATGTAAGATGATTATTTCGTAACGTTAGAGCTGTTTTCCAAGGTGTTATTTGTTCTAAACTTTTTTTTAAGGATACAGAGGCCTAGAAATTAATAAAAGACCCAGATCAATCACATAGCTTTTAACTGATAAGGCCCAAGTTCCTAGATTCCAAGTTCAGTATCTTTTATATGATACTATGCTGCTAGTAGATCTTAAAAAATTGATCATTATGATACAAGAAATGGTTGGGGTTCGAAGTCACGGCCAAGAAAGAATTCTTGAGATGTCTTCTGTGTAAAAACGGTGGTTTTATTAAAGCATGGGGACAGGACCTTTGGGCAGAAAGAGCTGCACTGGGGTTGTGATGGATGACTGATTATATACTTTTAAGTTGGGAGGGGTTTAGGGACAGCACAAGCCTCTAAGGAATTTTGGAAACAAGATTTCCAGGATCCTGAGGGGGCTAGCTATTGTTAGGAAAAGGTCATTTATTACTGAAAAACTCAGTCCTGAGACCCTTCAGATGTGTATCAGTGGGCCATATGCCTGGAGGATGATTGCTGAGTAACTTGGGGGGTAGAGATAAAGGAAGTTTTCAAAGGAATTTTTACATGTTAAAGAAGACTTACAGGATCCTGGGGGGTCGGGATGAGATTGCCATTTGCCCTTAGCAAAGTGTCAACATCGAGGCAGCTAAGCTCCCGGAGGAGGGTCACTCTGCCTGTTTCAAGGACTTGTCAATGGGCTGTAGGCAGTAAGGAAATTTAATTTTTTTCTTTTGCCTTAGTTAGGTCAGCACTGTCAAATATGGTACCCACATGTGACTGTATAGCACTTGAAATGTGTCTAGTTCATACTGAAATGTGCTATAAGTGTAAAATATACACTGTATTTCAAAGACTTGGTATAAAAATTATCTAAAGTTTCTGTATTGATTATATATTTAAGTGATAATATTTTAAATCTATATTGGGCTAGAAAAATATGATTAAAATAGATGTTACATATTTCTTTAGTCATTTTTTAAAATGGCTACTAGAAAATTTAAAATTATACTGAGGCACATGTCTGGTTCAGTCAGAAGAGCAGCTCTTGATCTTGGGCTTGTGAGTTTGAGCCCCTCAGTGGGTGTAGAGATTACTTAAATAAATAGATAAATAGATAAACTTTAAAGAAAATTTAAAGTTATATGTGATTCACATTATGTTTCTGTTGGATAGCACTGATCTATATAGTACTTAGCAGTGCACAGAATATACATTCTATACGTATTCTAAATATTTCACTAATATATATTCTGTATGAATGTAGGAAATATGAAAACCTTATCCAATTTTGAAAACTTCACTTTTATATTTTTGAAAAATATAGTTCTATTCTCTATTCTTACCCAGTATGAATCAAGGATAAGTGGAAACTCTTATGTTACATGTAATACAATAATGAAATAGAATAGCTAAAAGAGACCTATGTTATACCACAAGATCCCATTAATCACCCATTTTTCATTTCTTAACCATATAAGGTATTGTGCAGGTTCATCTTTTTACATAAGAATTTTATGTAAGAATATATAATTTCTGAGACTAAAAGTAGTTCTCTTCTTCCTGCTATTAATAACTCCTGTAACTACCCCCCTGCTTCTGTTTTGCTTAGGTCTCTCTTCTCACCATATCTCGCTTCATCAGAGGGCTGGTTCTGTGAAACTAGGGAGTGGGAAAGAAAAGACTGAATGCCCTCCCTGTGGCTTCCCCCCGCCCCCTGCCCTCTCCCTACCTTCCACTCCCCCAAATCTTACTTTTCAACCTCCCCCAACATACAAACTAAGTAAAGAAAATATAAATACCCCTGTGTCTTTTGGCTTTAACCCCAGGGCCTCATCCTGAAGGTCTCTCTTTGAGCTCAGCAAATATTCCAGAGGAACTCTTCAAAGATAACCTTTCTTTGTAAAAAGAGAAAAGAGTATCTGGGGTTTCCTCTGAAATGTAGATCAACCTCACTTTAGTTCTTTGTGTACTGAAAAGACCCACCTTTCTCACCCATTGTGGCTTTTGTCTTTCCTACTGTTTCATGATAGAGTTGAGGGCGGGGAGGAGAAGGAAGCCGCATCACGGAGAGAGGAGGAGTAAGATAGTTGTGGAAAAAATGTCGTTGGTAGAAGGCTAGGATCTACTACCATTTACATGCTAATGAAAACCAGAAATGGCCTTTTCCGCGTTTGATCTGATTTGAAACTTTGTGACTTTCCTTTGGTAGGTCATTTTACCCCCTGTGTTTTTCTCATTGTTGTTAGCTGTAAAAACTCTTTGAAATCTCAAAATAGAGGAGGGTTTCTTTCAGGAGTAGGAGGACAGAGGATAAACTGTGAAACTGCATTCTGTCCATTCTGGGTCTATTGGGGAGGAAAACCCGCCTCTGAAGTAAAAGAAGGTAGAGGCAGGGGAGGAAGCAGACAGGTCGAGCCCTGGATTCTGGAAAATAAGGAGGTAATTGGAGCTGCAGCCCAGGTTTTAGAATTATTCCAGAAGTAGACCCATCAACAAAGTCTGGATTTCCACCTAACTTAAACCTTCTAATGAGGGTCTCAACCTCACATTCACTCATCTGTTAAAAAGACAGCTTTGTTTCGAAAGCTAAGAAGCAGGACTCCTACAGATATAAAAATTTGTGTTAAAGGATTTATTTTCTTCATGTGATATAAAGGAACTAGGTAGATGTTATAACCAGTTAAAAGTAAAAGTCAGAACAGCACAAATGTATGTGGAAAAAAGGAATGCAAATGGAGACAGATGGAGGTTTGTGGGGGAGGGGCAGTTAATTAAATCACTACCAGTAGGACACAGGACATAATTTGCATATCTATCAGTCATACAACTTAAAAAGAAGTAAAATAGCTGAAAGACAAGGAATTAACCTGAAATCTGATAACCTGGAAGGGGAAAGGGCATACTATAAGATAATGCAGTTTTCTACTGAAACAATTTGTTCCCACTCTTCCCCTTTTGTGATTAAAAAAAAAAACTCAAAGATTATTTATGATCACAAAATATTGGGCTAATATTTGGCCTGAGCATTTATTTAGGTATAGCAAGAATGAATAATTTGCAACTGTAGGAGAGGATAAATAAGTTTAACTTTATAGGTCTTGGCTGAGACCCCCTGCCCTATATAATTAAAAGGTTAACAGAAGAAAACAAAGAAGTTTAATAACATGTATACCTCCTGTATACCAGGGAGAACAGTTAACTCCAAAATGGCTCTTGCCACCACCTTAAATACCATCTCCAGCTGAAGACAAAAGATTTGGGGAGCAGGCGCTGGGGAGAGCCTTGGGAGGTTATCAGGCAAAGCACCATAAACAAGGATATAATTGTTATGCAAATTCAATTCCACAGCTTCTCCATTGGTGAATTTCCAGAGTTTTAGTCATCCTCCCCTTCCTAGTACAGAGTGGGAGACACCTTTACAAATGGAGATTTCCCTTATAAATGTAAATGTCCCTCACAAAAGGGCAATTTCTTCATTTTCAGAGATTTGCCTGTTTACTGTTTTTGAAACTAACCAGCTCAAAATCCTTACGCCAAAAGGCATTTTGGGGGGCAGCAGTTCTGCTGCTCTTTACCTTATGTGCTTTCTTAAGTTTGCTGAAATTTTTCATAAGGATTCTCAGATTAGACTTTTCACAACCATTAACTTGCCACCAGATTTCTTCTGTGATGCCTATTGACTTGGGCATATTTTTCCTCCCTTCAGGGTCCCTAAAATATCCTAAGATCCTCAAAAAATGTTCCTTACCACCTTGGGGAACTTTGTAATTTGTTAGCCTGATGCCATGCCACTTTCCTAGAAGGATTTTTTCAACTTTAGTTTCTTAATACTGTCTGGGCATATCTGATTATATTAGTATCATTGTCAAGTATGTCAATCTAGGTATGGCCTTTGTTGCATAACCATTGTTTACACTAATTTTCTCATAGAAAGGAGGACATGTTGAACATGTACAAATAAGCGTATTGCCATGAATATAAGAATATTCAACAAGAGTTCCCGAATTCTGTAGGGGTCATGCAGGGAGACTAATATCATTTACAAATGATACAAATTTTAGTTTACAAAACATTATCTACTAAATTGTAGATACCTCAGGAGAAAAGGGAAGGGACTTCCTTAAATGCCCAATGGAACACTGAAACAATATCAGAACTACTCCAAACAGAAACTACATTCAGCCCTCATCAGTGCATTCAGTCCTATATAATTAATTCTTGTTTCACTGGATCATAATTTATCTGCAGCTCAACTAGAGTTCTGGAAATCCTGACTCAGTCCACTGGTATGGTCTTATAATTATTTATGCCATCATAAGTCTGTACCCAAGAATACCTAACAGTCCTTCTCCATGGAGCTCTGAGGCTGTCTGTCTTTGAAGACCAAGCACTCTGGCCTGTAACTGATTTCAGGAGCTTTCAGGGTAGCATCAGAGTAAAACAAAAAAATTTATCCCTAAGTAATAAAAGATTTAAGATGGCCGTAATTAACATTACTGGTGAATTTCAGAAATGAAATATAAGCATTCATAACAAGAATAAAGCAACTTAAAGTCATACCAGAAATGTTATATACAAAATATCTGTAATCAGTATTAAAGCCTGGTTTCAAAGAAGACAGTGAATGTGCATCTAACTTATAAAAATGGATGAATATTTACAGAGAATAATAATCCTGAGATGTAATACACCCTTAATGTGCCAAGCGTGTAGTAAGAATATTACCAGAAATATGTCAAGAAAATCAAGTGAAGAGATTCCGTAAGTCTGAGGAAGGTCCTAAACATTTGTATATTGATCAAACTCCATTGATACGTGATATGGATTCCCAGTTTACAGAAACTGGCCTGGGAGATACGAGATCCAAACTACAGAAGATGCAACCAAGTTGATGTTTTTAAAGATAACTGAAGTTGTTTCTGATAACCTGTACTAATATCAGACAAAGCCGTACCAGAGCCTGATCAATAAAACATGGACAGTGAGGGCACTGAGAATCTATATTTAGCATATAGCATAAATTTCTTAAATATTTATATTAATAACATTTTACCCATATAGATTTAACCTCAGGAGGGTTAAGCATCTCTTCTGACTTGATAACTCTTACAGTCCACTCATCAATAGTATCGTGTCAAAGAAACCTAATTATTTCCAATATCTCTCTTTTCATGAGGTTGAAAGAATACATCCTCGTGATAGTCCAGAGGCCTTCTGGGGAATCTTGAAAATAGTTTTAGGTACAAAGATATTCTGAATCTTTTATTTTACATTTAGGCTGTTATTTTGGGGAGGCAAAAATTTAAAAATGTCAGTGGATTTGCACACTTAGGATAGGAATAGGATCGTGGGTGTGAGACAAACAGTACTTGACTGCTCTTTTCAAAGGGATGATAAAACTTACAAACATAAAAGGTAACATGACTGTAAAGATCCTGAGCTCTTAAGGAAGTCATTAAGGACTCAAAGTGGGCATATAAGGTTATTCTGGAAAGTGGCAAAAACTTTGAAATCTAGGCAGATTAAACAAAAGGAATAACCCTTCATGTTGTAGGTAGAGGCAGTAAATAGTGATCTAATGAAATAAGCCCACCTAAACTGAGCAAACTTTGCTAGGATTTTAATACATTTCATAACTTCTCAGACTTTTTGGACATACTGTAAGGCAAATAAAGCTTTCTTTTTGCAAATCTTATATAACTTTCAGCATCCATGCAGGTTTTGTCCTTCACCATTCTCTTTTTTATTCTGAACATTTACTTTAGGACCTAACTGTGGGGTGACCCGACCTGATAGGATGGCGGCTGCAGTGTGGTGGGTGTAAGAATTCACCCAAGGCAGAACAAACGGTGGCAAGATAGCAAAGGAAAGACTGGGACAAGGGGGTGGTGAGAGACCAGTTATTGGGCAGAGTGAGGGAGTATGGAATTTTCTCTTTTTTGGTAATTTTTGGAACTGTGCCTGGTTATAATTGGTCAGTTAAGGCCTATGGCTATTCCAGGTGGGTCGCTTAGTGAAAGCCTTCAGCTTGGTGGTCACTGTGGGCCCCTTTGTCTTGATCAAGTTTCTGTCATTCAAGTTGGTTGCCTAAAAGAGGCCTCTATGCTAACTATTCTCTTTTTCCATTGGTAAACAAAACACATCTCATTACCTTGCATACAGAGTTATAAACCTCTTTGCCACTATTGCTCTTAGGAGAATTTCATATGTTTTAATTATATCTTTTAACCAAAGTTACTCTGATTTCATAGAGAAAACTGAGATCCTTGAAAACCGTTACATGCTAATATTTAAGTAAACTAGCAAAACTTACAAATTCACATAACAACTTTCTACAACCATGTAGTTGTAGTCTTACAGTCGAACTTCTCCAAGCAGTAAAAATGAATGTGTCCATTAACAAACCCAAAGATACAACCTCCAAAAGTATATAAACTTAAATTTTTGCTTAGTAATCAGTAGTTCAGTATTCTTAGAAATGATCTAGGTACTTAAGTGTCTAATAAACATCCATTAACATCATCTAAGGTTTTAAGTTAATCTAAGATCTTGGAAATTAATTTTCAAGGTGACATACTACAAAACTTAGTTACCAATTAGTTAAAATGACCAGAATAAAGAATAATTTTGGATAAACAGAAATTTATATTTTTTAGGATTATAAACATTAAACAGAAGTAATGCTAGCTTATTTGATCAGTAAATTTATATACGTTTAGAAAGAATATTTTTAAGTTTTTATTTATTCACTTAAATAATCTATATACCCAGTGTGGGGCTCAAACTCACAACCCTGAGATCGAAAGTTGAATGCTCTTCTGACTAAGCCAGCCAGGTGCCCCAAGAGTCACCCATGTTATTTGATCTTGAATTCTTAAAAGTTCCATAGGTCTGTAAGAATGCTTACCCCCCTCCCCCAGAGAGAGAGAGTCCCTCAGCAAAGCTGGGGATGGGGGTGGGCAAAAGGAGAAGGAGAGAATCTCAGGCAGACTCCCTGCTGAGCCTAGAGCCCACTGGGCCTCAATCTCAGGACCCTGAGATCATGACCTAAGCCAAAATCAAGAGTCAGATGCCTAACTGACTGAGCCACCCAGGCATCCCAAGAATACCTTTTTAAAATCTAGCACATTAAGAATATTTAGAAGTTGAATTTCCTTGTTTTCTAAGAATTTTGGGTATTCCTATATAAGCACTTACTTTTTCTATAAGCCAATCAAAACAGAGCTTAAGAGTTTTGCAGTCTAATTCATTAATAACATACCGTGGTAGAAAAACATTACCCATACATATATAATGAGAAGTAAAGACCCTTCTGAATTAACAGACATGTAGACAGACCAGTAGTCACACAGTGTATAATTTCAGGCTTGGGTTAACAGTGAACACTGAATTAAGAGATTCACCAGTCCATACTAAACAGCTATTCTCTTCACAGTGAGTACAAATTATTCATTTGTTTGAGCTCAAGTAGACCACAAAGACCAACAGACCAAATTTTCTGTTATTTTTCATCCTGTTTAGAGAATAGATCTCTAAAACCAATTCCCAAACTTAGTACAAAGTTAAAATTAGAAAAACAGGGAGTCAGCAAAATTCTCTTGTGTTTGCCTCTTGGGGCCAAGAAAAGACATACCTGAGCTTAAAATAAGACGCACTACTTCTGGTGAAGAAGTTTGCCAGGCTTTGGTGAATCTATTAGGTGTCTCAGTGGGACTTCCAAAATTGTGAAAAGAATATTTCCTGAAAAAAATAAAATCATGACTCTAATATAGATACAGATGAACACATTTTTAAGAATTTATTTTACTCATGAAATGAGGGAACCAGGCAAATGTTACAAGCAGTTCAAAGGAAAAATCAGTAAGGCACAAATTTATATACAGTAAAGGAACGTTGAGATGAATTACAAATGGAGACAAAGCTGGTTTTTCCAGAGGGGGCAGG
Source organism: Ailuropoda melanoleuca (assembly GCF_002007445.2). Taxonomy (NCBI): domain Eukaryota; kingdom Metazoa; phylum Chordata; class Mammalia; order Carnivora; family Ursidae; genus Ailuropoda; species Ailuropoda melanoleuca. The sequence continues at coordinate 108,834,319 of NC_048220.1, read as the reverse complement.
GAAGTCACCAGGCAGGACAGAATTTGTATATCTCTTACAGTTGGTTCTTGTTACTCAATGGTAGTTATGATCTCTAAAGTCACCAAAAACATGAAATTAACGAGTACTGAAATATTGCTCCTAAGAAAAATACAAAGTTAGATTCTTTTGAGACTATGATCACAAAATTTCATCGACCAATCAATACATGTGTAATCTTTTTAAAATATGATTCTGTTCAGATGTTTAAAAACACCTTATTTAATGTGTATTGTTGATTCATGAACATTGAACTCATAGCTAGCAGCACAGTAACTTAGGCTGGAGTTAATCTTATCTAACATATATATTGGTACATCATGCCTTCCTGCCTTTAAGGAACACTAGAAAGTGCTGGAGCACTACACTTGTGGGGCTATTGTAAACAGCAAAATCATGGACAAGAAGAACAAAAATGCCAAAAATGCCGCTGTAAATAGACCATGAAAAGGACATTTGTTTACAGTATGAGATCTTAAGAAGGCACAGAGCATTATTACCTTGCTTGACCCTATCTGGGAACATGTATGTTGAGTGACTCAAATTTTCATTGCTCTGTGCATGTCACTAATGACCATGGAAGCATTGTGAATATTGATTTGGGGGTACGAGTAAATTTTAGTGAACAGGCAGATTCACAAATACAGAATCCACAAGTTATGAGGACTGTTTGTACCTGCATCTTACAGGGTTTCAAAATAACTCAAAGACCATGATCAGGGCTAAGATCTGGTGTGCTGTAGACACTGCATAATTTTCTTTTGAAGCTCCAGTTTTTTTCTTTGTCATTCTTTCTTCTCAGTCCCCAGTCCAAGGTACTGGCTGGCTTTGTGGCCAGGGAAATGTTCAGCTTGACTCCTGAACTGCTGAGACTCCTGAGAGACAGAGATAGACATGTTGGGGTGGGGAAGAGATATTTAGATTCCCTATTGGAAGTCTGAAATAATATACATGGTAACTTAGTGAGGTTCCTAGTGTATTATGGGTTAAATGGGATTTGGAAATCCCATGCACAGGCCACACCCAAACCAATTACATCAAAATCTCTGAGAGTGATTTTTGGACATTTACCACTGTTGTATAGTCTCTTTCTCTAGAAAAAAAATGTGTTCTCAATTTCTAGTGACTGATTTTCACATGTACTTTTGGAACACAAACCAGTTTATTTTGTGGCAAATTCTGAATAATGTGGTTCCAATTACTGCTTTGGAAATAAAAATAATACTGTATAGCAACTATATTATTTGAAAAGATAAAATTTAAGGGGGCCATTGACTATCACATCAAAGGTGGGATTTTTTTGAGGTGTTGCAGCTGTGGCAGGTGTAGGGTGTTACTAATCCAGTAAATATTTCAGGTGCCTCACATTTTCACTGTATTTGCTTATTTAAATAATTTTATATAATTTTCATGGAAAGAGTTGCTTTGCCAGTGTATCCTAACCCGTTATTTCTCCATAATATTTTCTAAAAGTAAGATACTTTCAAATTAATCTGAACCCCCTCCCCTGCCAAATATTAGGTACTTGGGAATTCCTGAGTAGAGGGACTTCTAAAATGAAATTCCTCAAAGACCGTCACAGCCTCCCGGCCCCCTTTAAATTATATTTTAAAAGTTTATGCTTTTTTTACCCAGGCATAATATGGGTGCATAGACTGGTGAAAACCCTTGAAACCTTCCAAGTACCACATACCTTGCTTTGGCTTCCCAGAGTCTTTTCTATTCTGATCCTTTGCCTCTGTTTGTTAGCAGTGACTGCCAGTTATGTCAGTTTGTGCCAAATTATGCAGTGCTTCTTGCTTTGTACACAGATGGACAGTAGGAAAAACCATTAAACCATTCACTTCTGAACTAATGTCAGGGTTTGAGATTAGATTATTACAGGAGAAAGACATTTTACAGGACTTGAACCAAGGTTACTAAAGGTCACATTTCACAAGCAGTAAAAGCACTGATGAACATTTCTCTATATTTTTGCATTACTGAACCATAAATAAAGTGGTTCTGTAAATAAAAGTGAGTGGAATTAATTTTTCTGTCCCATACATAGAATTCACAAGTTAATTGTCATGATCTGGTTTTGTTCAGAGGCCTTTTGTGGATGCTTTTTGCTCTTTGATTTTTGAGTTTTGGGCTTTTTTGGGCGCCTTTGAAAGATCACACCAAACATTCATATCATAGGAAGTAGAATATCTCAACCACAGTCTAGAGATCAACAAAACAAACGGGCATCTTTCCAAAAAAGAAATTGAGCGTGATATGTTATAGGTCACATTTCAAGTTTACTACAGTATTTGCCAGAGGTACTTCTCTGATTCTAGGGCTTAAAGATCAAAATATCTTTGTGAAAGCATTCCAGTGTGTGAAACAGCAAAGGGAGTCAGCTTCTCATCATTTAGGTGCTGGTGGTTGGATTTGTGGTTAATCCGTGCCATATGGCTGCTCTCCTCAGTGGGAAGCGACGGCAGCCCTAGGAGCTTTCCCCATCCCTGGGGCAGCTGCTTTGGACTCAGTTGCTTTGATCTTCTTCTGTTGCACAGCTGAGAAGAGCGAAGGCTGGTTTTCAGTGTCCTAATAGAACGACATACTGGGACCACTGTCATAGACTACACCTTGATTTTGTATGAGTCTTCAGAGAATGCAGGTGTTTTCACTTCCACAATCTCATTCAGAAACTTAAGTTTGAGTTTTTAAAAAAAACTTAGTGTTGAAAAAATTCTCACAGAAACTCAACATTTCACAAAATTCCATTCTTAAATTTTTATGTTCTATTTCTTGCAAGTTATATTAGGTTCTTTCTTTTTAAGAACAACTTTCACATAGGAAGTAGAAAAGATAAGCACAATTCACAGAATTTATCCATTAAGTACAGATGTTTAAGTGTTGTTATTCTTATGGTTATTTTGTCTTTTTAGCTAAAGCTCACTACTTGCTCCAGTAGCCTTTGTATTGCCACAATATTACAAAAAATAACTTGGGAAAGTTTGTGGTATGAAGTATAGTGCAACCAATAAAATCGTTTATCCACTCATTGTAAGGTAAACACTTTGGAGAAGGATGCTTAGAAATGTGGTCAGATTCTTAACAGAGTTTCCCCCCAAAAAGCAAATTTTCATCCTAGCATCAGTCCTACATAGAAAAGTTTTCTCAGTGATGGATAGAAAATCCAAAGGAGATTTATGTAGACTCTGAGGTGAGTTTCAGTCTCTTGTGAGTTCTCATTAGACTCCTCATACCCCTCTTTTCCTTTTACTTAATCAGAGAAGCGTGTTAGTTGCTTGTGCAGCTTTGGCAACAAAGTTGTTTCCCACAGAAAAATGTGAGGAAAAGAGATTTTTTTCCCCCATACATCCTAATAATCCTGGGTGGCTGTGGTAGAGCAATAATATAGAGATGGGTACTGTTAGCAAATGCTAGTTTCTTCCATGTGTGTTTTTGTTTTCCCAAGTTGCTTTGCCCATCCACATTCCAGTCCCTAGAATGATACTTCTATTTATTGTTATCACCATCAACAGCAACTATAATCTGGCTCATGATTCCCAAGAGCCAGGTCACTCCTTTGTTAACCAGGAGAAAACCCAAACCAGTTGTTCTTTTATGCGTACAAAATCCGGATTCAGTCTTCTCACATTGCAGTGACCCTGACAGCATTTTGAGACTCCATGAACAAAACAGATAATAGAGCTATGTCTGCATTTTGATGCAGTAAAAAAAATTTTTTTCTCCCTGGTGATTGAAAGACAGATTAACCATGTAAATGAGAGAGTGATTATCAGGTATGTGTTTGTGTATAATGCCAATTCCTAAATATGACCAAGTACTTTCTCATTTCTTCTTCAGTTCCTCTTTTATTGGACTGGAGAGTGTGCGTTTAGAAGTAGGGGTGGGAAGGAGGCATAGGTTTTCTCACCCATCACTTGGCAAGAAGAGATCATGGAGGCCTTAGATAACTTACCAACAATCATTATAACCAGACGTAGAATTTACACCAGAAACCTTTTCCTTTCTCCACAACTTGGGTGGGGGTGGCTGGACATATGGCAGACATAGACTTACTTTCCAGGCATTCTTGAAACAGTCTTTCCAACACATTTATAAAAATAAAGGGGGGGGGAGTTACAAAATCACAAAGATTGAAAGGAAATGGGTGAAATAAATAAAAATTGCAATTACAAGATGCTTTTAAAGAAATGCAGTTTATGAGGTAGCTAGGTACATAGCTTTAAAGTCAACCTCGGTTAAAACCCTGACTTTGCCACTTAGCCATGTAGCTTTATGCTGCTTATTTACCTTCTCTGTGCTTTATTTTTCCTAAATAATTAAATATAAAATTGGGGTATATATAATGGCTACTTCATAAACCAAGCAACCTATGATCACAGTTTTAAAATTCTATACAAATACATTTAAAGCACTTAGCAGAGGACTTAGAACATGCCTCAAGCTCTTTTCCCAGGCATCCACACGGCTAACTCTGATCTCCTTCAGGTCTTCAGTCGAATGTGACCTTCTCAAGGAGGGAGGGCTTCCCTGTGTATCCTCTTTAAAATGTTTTTTCTTTAGTGCTCATTAGCATAAAATATGTATTTTTAATCATAGGTATTACTGTATTGGCACCTAATATACCATGCATTTACTTACCAATTTCTCTTCTGCTAACTTGAAGTTCGGGAATTTATTCACTGCTTTACCTCTGGTGTCTCAGCAGTCGTGACACAGAGTATGCAGTCAATAATATTTATTAAAGGAATAGCAAATGCTCAGTAAATATTGCTATACTTGCTTTATTGAATTTTTTTTTTAATAATTAACAGCATCATTTGCTGGTTAACGTAGGAAATGCTTGAGAAGTTCTTAATGTTAAAGTTATCATGTTCAGTTCACAGTATTAATTTGCTTACCAAAATTCCTTTCTGTAATTAATTCAAAATTAATGGGCTTCAGTGTGATGGAAATTTATTTACATTAATGCTTCACTTCATATAGAAGATGTGTTACTAGAAAGTTGCAAATCAAATTTGAGACAGAAAGAATAGCTTATCAAGTGCTTGCTCTAAACCACAAGAGACACAATATTAGTTAAGGCAGAGGCTCCAGAATCAGATTCTTTGTTTAAATCTTGATTCTGTCCCTTCCTAGCCAAGTTAGTTTGTGTGAGCTACCTAACCACTTGCTGCCTTAGTTTCCTCAGTTACATAAAGGAAATATTAATTCATATAAAGGTTTTAGAAAAGTACCTTTTTCCTAGAACTCAGTAAATGATTAAGTGCCAGGTGTTTTCTCAGCAGTTTACACTAACAAGCTTGTTTAATCCTCATGACAACCTATGAAGTAGGTACTATTCTTAGGCCCATTAGTAAAGTTTTTGAAATGCAAATAACCACTTGTTAATGTACTTACTTTATGAGTTCAGGTCCTCTTAAAGTCAGACATAGGTTTCTGATTTTTTTTCTATTTTAATAGATTAGAAAGTAGTCAGAACTGTACTCCATGAAAGAAAGTAAGGTTATGTTTAAGCAAGTAAATTGAATCAATATTTTCTCTCCTGGATTCTGATGTTTCGTTTGTATTTTTAAACCATTTGTTTCATTTGCTTTCCTGCTTCTCAATTTCCTCATAGCACATGGACTTTCTTTGAAGATGGAGTTCTAGCAATGGAATTATTAATTATTTCCTCTTTTGGACACTAAAATAAGCAGTAGTAGCAGTATACTTTGATGACTTGATTTTTACAGGCTTCACTTTGTGGCAAAATTGCATTCTAAGGGGCTGTTGAAATATAAGCTTTTGTGGCAGCAAATACTATACCCACCAAGAGGCACTAGAACTCATAACAACTCACAAGATCAAGAGGTTTACTTAATGAGACATGTAATAGTTTGGATATTTTATACATGACTGCATGATTCAGCAGCCATGGATCAAACGTTTCAAGATGAGTTATTTGGAGAAAGTCCTCAGATAGAATGATAAATTACAGGGATGGAAAATGAATCTTATGAAGAAAAGTTACAGAGGTTGCTTGGACTAGGGAATAGAACGATGACTTAATTATATTTTCAAGGAGGAGGATGTTGAAGGGTTGTTCTCCATACCTTAGAAGAACTGAGAAACTGGACTTAAAGCAGAAGACATGGACATGAATAAATCCATCAAAATTATAAAACACTGAGAAGGGCTTTGGAGAGAAGATACAAAGACTTTCAGAAGCAGACAGTTTAGGCCAGTAGTTCTCAACTTTCTATGCATAAAAATCTCCTAGGATCAATAGTTAAAGTACAGATTCCCAAGCCCCTACCACAAATTAGATCCAATGAGCCTTTGGTCAGGCTGAAGAATGTGCGTTGTTATCAAGTATTTCCATGGGATTCTAAATAGATAGCCCTTGAAGCAAATGCTGAAAAAGTTTTTTAATTTAATCAGTAGCCTGTCAAAGCCCAGAGAGGTAAACCAAATAATCTTTTAGGCCCACTCCGACTGTGTCATTTATATAGGTAACTGTACATGGATATGTACATATAACCATGTATGCTTTTCTGTATTGCTTTGAGTGAGATCCAAACTGTTGTGAAGGCATGAGCTTTTAGAGAACAGTGAGGTTATATATTGCTCAGTGTTCCCACTGCAGTTATTAAAGATGACACATACTAAACCACATAGAGAAACAGAAAATTTTACGTGAATATGTGAGCATCAGTAATTGAATAAGGAATATTGAGCAGGGAGAAATCACATCATGGGTTACACTTTTGAGATATAGTAAATCATCTTCAGGCAATATTTTGGACCCCCTTGTCACACAGGATTATAAGGGGAAGTATTACTAAGTATTTATATTTGAGATGTGCCAACATGTATTCCTCATGATAAATGAACATTAAATTTATGAAAGCTTCTGCTTGCTCTGCTCTTGAGGTATCCTCCTTAATTCTGTTTCTGTGGGTTTGTTTTTGTTTTCTAGGGTGGAGCTATGACATTGAAGAGAGGAAGGTTCCAAAGCCCAAGTCCAAGTCTTATGGTGCAAATTTTTCTTGGAACAAAAGAACAAGAGTGTCCACAAAATAGGTTGGCACTGACTATATCTCTGTGCTTGACTGTGAATAAAGTCAGCTGTGCAGTATTTATAGTCCATGTATAATACATCTCAGTCTCCTAATAAATTTGACCTTTAACCACAAATACATTTTGTGGTGCCTTTTTAAAATGTTTCTTGATGTCTCAAAGTGAACATGTTTCAATTTCTTATTTATAGAGGAGATTTGAGGTGATCATACATCTAGGAAATTTCAGCTTAAAATCTATTAAAAGGAATGCTTGAAATCAGCTGCAACATTGAAGTTTTGCACTTCGTTCTTTATAGCCATTCTCAAGTTGTGTTTATAAATTACCAGCCATCATTATTTATAATGCTATCTTAGAAATTCTCTTGTTTTATCTGAGGTTAGAGAAGTTCAAGATTACATTGCAATCTAATAAACCCAATCTCCTTAATAGTGAGGTTCTCTTCTAATTTTTGGGGGTTGGGGAGGAGAAGAAGAAGGAGAGAGAGACTCTTAAGCAGGCTTCACACCCAGCCCAACATGGGGCTCCATCTCACAATCCTGAAATCATGACATGAGCCAAAATCGAGAGTCAGGCGCTTAACTGAGCCACCCAGGAGCCTCTGAGGTTCTCTAATTAGAACTTTATATTCTCTGAGTTTGAGTCTGAATCTGAATGAATTGTGTTCCATACTAAATTCTGCTCAGAAATTGACATTTATGACTCTGAAGGGTTCAGATGAAAATTTTATATTCTTATGAATTGAAAGACTCCAAGAAAATAATCAGTTCATTATTAGAGATCTTTTTGTATTCACTGTTGTTTTTGTAAAATAGACATAGATATAGGTTCTTGTTAAATCTTAATCACTTAGGTCATCCAGTATGAGTTATCAAGCACATACTCCTGTCTGTCTCTTCAGTAATCATTCTGTACACTAATCTTCATCATAATTTTGTTAGGTAGGCACTGTTATTTCCCCCATTTTGCAAACACATAAATCAAGGCTTAAAAGGACTAAATAACCTACTCAAAATCACACAGATCCTAAGTATAAAGCTGGGACTTGAACCCATGTTTGTCTTCACATCCCATACTTTTAATTACTTAAGTTATAGAAAAATAGGATTGATGGCAGATGATTTCTTTGGATTGCTAATAAATTCTTTATGTTACAAGAGTTACATACTAATTATGTACTTTCTCACAATTACATTTCATAAAAACATTAATAGCGCATTGACTTAGCCCAACAAAGAAAACACATCAAAGTGTAAATTTGTGTAATATTGTTTTGAAGAGCAGTCTCTTTTCAAAAACGGTGTATTCCATTTAGTTCTAAAAATCCTCATCCTGACAAATAGCCCATAGATATACACAGAGGTGAATGTACAAAGATATTACAGAATGGTTTCTAATAGCTAATAAGTTGAAACAGTCTAAATGTTTATTAAAAGAGGAATGCAGTAAATGGAGTATTACAGAGCTATTATAAAGAACAAGAAATATCTACGAGCAGTTTGGAATGATGTTCAAGATATACTGCTAAGTAGAAAAACAGAGGAATAGTAGATAACATCTGGGGGTGAGGTGTGGCAGTAGGTGCTCACACACACCTGCACCTGGAAGATTTCAGGCAAGATACGTCAGAAACTAGTAACGTGATTTTACCACTGATTGTGGGAGGAGGAGAGTCTTGGGTCTTTCAACTTTCTAAAATTTTTTATTTTTAGAGATTTTATTTATTTGAAACAGAAAGCACAATCAGGGGAGTGGCAGGGAGAGGGAGCAGCAGGCTCCCTAACTGATGCGGGACTTCATACCAGGACGCTGGGATCAGGACCTGAGCTGAAGGCAGACGCTCAACTACCTAAGCCACCCAGGCGCCCCCTTCAACTTTTTCTTTTCTTTTCTTTTTCTTTTCTTTTTTTAAAGATTTTATTTATTTGAGAGAGCATGCATGGGGATGGGGGTGGGGGGTTGGGGGAAAGGGTAGAGGGAGAAGAAGCAAGACTCCCCACTGAGCAAGACCCTGGGATCAGGACCTGAGTGGAAAGCAGACACTTAATCAGCTAAGCCACCCAGGCGCCCTGGGTCTTTCAACCTTTAATACGGTGTTTGAATATATTACTATAAGGATATATTATTTGTATAATCAAATATACATAACTATAAATGTTTATATACTACAATTCATACCTTCCATCTTAAGCTTGAAAATTATACATATTTTTTAACTGCTACTTTAATTAGAATTTTATTTCAAGTAAACTCTGCAAAATGTTAAAATATAGCTATTAAGAAATTCCACAGATACTTCAATAGTATAAGTTTAAGTTTCAGTAAAAGAAACCTGTTTGTATCCCATATAGTAAGGCAATACAAGCAGGTTTTCTTCTAAAAGAGATTTAGCATTCCACTTTCACTTTGGTTTTTAATATAACATAGCACTCTTTATTTCTGTTACTCGGTAGAACTAACTTCCTAGGCAACCTCGTGCATTGGCTGAAAAATTCAGTATTTTTCTTTTCTTTTGTAATATCTGGTCCTTATTTGCATAATAAATCGATGCACCTCTGTTTCTGGGTTGTTTCCATCTTTCTCATTATTCTATAGGTGCTGCTGATGCAGTGACTTATGTTCATATTTAGTATAATTTATAATTTATTTCTGTAAGACTAGCACCAAAGGGCTCCCATTTGTTGTTTTCTAGATTTTTTCCTTTTGGGGTAAGTATGACAAATCTGAAAAGAATTACCTGGACATCTCTCATTTTTATAGTCTATGTCTTATGCTAAGGGATTTTGTATGTAAATTTACAAAAAACAGTCTACCAATAGTCCTAAAGTGTACTATCAACACAAATTTGTCTTACTTTTTCCCACTGTGTTAATCCAAAAATTTTGGTGCTATCATTCTGATTGTGGATATCAAGGTATTGCCTTTATTGACTGAATCTGAACCTCTGAGCTACCTAGTTTTGGTTGTAAACCATAGTGACAAAAGGTGATCTGTTCATTAATGTAACCTTTTACTTGATGAGTACTATGTGTTATATACTACGTTATATACTACGTTACACCCTGGGGTCACAGTGGAACAAGACTGACAAGGTCCCTGCTGTCGTGTTACTTGTAGACCTAAAGTAGGAGCTTATATTCTGCCAGCAATTGCTAGTCATTTTGTATGAGTAAAGACTGATTTCGGCTACTTGGGCTTGAATTCTAGTTCCACCACTTAACTAACTCAGTGATCCTTATAAAGTTAATTAAATTTCTCTAAATCTCCATTTCCTCATCTCCAAAATGGAGGTACCTACCTAACAGGATAAGTGAACATCAAATGATATAATCGGAGTAACTGCTTGCTGAGCACTTACTGTGTCATGTACAGGAAACTGCAACCCCTTGTGTAGGAATTCTGTCTCTTGTAGGAAGACATCTTTGAGGACTCCAGTCCTATGAGACTGGTCTTAACAGAACTCACTGACAGGACAATTTGGTGCTTAGCAAATACTGCTTTTTATTTTAAACTATGTTTTAGAATTCTTTCTTTAAAATATTTGTACTCTGGGGGCACCTAGGTGGCTCAGTTGGTTGAGTGTCTCACTCTTGGTTTTGGTGCAGGTCATGATCTCAGGGTGGAGTCTGCTTGAGGTTCTTTCTCCCCCTCTGCTTCCCCCCCAGCTCTCTCTCTCTCTCAAATAAATAAATACAATCTAATAAAATATTTATACTCTGATTACAGAAGTGTTACAGAAATACTTGATCTACATAGAAGTCATAAAGATGAATATAATCACAAATTCCTCCCATTCCAAGAAAACCATTATTATATAATTGGTGTGTATGTTTCCAGTTTTTTTTCTCTTCTCTAAATATACGTATGTTGCTTTTATAAAACAAATTGTAATAATATTGTATTGTACATACATTTTTTAAAACAAAATTGAATTGGTGTCAGTTTTTAACTGAGTATATGTTTTCCCATGACATTTTTCTATAACATGATATTAAATGGACAATTGAACTTTTCAACATGATTTTTCTAATTTGTTGCTTTTATATTTTTACAAATAGAACTTATCTCTCCAGCCATACTGTAAATGAGAAGAGTAAGAATTGTAGTTTCTTTCTCAGTGTCTTCCACCAAGGCTCATTCATGAGAAAACTCAATAAACAGTGCTTAGTTTGATTATTTAGAGGATTCTGAATACAAACCAAAGCTGATATGTCCCACTGTCTTATTTTTCAGTTGATAGGCCTTTGAAATTGTTAGTGGATATTTACTGGAACGCTAGTCAATAGCCACTTGAGTCGATGATGTTTATACTCAACTAAAAATTGCACCAGGCACTAAGGAGTTATTACTTTTAAAGATTTTAAGTAATCTCTACTCCTAACGTGGGGGTCAAACCCACAACCCCGAGATCAAGAGTCGTATGCTCCACCAACAAAGCCAGGCAAGTGCTTCTAAAAGAGTTATTTTTAAATGTTATTTTTCTTTAAGTTTTAGGAGTCAGGTTTTTTTTAAACAGTTTTATGTTTCATCTTAATCTGCCATAAATTCTCAAAAACTGGGAAAAAATTAATTGTACATTACAGTGGATTTCTTTGAAAGATAAATATGAAATCTTCATGGATAATGAAAATATTAAATCCCAAAATAGAAAAAAAAATTAGATTCTAAATTGTGATGTAATTGATCACCCATAAATATAGAAATAATTACATCTGTGCTTTGGATCCTGGTTGGGCTAGGTTTAGGCTGAGGAAACTGAATGCTGGAATTTGTGGCAACTCTGGGAACCTGATGAAAAGCTTCACTGTCTCCAGTTACCAATTTAACAAAAAAGTCCAGGAGATTTCATTATGGTAGGAAGAACATCATGCTGATTTTGATAATAAAGTTTGCTAACAAAGATATGTGATACTAATGTATTATAACTTAATAGGTTTTCTCCTTATCTAAAGGTCACTGGTAATATTTTTAAAGTCCTTTCTTTTCACTGGAATTTTCCCTAAATTTTTATTATTAAAATAAAGGTTGAAAATGAACATTCATATACCCTTCACTTAAATTTTCTGGTTAACATTTTGTCACATGTGTTTTCCTTCCCTTCCTGCACATAACTTTTATTCAAAAGTAAGGTGCATATATCATGATGTCAATTCTAAATACTTTGGGGTGTGTCTCTCTTGAAAAAAGACATCGTTCTTCTTTATACCACAATAACATTGTCACAGTAAAAAAAATTGATCACTGGTACAGTTTTAACAATATTCAGATTTGTGAGGTTGCTCCAATATTGTTCTTTGCACTGATTTTCTTAAAATCCAGGACCCAGTCAATAATCCTGAATTTAGTCTCATTTAATCTTGAACAGTTCACCTGCTGTTTTGACACTGGGCAGTTTTGAAGAATCCAGGCTAGTCATTTCATACAGTGTTTCACAATTTGGATTTCTCTCATTTTTTCCTTATGATGAGACTCAGGTTAAACATTCTGGTAACAATCCAAAGAACGCTAAAACAATTTGGTGAAACTTTGTGGGAAAACAGGATTGGTGCAATTTCAAATATCAACCCATAAATTACATACTAACCAAAAAAGATAAAAGTACTTTTATGATGGAGAAGTCTGATATGTACCACTTGAACCAAGTGATCAATAACCAATCACTAACCAGTAATTAGTGATTTTATAGTCTTAATCACTTCTGGAGGCACATCACTGTCCAACATGCATACACACACACACACACACACACACACCCCCCATCATGATAACTTTCTTCTTCATTTGTAGCTTAGAGTTCTTCCTCTGAACTCTGCACCCCACTTCATGTTTTATCACCCTTCTCTCACAATGAGAATTCTTGTACCTAACATCAATGCATTATTCATTTACTCTGTCCTAGGATACACACAAAATTGCTTTAAAATTGCTAATACCGTAAGTAACAAACTACAAGATAAAGTTCAAGTTTTCTTCACAATTCTCATCTTCAGAAAAAAATTACAGAGAAGATAGAGTACTGTGTTCCAAGTCACTTGAATTCATTCTTTACATTGTCAATTTTCATGTACAATTAGGTTCTTTTGTTCCTTTGTATTCATCCATGTTCCTTTTTTTTTTTTTTTTAAGATTTTATTTATTTGAGAGAGAGCATGAGCAGGGGGAAGGAAGCAGAGGGAGAAACAGACTCCCTGCTGAGCAGAACGCCTGATGCAGGGCTCAGTCGCAGGACCCTGAGATTATGACCTGAGCCGAAGGCAGATGCTTAAATGACTGAGCCACCCAGGTGCCCCTGTTGATTTATTTTTTAAACATGTAAAATTTCTTATTCAGAAGTCAAAATTGTAGGGGGCGCCTGTGCCACCCAGGCTAAGTGTCTGACTCTTGGTTTCTGCTTAGGTCCTGATCTCAGGGTTGTTAGATTTAGCCCTGCATCAGCTCCATGCTTAGTGCAGAGTCTGCTTGACTCACTCCCTCTTTCTCTGCCCCACCCCCACCTCAAATAAATAAATCTTTAAGGGGGGGGCAAAATTGTATTTGTTGTGCTCTAAGGAGTTCCATTCTCACCTCCATGCAGTTTAACCAATTTTATTTTCATCCTTCCCATGTTTCATTTTGCAAAAGCAAGCAAATATATATGTATTCATATTTTTACTTTTTTACACAAAAGGAAGCATACTATACTCTTGTATTTTGCTGTTTTTTCCTTATTATACCTTAGAAAGTGTTCCGTTAAGTTCTGTACTTAAAGTAAGTACATCGTAGTGTATGTAAATTCTACCTCAGTAAAGTTGATTTAGACATGAAAGCAAACCTCAGTATGATGTCAAAGCAGCACTTTGTGAGGTTCATGATCTATGAGCATTTGATATAATCAACCATAGATACAAGGTTTTTGATACTTGAGAAAATTGTCCTGTTAGAATTCAAATACAGAATAGTCTAAAAAGTCAGATTTTCCATTCCTGTAGTTACTTGCACCATAATGAGGATGGTCCATGTGGAACAAAGCAAAGTGAAGAAATGCTGAAAAATATTACTCAAAATTGACATCTGCAAAACTCCCAAAATCAGATACTCCTCTAGTTTCCATTATTGTGTAAAACAAAACAAAACAAAATTCTTAACATGCCTTATTTGATGAAGCATTCATTTCCTGGTGTGATTTGGTTTTCTGTTTATAAGTCTATCTTGGGAAGATGAATTCATTTCTAGTTATACTGAATGCAAGATGCCAATGAGCTACCCAGCTGAATATTTACAGCAGACCATTGGTAATATAGGTGTGGAGATTAGCAGATGGGCCAAGAGAATTGGCTATATAGTAATCAAGCTAGAGCAATGAGTAGACTGACAAGTATGAGGAAAAAAGAAGTCAAGGATAATCCCTTAGAAAAAATATTTTTGGTAAAGAGGAAGAGGAGGCAAACAAGGGATAGAAGAGCCAATGTAGGATTTTTCTTTTTTTTTTTAATTAAAAGGGTTGTCTAATAAAGCTAACAGACTACACACATCCTTATAGGTTGCTACGTGCTTAGGATCAAGATTACTAGAATATCAGAATAGGAAATTGAAGAAAATTGGATGCAATTTCATTTTAAAAAATGTGGCTCTGCTAATAAGTTCAAGGCTATTTAGTCTTCGTATTAGTTTCTTATGGTTGCTGTAACAAATTGCCACAAACTTGGTGGCTTGAAAGAACACACATTTATTCTCTAGTTTTAAAGGTCAGAACTCCAAAATCTGTTTCAGTGAGCCAAAAATAAGGTGTTGGCAAGCGTATTCCTTCCATAGGATCTAGAGGAGAATCCATCTCCCGGCCCTTTTCAGTTCTAGAGTTGTCTTCCTTGACTTGCAGCCCCTTCCTCCCATTTTCAAAGCCAGGAACATTTTGCTTTAGTTGTCCCATTACATTCTTACACTCAGGTCCAATTTCCTTCTGCCTGTCTTTTATAAGGATGTTGTGATTACAACTAGGACTCACCCAGATAACCCAAAACATGGGAAAATAAAGCCATGAAAAATGTCCCAGAATCACCTCACTCCTTAAACTGCCAATCTCTTTGACAAGTGTGTTTGGCAGTACATAGTTATCAGTGTGTACACGAATGATTACGTTTTAGAAGGACCTTCAGAGATAATGGATCTACTTGAAACTTGTGGAAATAAGGAGTAACTTAGACAATTTTATAAAACAAATCTTCTTATCACAATGAAGCTGCATACTGTCTCTCCTTTTGAAAAGCTCCCTAGAATAGTCACATGACCATTTTGATCAGACTGTGATAAAGTTTGGCCTGCTTGAAGCCAAGAAAAAAAACATCCGAACTTGAAGAGGTAAAACTGTTACTGTACCTTTGCAGATGATATGATACTATATATAGAAAAGCCTAAAGACTCCACCAAAAACTATGCATATTAAAACTAACTTAATATACAGAAATCCATTGCAGTCTTTTAAGATTTTATTTCTTAAATATAAGCAGGGAGGGTGGCAGGCAGAGGGAGAAGCAGACACCCCACTGAGCAGAGAGCCTGATGCAGGACTCAATCCCAGGACCCTGGGATCATGAACTGAGCCTAAGGCAGACACTTAACTGACTGAGCCACGCAGGCATCCCAAGACTTTATTTTTTTTTTAAACAATCTCTATACCCAACATGGGGCTCAAACTCAGGAGCTCACAACCCTGAGATCAAGAGTCACATGCTCTACCGACTGAGCCAGCCAGGTACCCTTGTTGTGTTTCTATGTACTAATAATGAAATGAAATAGCAGAGAAATTGAGAAAACAACCCCATTTACAGTTGCATCAAAAAGAATAAAGTACCTAGGAATACATTTAACCAAGGAGGTAAAAGATCTATACTTTAAAAACTCTTAGGACTGACTGATGAAAGAAATTGAAGAGGACACAAACAAATGGAAAGATATACCATGCTTATGGTTTGGAGGAATTAATGTTAAAATGTCCATACTACACTAAGCAATCTACAAATCCAATGAAATCGCTATCAAAATACCAACAGCATTTTTTCACAGAATCAGAACAAATAGTCCTAAAATTATATGGAACCACAAAAGAGCTCAAATAGCCAAAGCGATCTTGAGAAAGAAAAACAAAGCTGGAGGTATCACAATCTCAGATTTCAAACTATTCTACAAAACTCTAATAGTGAAAACAGTATGGTACTGGCACGAAAATAGACACAAATATAATAGAACAGAATAGGAGCCCAGAAATAAACCCATGCTTATATGGTCAATTAATCTGTAACGGGAGGCAAGAAAATATAATTGGAAAAAGAGAGTCTCTTCAATAAATGGTGCTGGGAAAACTGACCAGCCACGTGTAAACTGAACTACTTTCTTATATCATACATAAAAATAAACTATAAATGGATTAAAGACTTAAATGTGAGACCTGAAACCATAAAGCTCCTAGAAGAAGAGAAAGTTCCTTGACATCAGTCTTGGTAGTGACTTTTCAAGTCTGCAAGAAAAGGAAAAATAAATAATGGGACTACACCAAATTATAAAGCTTCTACACAGCAAAAAAAATGATCAACAAAACAAAAAGGCAAACTATTTGAATGGGAGAAGATATTTACAAATATATCCAATAAGAGGTTAATATCCAAAATATACAAATAACTCATACAATTTAATACCAAAAAAAAAAAAACCTGGTAAAAATGGTCAGAGGACCTAAGTAGACATTTTTCCAAGGAAGACCTAAAGATAGCTAATAGACACATGAAAAAGTGCTCAATATTGCTAATCAGGGAAATGCAAATCAAAACCACAATGAGACATCACCTCACACTTGTCAGAATAGCTAGTATCAAAAAGACAAGATAACAGGTGTTAGGATGTGGAGAAAGGGGAACACTCATGCACTGTTGGTGAGAGTGTAAATTGGTGGAGTCACTATAAAAATACTATGGAGTTTCCTCAAAAAATTAAAATTAGTAATACGATACAATCCAGTAATTTCACTCCGGGTATTTACCCAAAGAAAGTAAAAACACTAATTCAAAAAGATCCATGTACCCCTGTGTTTATTGGAGCATTATTTATAATAGCCAAGACATTGTAGCAACCTGAGTGTCCATTGATGGATGATGAATGGATAAAGAAGATGGTGTATATATCTCTGTGCAATGGAATATTAGCCATAAAAAAGAATGAAATCTCGCCATTTGCAATATGAATGAACCTGGAGGGTATTATGCTAAATGAAATAGGTCAGATGGAGAAAAACAAATGTCATGATTTCACTTATAGATGAAATCTAAAAAATAAAACAAATGAACAAAACAGAAATAGACTCATAAATACATAGAACAAACTGGTGGTTGCCACAGGGAAGGGAGGTAGGGGGATGGGCAGAATAAGTGAAGAGGACTAAGAGGTACAAACTTACAGTTGTAGAGTCAGTCATGGGATATAGTCAATAATATTGTAATAACTTTGTATGGTAACTACACTTATAAGCATTCCATAATGTACATAAACATCAAATCATTAGTACACCTGAAACTAATATAAGCTGTATGGCAAGTATACTTCAATTAAAAGTAATTTTAAAATAAGTGAATAAATAAATTTATCAGCTTCAATATCCCATTTGGGGGAGAACCAAAAGCACAGTTTTCTTAAGACAAGCCTTAGATCAAATGTCAGGTGCGTGACTTGTACTTGACCTCTACACCCTAGGTGTTATCAAATGAAATTGAATAAATAAGTACTTAGTAGATATTTTATAAATGTTGGGCACTCTCCTTCATGAAAATTCAATCACTCATTAAATATTACTTGTGGCCAGGCATTAGGCTAAATTTATGTGTGCCTTCGATTTGAATAATTTTTTTAAACCTTAATCATAATGTGAGATAGAAAGAAAAAGCAGGATGCCTACAGATAGGAGTAGGGCTTAAGTAAAATAATACACAGTTTAACTTGTAAAGTTGTGTTTATAATTAAGAACAAATAGGACTTAGCTGACCTGTTGTAAATATGTGAATTAATTAATGTTTTTATGGGAAATCAATGAAATAATGTATGGGCACAGAGTGACGTGGATCAGGTTTGTTAATTCTAACTCAAATTTACTCTTAAATGAAATCTTCAGAGAAAAATGCTAACAACAATAGTTTACAATGTTTAATATCTGCTGACTTTTTCATTATCAATACATAATTATCAGCTCCTAAAACTTTGTTTGAATATGAAGATTTTATAATCCTTAAAATAATAAAGTATGTATAAATGGAGGAAATTAAGTTTTGTCTAAAGCCAAAGAAGATAGTCACAAGGTGAAACTTAGTCTATCTTTATAATTTTAAATATCTCTTTGGGGTGAACATTTTTTTTTTAAACAGTGATAGATTTCATGAATGATTGCATTGTAGTCTCTCTAATTGATGTCAGGAGCTTGTATTATACATTCCTGTCTTTGTCAGTTCAGGTGGGTGTAATGAACTACCATAGAATAGATGGCTTATTAAACAATAAACATTTATTTCTTATAGTTCTGGAGCCTAGAAGTCTGAGATCAAGGTGCCAGCATGGTCAGGTTCTGGTGAGGGCCTACTTCCTAATTTGTAGACAGCTGTCTTTTTATGGTGTCCTCATATGTCAGAAAGGATGAGACAGCTCTCTGGCCTCTTAATAAGGTTAGAGACCCCATTCACGATAGCTCATGACCTAATTGCCTTCCAACAACCTGACCTCCTAATACCATCATGTTGGGAGTTAGAATTTCAACATACAAACTTGGGTGGGTAGCCACAAACATTCATTCTGTAACATTCCACCACCACACCCCCAAAATTTATGTTCTTATATACAAAATACATTCATTGCATCCCACAGCCCTAAAAGTCTTAAACCACTCCATTTTCACCTCTAAAATCTCATCTACATCTAAATCAAACAGGGGTGAGATTCAAGATATAGTTCATCCTGAGGCAAATTACTCTCCATCTGTAAACCTGCGAAACCAAACATATAATATGCTTCCCAAACAGGCAGAGGCCTACAGGCAAGACATTTTATTCCAAAAGGGAGAGAGAGGAAAGATAAAAGGTCTTGTGGGTCCCAAGGGAAATATTAAACCATAAGGTTTAAGAATAATTCTCTTTGGCTGGATGTTTTATCCTCCAGACCCACTGGGGTGGAGGTCCTACATTCGAGATCTAGTGGTATGATATTCCTTCCCCTTGCTGCCCTCCCCCCCCCCCCCCCCCCCCCCCCCCACCCGTGGCTCTTTGCAGTGGTCATGCCCATGCTATGCTTCTCCATGGGGTGAAGGTTATTTCCCCAGGGCTCTGCCAGATGCCTACTCCTGTAGTTTCACTCAGCATTGCTACTGCCCTTTGAAATCAAGGTAGGAGGCGGTCCTGCTTCCTGGGCTCATGCACTCTGGGCCTGTGGTGAGAGTGATGTCCTAGGTATTTTCATGCAATTATGTGAATAATTGGCAAAAACATGAGCCAGCCAGTCTGAAAGTGTTAATACCTTTTAAAGTAACGCCTACAAATATGAAAACAAAATAAAATTGGTCTTGATACCAGTTTACAATCATTAAATGGGGGGGAAACATCTTGGAGATGTAAAACAAATGAGTTTTACAAAGGGATTTCCATGTGAATCTAAAGTAATACATGCCATAGTTAAAGGATACTTTCTTACAAATGGCAATTCACCTAAGGACACACAGTACAGTACGTTTGGGGATTATAAATCATACAAATGCCAGATGGAATGATTGAACATTACAGAAGAAAGAAAATTGCTAGTGGTGAGAAGGAGAATTTCCGAGAGGACCATAGCTGAATATGAATTAAGTAAATATGTAACAGTATGGAAGGGCTCTGGGGAGTACATAATGTGATTTCATTGTGTATTAAACAAAGGATAAATTGAAGTAAGTGAAGAATCGCTTCAGTTAAATTTCTAAAGAAGAAAGTACACATTGTATTCTGCTTTAGGTTACACCATTCAAAGAAGTATATGGTGAGAATTCCAACAAAGATGACAACAAAGCCAAATGCCAAAAGGTGGATCGTATCTAAAAAATAAAAGTCCTGGAACAACCTCATCTACTTGGAGCCATTAAAAATGCAATAGTCTGGGAATGTCTGGGGTGGCTCAGTCAATTAAACGCCTGCCTTCAGCTCAGGTCATGATCCCAGGTTCCTGGGATGAGTCCCACATTGGGCTCCTTGCTCAGCAGGGACCCTGCTTCTCCCTCTGCCTGCTCTACCTGCCACTCTCCCCCTTGTGCTCTCTCTGACAAGTAAAAAAAAATTGTTAAATTATTATTATTTTGTAAAGATTTTAAGTAGTCTGCTTAGACCATCACAAAGGTTTGAGAGACAACAAAGAGCTAGGGCACAGTTAAATGATGAGGCTCGTTTTCTACATGAGGCCAGTCCTTCAAGACTGGGAGAGGTGGCAATTTTATCTAATGCCTGGAAACCAACACTGAGAGTCAAGGAAAATGAAGAAAGAGAGAAATATGTTACAAATGAAAGAACAGGATAAAACCTCAGGAAAAGTCCTTAATGAAACAGAGGTAAAGGATTTATCACATAAAGAGTTCAAAATTGTAGTCATAATGATGCTCAATGAACTCGGAAGAAGAATGAACACAATAAGAACGTCGACAAAGAGATAGAAAATACAAGAAACTACCAAATACAAGTCATGAAGATGAAAATAAAATGAGTAAACTGAAAAATACACTAAAGGAGCTCAAGAACAGACTAGATGAAGCAGAAGAGAGGATCAATCACTTCAAAGACAAGGCAGTAAACAGAGCAGGAAGAAAAAAAAATTTAAAAAGTGAAGATAGCTTAAGGTACTAGTAGGACAATACCAAACGGATTAATATTCACATCCTAGGGCTCCCAGAAAGAGGAGAGAGAGAGAAAGTGGCAGAAACTTATTTGAAGAAATAATGACTGAAAACTTACCTGAAGAAGAAAACAGACATCTAGATCCAGGAAGGCCAGAGAGTTAGAAGTAAGATGAACCAGGGACCCAAACCAAGATACATTATAATCAGAATGTCAAATGTCAATAATTACTTTAAATGTAAATGAACTAAATTCTCCAAACAAAAGACATACAGTGGCTGAAAGGAAAAAAGACCCATTTATATATTGCCTATAAGAGACTCAGATCTAAAGACACACAGATGGAAAGTAAAGGATAGAAAAAGATATTCCATGCAAATGGAGATCAAAAACCTTGGGAGTAGCTATACTTACGTTAGACTTATATTAGGCTTTGAAACAAAGATCATAATAAGAGACAAACAAGGGCATTACATAATCATAAAGGAATCAATCCAACAAGAGAATATATTATTTGTAAATATTTATGGACCTAGCATAGGAGCAAAAAAATACATAAAGCAAATATTAGCAAATATAAAGGTAGAAATAGCAACACAATAATAGGAAATTTATTATTTTTTTAAAGATTTTATTTATTTATTTGACACAGAGAGAGAGCGGGCACAAGCAGGGGGAGCGGGAAAACCAGGCTCCCTGCTGAGCAGAGAGCCCAATGTGGAACTCGATCCTAGGACCCTAGGATCATGACCTGAGCTGAAGGCAGTTACTTAACCGACTGAGCCATCCAGGTGCCCCAAGTAAGGAAATTTAACACCCCTCTTATATCAATCGATATATCACCCAAAGTCACTAAGAAAACATTGGCCTTAAATGACACATTAGACCGGATGGATTTTTTTTCTTGTGTTTTTTATTTTTTCTTAAATTTAAATTCAATTAATTAACATACAGTGTATTGTTGGTTTCAGAGGTAGAGGTCACTGATTCATCAGGCTTATATAATACCCAATGTTCATTACATCATGTGCCTTCATTAATGTCTGTCACCCAGTTATCCCATCCCTTCACCTCCCTCCACACCAGCAACCCTAAGTTTGTTTCCTACGATTAAGAGTCTCTTATGGTTTGTCTCCTTCTCTGTTTTCATCTTGTTTTATTTTCTCCTCTCTTCCCCAATGGTCCTCTGTTTTATTTCCTAAATTCCATATGTCAGTTAAATCATGATAATTGTCCTTCTCTGATTGAGTTATTTCACTTAGCATAATACCCTCTAGTTCCACTCATGTCATTGCAAATGGCAAGATTTCTTCTTTTTTTTTGATAGCTGAGTAGTATTCTGTTTTATATATATACTTATACATATATAAAATACACAGTTTATACACACATACAAACATACGCCACATCTTCTTTATCCACTCCTCTATTGATGGGTATCTGGGCTCTTTAAATAATTTGCCTATTGTGGACATTGCTGCTATAACACTGGGGTGCCGGTGCCCCTTCTGATCACTACTTTTGTATCTTTGGGGTAAATGCCCAGGAGTGCAATTGCTGGGTTGTAGGGTAGCTCTATTTTCAACTTTTTGAGGAACCTCCATGCACCAGCTTGCATTCCCACCAACAATGTAAGAGGGTTCCTCTTTCTCCGCATCCTCACCAACATCTGTCGTTTCCTGACTTATTTTAGCCATTCTGTCTGGTGTGAGGAGTTACCTCATTGTGGTCTTGATTCGTATTTCTCTGATGCCCAGTGATGTTGAGCATTTTTTCATGTGTCTGTTGGCATTTGTATGTCTTCTTTAGAGAAATGTCTGTTCATATCTTCTGCTCATTTCTTGATTGGATTATTTGTTCTTTGAGTGTTAAGTTTGAGAAATTCTTTATAGATTTTGGATACTAGGCCTTTATCTGATAAGACATTTATAAATATCTTCTCCCATTCTGTCAGTTGTCTTTTGATTTTGTTGACTATTTCATTTGCTGGGCAAAAGCTTTTTATCTTGATGAAGTCCCAACAGTTCATTTTTGCCTTTGTTTCCCTTGCCTTTGGAGACGTGTCTAGCAAGAAGTTGCTGTGGCCAAGGTCACAGAGGTTGCTGTGTACTTGTCTAGGATTTTGATGAATTCCTGTCTCACCTTTATGTCTTTCATCCATTTTGAGTCTATTCTTGTGTATGGTGTAAGGAAATGATCCAGTTTCATTTGTCTGCATGTGGCTGTCCAATTTTCCCAACACCATTTGTTGAAGAGATTGTCTTTTCTTGATTGGATATTCTTTCATGCTTTGTCAAAGATTAGTTGACCATAGAGTTGAGGGTCCATTTCTGGGTTCTCTATTCTGTCCCATTGATCTGTGGGTCTGTTTTTGTGCCAGTACTATACTGGCTTGTTGATTACAGCTTTGTAATAGAGTTTGAAGTCCAGGATTGTGATATCATCAGTTTTGGTTTTCTTTTTTAACATCCCTCTGGCTATTTGGGGTCTTTTCCTGTTCCATACAATTTTAGGGTTTTTTGTTCTAGCTGTGTGAAAAAAGTTGATGGTATTTTGATAAGGATTGCATTGAATGTGTAGATTGGTCTAGGTAGCATAGACATTTTAACAATATTTGTTCTTCCAATTCATGAGCATGGACCATTTTTCCATTTCTTTGTGTCTTCCTCAGTTTCTTTCATGAACGTTCTATAGTTTTCTGAGTACAGATCCTTTGCCTCTTTGTTAAGTTTATTCCTAGGTATCTTATGGTTTGGGGGCAATTGTAAATGGGATCGACTCCTTAATTTCTCTTTCCTCTAATTTCTATCTCATTGTTACTGTATAAAATTGCAACTAATTTCTCTGCATTGATTTTATATCCTGCAACTTTGCTGAATTCCTGTAGGAGTTCTAGCAATTTTGGGGTGGAATCTTTTGGGTTTTCCACAAAGAGTAACATGTCATCTGCAAAGAGTGAGAGTTTGACTTCTTCTGTGCTGATTTGGATGCCTTTTATTTCTTTTTGTTGTCTGATTGCTGAGGCTAGGACTTCCAGTACCATGTTGAACAACAGTAATGATAGTGGAGATTCCTGCCATGTTCCTAACCTTAAGGGAAAAGCTCTCAGTTTTTCCCCATTGAGAATGATATTCACTGTGGGTTTTTCATAGATGGCTTTTATGATATTGAAGTATGTAACCTCTATCCCTACACTGTGAAGAGTTTTAATCAAGAAAGGATGCTAGTACTTTGCTTTTTCTGCATCTGTTGAGAGGATCATATAGTTCTTGTCCTTTCTTTTATTAATGTAGTGTATCACATTGATTGATTTGTGGATGTTGAGCCACCCTTGCAGTCTAGGAATAAATCTCATTTGGTTGTGGTGAATAATCCTTTTAATGTATTGTTGGATCCTGTTGGCTTGTATCATGGTGAGAATTTTGGTATCCATGTTCATCAGGGATATTGGTCTGTAATTCTCCTTTTTGGTGGGGTCTCGGTCTGGTTTTGGGATCAAGGTAATGCTGGCCTCAGAGTTTGGAAGTGTTCCTTCCATTTCTATTTTTTGAAACAGCTTCAGAAGGCTAGGTATTAATTCTTCTTTAAATGTTTGGTAGAATTCCAATTCCTGGGAAGCCACCTGGCCCTCGGCTCTTGTTTGTTGAGAGATTTTTGATTACTGCTTCAATTTCCTTGCTGGTATGAGTCTGTTCAGGTATTCTATTTATTCCTGTTTCCGTTTTGGTAGTTTATACATTTCTAGGAATGCGTCCACTTCTTCCAGATTGCCTTATTTGTTGGCATAATTGCTCATAATATGTTCTTATAATTGTTTGTATCTCTTCTGTGTTGGTTGTGATCTCTCCTCTTTCATTCATGATTTTATTTATTTGGGTCCTTTCTCTTTTCTTTTGATAAGTCTGGCCAGTGGTTTATCGATCTTATTAATTCTTTCAAAGAACCAGCTCCTAGTTTGGTTGATCTGTTCTACTGTTCTTTTGGTTTCTATTTCATTGATTTCTGCTCTGATCTTTATTATTTCTCTTCTCCTGCTGGGTTTAGGCTTTCTTTGCTGTTCTTTCTCCAGCTCCTCTAGGTGTAAGGTTAGGTTGTGTATTTGACACCTCTCTTGTTTCTTCAGAAAGGCTTGTATTGCTATATACTTTCCTCTTAGGACTGCCTTTGCTGCATCCCAAAGGTTTTGAACGGTTGTGTTTTCATTTTTACTTGTTTCTATGAATTTTAATTCTTCTTTAATTTCCTGGTTGACCCATTCATTCTTTAGTAGTGTCCTCTTTAGCCTCTGTGTATTTGAGTCCTTTCCAAATTTCCTCTTGTGATCGAGTTCCAGTTTCAAGCATTGTGGTCCGAAAATATGCAGGCAATGATCCCAGTCTTTTGGTACCAGTTGAGACCTGATTTGTGACCCAGGATGTGATCTATTCTGGAGAATGTTCCATGTGCACTCGAGAAGAATGTATATTCTATTGCTTTAGGATGGAATGCTCTGAATTTATCTGTGAAGTCCATCTGGTCCAGTGTGTCATTCTGTGTTTCTTTAATTTTGTTATTAATTGGCTTATATATTTGGCTGCTCCCATGTTAGGGGAATAAATATTTACAATTGTTTGATCTTCTTGTTGGACAGGACTTTAATTATGATATAGTGTCTTTCCTCATCTCTTATTACAGTCTTTGGTTTAAAATCTAATTTGTCTGCTGTAAGGATTGCCACCCCAGCTTTCTTTTGATGTCCATCAGCTTGATAAATGATTTTCTACCCCCTCACTTTCAATCTGGAGGTGTCTTTGGGTCTAAAATGAGTCTCTTGAAGATAACATATCGAGGGTTCTTGCTTTTTTATCCAATCTGATACCCTGTGTCTTTTGATTAGGGCATTTATCCCATTTACATTCAGCATGATTATTCAAAGATATGAATTTAGTGCTATTGTATTAGCTATAAAGTCCCTGTTTCTGTATATTGTCTCTGTTCCTTTCTGGACTCTGTTACTTTTGGGCTCTCTCTTTGCTTAAAGGATCCCTTTATATATTTCTTGTAGGGCTGGTTTGGTGATCACAAATTCTTTTAGTTTCTGCTTTTTTGGAAAGTTTTTAATCTCTCCTTCTATTTTGAATGACATCCTAGCTGGATAAAATATTCTTAGCTGCATATTTTTCTCATTTAGCATTCTGGATATATCAAGCCAGTCCTTTCTGGCCTGCCAGATCTCTGTGGTTAGGTCTGCTGCCAATCTAATGTTTCTACCCTTGTAGGTTGCAGACCTCTTGTCCTGAGCTGCTTTCAGGATTTTCTCATTGTCTCTGAGATTTGCAGTTTCCACCGTTCTATGTCAGGGTGTTGATCTATTTTACTGATTTTGTGGGGGGTCCCTGTGTCTCTTGGACTTGAATGCCTGTTTCTTTCTCCAGATTAGGGAAGTTCTCCACTATCGTTTGCTCCAGTATACCTTCTGCCCCCCCCCTTCCTCTTCTTCTGGGATCTCAATTATTCTAATATTGTTTCATTTTATGGTATCACTTATCTCTCAAATTCTCCCCTCATGATCCAGTAGTTGTTTCTCTTTTTCTCAGCTTCTTTATTATCCATCATTTTGTCTTCTATATCACATTCTCTCTTCTGCCTCATTTATCCTAGCAGTGAGAGTCATCCCCGGGTGGCTCAGTCAGTTAAGCGTCTGCCTTCAGTTCGGGTCATGATCCCAGGGTCCTGGCATCAAGCCCCACATTGGGCTCCTTGCTCAGTGCAGAGCCTGCTTCTCCCTCTCCCACTCCCCCTGCTTGTTCTCTCACTCTGTTCCAAATAAATAAATAAATAAATAAATAAATAAATACCTTTAAAAAATAATAATAATCCAATTTAAAATGGGCAGAGGACCTGAAAAGACATTTTTCCAAAGACGACATACACAAGGTCAAGAGACACATAAAAACGTGCCCAACATCACTAATGTTCAGTAAAATGCAAATCAAAACCACCACAAGATATCATTTACACCTGTCAGAATGGGTAACACGAAAAACAAGAAATAACAAGTGTTGATGGGATGTGGACAAAAACGAACCCTCATGCACTGGTGGTGGGAATGTAAATGTAGCCACTATGCAAACAGTATGGAGGTTACTGAAAAAATTAAAAATAGAAATATCAGATGATTTCGTAAGCACTACTAGGAATTTACCCAAAGAAAATGAAAACAATTTGAAATGATATGTGCACCTCCATGTTTATTACAGCATTATTTACAGTAGCCAAGATATAGAAGCAACCTATGTGTGCATTGATAGATGAATGGATAAAGGAAATAAAGATGTGGTGTAGATATACAATGGAATATCATTTAGCTGTAAAAAAGAATGAAAACTTGCCATTTACAACAACAAGGATGGACCTAGAGGGTATTATGCTAAGTGAAATAGTCAGTCAGAGAAAGAAAAGTAACATATGAGTTCACTCATATGTGGAATCTAAAAACAAAAACAAAAAAAACACCCAAAAAACAAGAACAAAAACCCCCAAATGGACAGAAAAAGCAGAAACAGATCCCAAATACAGAGAACAAACTGGTGATTGTCAGAGGGAAGAAGGATGAGGAAATGGGCAAATGGGTAAAGGGGAGTGGGAGGTACAGATTTCTAGTTATGGAATTAATAAATCATGGGGAGGATGAAACATACAACATAGGGAATATAGTCAATGGTATTGTAATAATATTGTATGGTGACAGATGGTAGCTATACTTGTGGTGAGTATAGCATGATGTATAGAGTTGTTGAATCACTATGTTGTATATCAAACTAATGTAACATTGTATGTCAGCTACACTTAATAAAAAGGAAAAAAAAAACAACTCAACAAAGCTGGTATAGGGGAACTTATCTCAACATAATAAGGGCCATATAAGACAAGCCCACAGCTAACATTATATTCCATGATGAAAAGCTAAAAGCTTTTCCTATAAGTTCAAGAACCAGACAAGGACGCTCACTCTCAGCACTGTTACTAATATTGTTTTGGATGTCTTAGTGTCACTATTTGCAGATGACATGATATTATATAGAGAAAACTCTATTAACTGCACCCAAAAACTGTTAGAACTAGTAAACGAATTGGTGAAGTTGCAGGATAGAAATCATTTTGTAAAAATTCATTGAATTTCTATATATTAACCATCAGAAAGAGAAATTAAGAAAACAATTCCTTTTACAATTTCCTTTATCAAGAAGAGTAAAATACAAAAATTTAATTAAGCCAAGAAGGTGAAAGAAATTGAAGGTGACCAAAAAAAAAAAAAGGAAAAATAAATGTTCCTGAATTGGAGAAATACTACTTCTTACAACCTAAGTATCCATCAGTGTATAATGGATAAGAAATTGTGTTATATAAACATAATGGAGTAGTACTCAGACATAAAGAATGGTATCTTGCCATTTCCAGCAATGTGGATGGGCCTCGAGGCCATTATGCTAAGTGAAAGAAGTACTCTATGATCTTATTTATATGTGGATTCTGAAAAAAACCATACAAGCTCATAGATACAGAAAACAAATTGGTGGTTTCCAGTGGCAAGGGGGGAGGGGTGGGTGAAATGGCTGAATAGGTTCAAAAGGTACAAACTTCCAGTTATGAAATAAGAAGTCATAGGGCTGTAGTGTACATTATAGTGACTATAAAACTGTATTACATATTTCAAAGTTGCTGAGATCTTAAAAGTTCTCATCACAAGGAAAAAATTATAACTATGCATGGCAATGAAATTTAACTAGACTTATTGTGGTGACCATTTGGCCATGTATACAAATATCAGAGAAACATCAGAGAAGCAGAAAAGTATCACAGAAGGATTAAAGTACAGTAAGATCTTTATTCCTCTTTTCTTAATTGATCTAAAAGATAACTGTTTAAAGTAATAATAAATAGTAACAATGAACTGGGTGATTATGACACATAGATGAATGAAATGAATGACAGCAATGTCATAAGGCACAGGAGGGAGAAATTATGAATCCTCTGTTACCAAGTATCTGCCCTACTTGTGACACAGTACAGTTTTACTTGAAGGTGGACTTAGATGAGCAAAAATGCATATTGAAAACTCTAGGGACACAACTAGAAAGTTAAAAGAAAAACTAACAGCTCAGTGACACAAAATCAAATAACCTGATTAAAAGTGAGATGATCTGAATAGACATTTATTCAAAGATGATATATAAAATTCCAAGAAACATATAAAAAGATGCTCAACATCATTAATTATTAGAAAAATACAAAAGCAAAGCCATAGTTAGATATCACCTTAAACCTGTTATGATTTCAGGCTGTTAAAAACATACAAATGAAAATTGCAGAAAATAACAAGCGTTGGTTAGGATGTGGAGAAATTGAGACCCTTGTGCGTCACTAGTAAGAATGTAAAATTTTTCTCAAAAATTAAAAAATAGAGCTATCATATCATTCAGCAATCTCACTTTTTTAAAAAAGATTTTATTTATTTATTTATATATATATTTATTTATTTATTTTTGACAGAGATAGAGACAGCCAGCAAGAGAGGGAACACAAGCAGGGGGAGTGGGAGAGGAAGAAGCAGGCTCATAGCGGAGGAGCCTGATGTGGGGCTCGATCCCCCAACACCAGGATCATGCCCTGAGCCGAAGGCAGACGCTTAACGACTGCGCCACCCAGGCGCCCCTAAAAAAGATTTTATTTATTAATCTGAGAGAGATTGAGTGTGCATGTGCACAAGTGGGGGGCGGGCAGAGGGGGAGGGAGAAGCAGGCTCCTCCGTGAGCAGGGAGTCCCACTTGGGACTCCATCCCAGCACTTGGGAATCATGACCTGAGCTGAAGGTAGATGCTTAGCTAGCTGAGCCACCCAGGCACCCCCCTTTTTTGTTTTGTTTTTTTTTTTAAGATTTTCTGTTTTTAGGGGTGCCGGGGTGGCTCAGTCCTTTAAGTGTCTGCCTTCAGCTCAGGTCATGATCCCAGGGTCCTGGGATCAAGCCCCATGTTGGGCTCCCTGCTCAGTGAGGAGTCTGCTTCTCCCTCTCCCTCTGCTTGGCACTCCCCCTGCTTGTGCTCTCTCTCTCTCTAGAAAATAAATAAAATCTTAAAAAAAAAAAAAGACCTTTTTTTTTTTTTAAGTAATGTCTACACCCAAGGTGGGGCTTGAATTCACAACCCTGAGATCAAGAGTTGCATGCTACACCAACAAAGCCAGCAAGGTGCCCGAGCAATCTCACTTCTAGGTATCTATTTAGAAGAATTGAAAGCAGGGTCTTGAAGACACATTTATACATCCATGTTTATAGCCATAGTATTCCCAATATCCATGAGGTGGAAGCAACCCAAATGTATATCCACATAAGAATTCATAAATCATGGTGTATACATAGAGTGGATTATTCACCTTTAAAAAGGAAAGAAGTTCTAACACATGCTACAGCACAGATGAACCTTGAGAACATTATGCTGAATATTTGCCATAAGACAAATACTACATAATTGCACTTATATGAAGTATATAGAGTAGGCAAACTCATAGAGACAAAATACAATAGCAGTTGCCATGTTGTGGGAGTTATTTAATGGGTATAGAGTTTTAGTTCTGCAAGATGAAAAAGTTCTGGAGATCTGTCTCACAACAATGTGAATAGACTTAACACTACTAAACTGTAAGGTGTAAATTTAAGTTTAACCACTTAAAATTGGTGAAGATGGCAAATTTCATGTTATGTTTCTTGCCACAATAAAAAAATCAATAGCATTTATATATACAAATAACCAGTTATAAGTTATAATAGATAAGAGAACTCTATTTATAATAGCAATAAAGAAGATAAAAGATAAAATACTTAGGAATAAACTTGATGAGAATTGTCTAAGATGTCCATGAAGAAAATTACAAAACATTCATGAATGACAAAAATAAACCTGAACAAATGAGAAGATATCCTTTGTTCTTTGATAGGACATCTCACCATCATGAAGATATCGATTTTCCTTAATATAAATTTGATGTCTTCCCAGTTTAAAGTTCAGTAAGTTCATAAATGGATCTAGATAATTTCACCAACTTGTATGTAAAAAACAAAAGAATAGCTAGGAAAAAACTGAAAAAAGCAAAACAAAACTCTGAGTGAAGTCTAGCCCTGTAAGATATTCACACATACTACAATGTCTATAATTAAAACAATTTGGTACTGAGCATGAATGGACAGGCCAATGGGATAGAAAACAGACACAGATCAACTATGTACAGAAATCTGATATGTGATAAAGGTGAGATCTTACATCATTTGAGGCAAATATGATCTTTTTAGTAAATGTTATTGGGACAACTGGAGAAGATGAAATTTGACCCAATCCTCACACCATATAGAAGAATAAACTCCAAATGGATCAGAGTTGGAAGGAACGGGGAGGGGAGGGGAGGGAAGGGAAAAGGAGGGAAGGGAAAAGGAGGGAAGGGAGGAATTATGTATATTCTAAAAGAAAACACAGGTGAATCTGTCTATAGCTTCAGTAGGGAAAGTTGTTTTGTTTTGTTTTGTTTTGTTTTTAGCTATGATTCAAGGCTTTTTAACTATAACTCAAATCCCAGATGCAACACAAGAAACTGACAAATTTGACTATATAAAAATATAAATCTTTGAAATAGGAAGCCATAAGCAAAGTTGAAAGACAAATAAACTGAAAAAATATTTGCAACATTTATCAGTTAAAGGAATAATCCTTAATATACTAAGGTTTTTTAAGAACTGGGGGGTTGGTGAGATGGGGGAGACAAAAATCCTATAGAAAAATGGGTAAACATCATGAACAGTGAATTCAGACAAATAAAAATGGCTCTGAAACATATGTAAAAATGTAACTTTAATCCCAACAAGGGAAAATGCTAATTAAAAGTATCTTGTGAGGGGTGCCTGGGTGTCTCAGTTGGTTAAATGTCTGCCTTCAGCTTGGGTCATGATCTCAGGGTCCTAGGATCAAGCCCCACATCAGGCTCCCTGCCTGGTGGGGAGACTGCTTCTCCCTTTCCCTCTTTCTGCCATTCCCTGCTTGTTCTCTCTTTCTCTTTACTAAAAAAAATGTTAAAAAAAAAAATAAAGCATCTTGGGATACCATTTTTCACCCATTGGATAGGCAAAAAGTCGAAAGCCAATATAATTGTTGATGAGGCTATGTAATAGACACTCTTGCATTGCTTTGAATGCTAAATGGTACAACCCCTATAAGGAGGAATTCAGCAACAATGAACAAACTATGTAAGTATGTGTTCTTTGACTCAGTAATCGTGTTTATGAGAATTTACCTTGACAATACACTCCAATAAATATAAAAATACATATGCCCAACTTTATACATCACAGCTTTGATTGTAATAAAAATATTAGACACTACATAAGTATCTAGGTATTAAAAATTGAATGCATAAAGTATGAAACATTCACAAAATTGGGTATTATACAGATGTTTAAAAGAGGAAAACTTGTATGAACTGATATGGAGTGATTTTTAGCAGACATTTTTTACTGAAGCAACAAGTATAAAGGATAAATATATCCTTTACTGTAAAAGAAGAGAAAACCAGAAAACAATGAAGCTCTTTACCTACAATGGGTAAATGAAAACCATAATCATACTGAAGGGAGAAAAAACGAACAAACTTAACTAAGTTACTCTGAACATAGTATTCGATTATATACCCACAGTCTTGGAGGGATGGAATGGTTGGGCTGAATTCAAAGCATGTCCTTAAATCTTTTTCTTTTTTTTTTTGGTAGGGTTGTCTTATGCAGTAGTATGGGCAATGAAATTCTGAAGCAAATTTGGATGTATTATAAGATTAAACATATGAATAAATATATTGCTTTCATTGAGGAAGAAGGGACATACAAGTATAGAATGAGGAAAGGCAAGAATTAACTTTGTGGGGATGAATTAGAATTGTTGATATTAATGTAAACTCATGATTTCTAAATATGTATCTGTATGCATGTATATGTGTGTATATATATATATATATATATATATATACACGTGTATTTATATGTACACAAATTTCCCAGTTTTGCCCACTGAAGGTTAAGAATCAAGATACTCCAGTATCAGAGAGCACACTTGGCATCAAGAACTTGGTTTGTAATAAGATTTCATAATGAAATCTATGGCAAAAAAAAAAAAAAAGCCCAGCACTGAGCCAGGATAAATACAAGATGAGTCTAAAACATCTTGGTATACCAGAAAGTAAGAAAACATTCCAACAAAATGATACACAACAATGAAGAATTCAGCTTAAAAGAACCCCCCTGGTCAAATCTTGACAAACTGAGATGAAAAATTACTAAGGACATTATACTGAAGTATAAAGCATTAGGGAAAAGAATAGCAACTCATGAATCCATAGTGATAATACAGATAAATAAGGGAGGAAAACAAAGGGCTCTTGTTTATAGCAGAATGCCAAGTGCTGACCCGTAAATTTGGAGAGAATACTAAAATTGGAAAATCAGTAGTTTGCAACCATTATAGTCAAGGTTTGATTAGGCAGTGGAATTTCTGAAATATTTGCATGAGAAGCTTAACAGATCCTTTCCTCTGAGAAAAAGTGGTGAAACAAGATAAATACATAAATGAATTAATATTTTTAAAAAAGTCGCTGGAAATTGACTAAAGGGCATACAACAAATTGAGAAGCAATTGCTCAGGAAAATCTGTGCATCTAAGAAAAGTGGAACTCTGTGTCAGTGAAGCCAGGGGCTGCTCCCATCATCCCTATCTCCATGTTTTAAAATTTTTATCTATGGGTAGGGCAGCTTCTGAGGAATGACAGCTCCCATCCTTCCTCACAGGTTCCACTCCAGGAAAGGCTGGAGCAGGTTGGGAGAACCAGTGGTGCCCAACTCCACATCCATGGCTCTAGTCTTGTGTTGTGGAGGCATGCAGCATTATGAGGTCTTGACTAAAGGGGTTAACTTTATTTGAAGTAGAACATGGGAAGAGCCATGCCTAGGAACATTGTTAAGAACAGTAGAGACCAGTGACAAATAATCAAGAAAGGCTAACATTTCTGTGCTACTAATAACGGCAAACAAAACTGCATTATCAGAACTGTAAGCAGGAGATTTAGGGAGAGAGATAGTCAAAGAGAGCCTTGCTAAGACCGCATTCATCCCTGGTCATTTGAAAAGCTGTGCACATGAGCAAGACTGCACAAAAGTAAAAGAAGTTACTGGTCCCTGGCTGAACATAGGGCAGGCTTGTAATTTTGACTCCTGAACTTTGATAGCAGTCCACACAATATAAACAGATCCAACAGCAGAGTGGAAGCATTACTGGGCTTAAGCATAACCTCTGACGAATCATTGGCCTCTAAGCTAAGCTGACCTAGGGTGATGTCTAGGAAGCTTAAAAAGGAAAACAAATGAGCAGTGACATACAATAGAGACTACACACTGCAGAGGAAACAGACTTCACAAATTTTGTCCAATCAAGTCACTAAGAAAGAAACAAAAAACAGCAACAACAAACTTGGAGTGGGAACACAGAATAAGAACTGAGAATTGTTATATTATCCAATTGTCCAGATGTCAACAAAAAATTATGAGATGAGCAAGGAAACAGAAAAATGTATCCCATACACAGGGGGGAAAAATCAATAGGGGGCGCCTGGGTGGCTCAGTCGTTAGGCGTCTGCCTTTGGCTCGGGGCGTGATCCCAGAGTCCTGGGATCGAGCCCCACAGCAGGCTCCTCCGCTGGGAGTCTGCTTCTTCCTCTCCCACTCCGCCTGCCTGCGTTCCCTCTCTCACTGGCTGTCTCTCTCTCTGTCAAATAAATAAATAAAATCTTTAAAAAAAATCAATAGAAATTGCCTTAGAGGACACCAAGACATTAGCATTAACAGACTTCAGAGCAACTACTATAAATATGTTCCAGAACAAAAGGAATCCATATTTAATGCATTAAACAAAATGACTCACCAAATAGAGAATATTAATAAAGAGACAGAATTTAAAAGAAAGAAAGAATTAAAGAAAAGAAAGAGTAAAAGAACCAAGTAGAAATACTTGAGTTGAAAAGTATAATGACTAGAACAAAACCCAGAGGGGCTCAAATAATAGATTTTAGCTGAGAGAAGAAAAGGTCAGTGAAGCTGAAGATAGGTCAATAGAGATCATCCAATCTGAACAGAAAAAAAAAAATGAACAGAGCCTAAGATATCTGTGTGATATCATTAAGCATAC
This sequence comes from Ailuropoda melanoleuca, assembly GCF_002007445.2. NCBI lineage: Eukaryota > Metazoa > Chordata > Mammalia > Carnivora > Ursidae > Ailuropoda > Ailuropoda melanoleuca. Next base: position 108,799,128 of record NC_048220.1, on the reverse strand, counting down.
CAGTATATGTATAATGGAAGTACCAGAAAGAGAGGAAAAAGGAATCGTATTGGTTTATTATTGGTGTCGTAGCAAATTACCAAAAACTTAGTGTCTCAAAACAACATTCATTCATTCATTCACTCACTATTTGACAGTACTGTAGGTTAGAAGTCTGACATATGTCTCACTGGGCTAAAATCAAAGTGTTGGTGGGGCTACATTCCTTTCTCAAGGCTCTAGGGGAAATCATTTTGGTTTTTTTTGTTTGTTTGTTTCATTTTCCGGCTTCTATAGGATTCCCACCATTCTTCACTCATAGCTGCATCTTGGGGCACCTGAATGGCTCAGTTGGTTGGGTGTGTGCCTTTGTCTACGGTCATGATCCTCAGAGTCATGGGACTGAACCCCACATCAGGCTCCCTGCTCATTAGGGAGTCTGCTTCTCCCTCTCACCCCACCCCCCACCTCATGGTCTCTCCCTCTCTCTCAAATAAATAAAATCTTCATAAATAAATAAATAAACAAATAAATAAATAAAACCAGCATCTCTCTGATCACTCTTTTATAGTCAGATTTCATTCCAACATTTACCTCGGTCAGGAAAGTTTCTTTTAAGGACTTTGATTGGGTCCATCCAGATAATCTAAAATAATCTCCCTAACTCAAGTTCTTTGATCTTAATTTTATCTGCAAAGTCCTCTTTTCCATGTGAAGTAACATATTCATGGGTTCCATACATGAGGACATGGACATCTGCAGGGTGGGAATGGGGGTGGGGGTGCGTTATTCTGCTTACCATAAGAGCAGAGAAAAATATTTAAAGTAATAACCATTGATCACTTCTTTCAAATTTGATTAAAAAACAAGCTACACAATAAGAAGTTCAATACAATCCAAGTAGGATAAGGAAAAAAAGAAATCCAAACATGGACAAAGCAGAGGCCAACAGTTGAAAGACAAAAACAAGGAGAAATCCTGAAGCAACAGGACAAAAATACATTAGATACAAAAGGACTACAGTAAGAGTTGATTTCTATTAAACATCATGGGGGCCAGAATACAGTGGAATGACATATTTAAAGTGATGAAAGAAAAAAAATTCTGTGTACAGCAAAAGTTTTCAAATATGAAAACAAAGGTATTTCCAGATAAACAAAGATTGACAGAATTCATTGCTATCAGATGTGCTTTAAAAGAAATATTGGAGGGTGATCCTGGGTGGCTCATTTGGTTAAGTGTCTGACTCTTTGATTTCTGCTCAGGTCATGATCTCAGGGTTGTGGGACAGAGTCCCACATTGGGCTCTGTGCTTAGTGCAGAGTGTGCTTGAGATTCTCTCTCCCTCTGCCCCTTCCTCACTCACTCTCTCTCAATTAGTAAATAAAATCTTCAAAAGAAATATTAGAGGGAGTAACATCAGAAAGATGGGCACATAGGTCATTCCTAACTTAGATCCCTCTCGTAAGAAAAATAACTAATAACTATTTGTGGACAAGACTTTGCTGAGAAATCCTAGAACACAGAGATGAGGCTGAAGCATTCCCTGCACTACAGAGACCAAGAGAGACATTACAAGGGCAATAGGAATGGTTACATATGCTGACTCCATTGCCTCTGGCACATAACTGTGCTGAGAGGTCCCACCTGAACTTATGTTTCCTCCAGTGGGAAAAGAGCTCAACAACTCAGATCTTGGCTGACTGAATTCCTACCTGTAGCACCCAGGTAGTGATTCCAACCAACAGTTATGCTTATCTATGGAACCAATTCACTGGCAAAGTTTGCCTAGGGAACTTAGTAAGGTGCTGGTCTGCCTGATTCAAGTTCTTAAATGAAGAGATTTGCTTGCTCTGTAGCCTCATCTCCTTGCACCCAGACGTAAGAGCTGAGTCAGGTCTGCTCTTCAGTGTAGCTTCAGGCTCCATCTGACCAAAAATGCTGGCAAGAACACCTGGAAGTTGCATAGCCCAGCAACATTCAAGTAGAGTCTGATAAGCAGAGCTGCCAGTCTATAGAGCAAAAGACTTAAGGGTTCTTCTCAACCACAAAGGCAGGGGAGCGAATTCACAGCACTATCCATAGCTGAATGAAGCTCCCAGCCATGCCCATCCAAAAAGCTTGGTCAGAATGACTGGAAAGCTGTAGTTCAGCAACAGTCAAGCAGAGAGTTTGGCAGGTAGAGCTGATAGTCTGCAGAGCAAAGCCAGTGGCCCTATTTGACTAGGGGAATTGGGAGCACAGATTCAGCTTGAGTCACAAGCAGAAAAAAGAGCCTTTTCCACTTGGAGCTGATTCTTCCACTGTACCCAGGCAGGGGAAACTAATTCATAGCTCCACCCATTGCTGAATATAGCTTTCAGCCTACCCAATTATGGAATCTTGCCAGAGCACATGGGAGCTGTGAATCTCATCCAAACAGCCCTCCTTACAGGGACACTTGAACAGAGAGCACAGCCCATTTATTTCCCTCTCTGTGAAGTTGGTGACCCTGTAGGGCTAGGGAATTCACTGCACAGTCTTGCCTGGTTTGGGTCCCCAAACAAAGCTAGTTAGGCCCTGGGCCCCATCTTCCTGTCCTTCCAGGACAAAGAAGCTAATTCATTGCTCTACCTACTGGATTTTAGTATCCAGTCTTGACCATCTAGTAAGACTGACCCGAGAACACAGGCAACCATATAGCCCATCCTGTAGCCTCACTTTGGTAGGAAACCAAGCCAGATTTTCTACCCAACTATAAAAGTGAAAAATGGTAAAAAAAAAAAAAAAAAAAAAAAAAAAAAAAAAAAAAAAAAAAAAAAGAAAGAAAGAAAGAAAGACAGAGAAGGTCATTACATAATGTTAAAAAGATTAATCCATCACAAATATATAATTGGGGGTGCCTGGGTGGCTCAGTCAGTTGAGCAGTCAACTATTGATTTCATCTCAGGTCATGATCTTGGAGTCCTAGGATCAAGCCCTGTGTCAGGCTCTGTGCTCAGTGCAGAGTCTGCTTGAGGATTCTCTCTCTCCCTCTTCCTCTGCTCCTCCCCCCTCTCATGCTCTTTCTCTAAAAATAAATAAATCATAAAATATTATATGTATATATTTTATATATACATATAATATATAAATATAAAACAACTGTAAATATTTATGTGCCTAACATCAGAGCACCTGAATATATGAAGCAAAAACTGACAATAACTAAAAAAATATATGAACAGCAATACAATAATAATTGGAGACCTAATGTCCCACTCTCAACAAGAAATAGATTATCCAGGTAGAGAATCAATAAATAGATTTGAACACCACTATAAACCAGATGGACTTCATGGACGTACACAGATATTCTATCCAACAACAGCAGAATACACATTCTTCTCAAGGGCACATGGAACATTTTCTAGGATAGACCATATGTTAGACCATAAAATAAGTCTTAGCAAATTCAAGAAACTGAAATCATATCAAGTATCTTCTTAGAGCACAATGATATGACACTAGAAATCAGTAACAGGAGGAAAATGGGAAAATTCGAAAGTACATGGAAATTAAACAACACTCTCCTGAACAACCAATGGATCAGAAAAGAAATCAAAGAGATATGAAAAAAGAACTTGTGACAAATGAAAGTGGAAACACAACATACCAAAACTTTTGGGATGCAGCAAAAGCAGTTCCATGAGGAAAGTTCATAGCAATAAATACCTACATTAAGAAACAAGGAAGATCTCAAATAAACAACTTAACTCTATGCCATAAGAAACTAGAAGAGGCACCTGGCTGGCTCAGTCAGTAGAGCATGTGACTCAATCTCAGGGTCATGAGTTTGAGCCCCATGTTTGGGGTAGAGTTTACTTACTAAACAACAACAACAGCAACAACAACTGAACATTTTTTTTTTTAATAAAAAAGAAACTAGAAAAAGAACTGAGCCCAAAGTTAGCAGGAGGAAAAAAATAAATTTAAGGGCAAAAATGAAATAGAGAACATGAACAAAATAGATTAACTAAGAGTTGGTTCTTTGAAACAATAAAGAAAATGGCAAACCTCTACTTCACTAAGCAAGGAGACAAGAGAGATGACCCAAATCAACAAAATTATAAATGTAAAAAGAGACATTACAACTAATACCACAGATCTATAAAGAATCATGAGAGGCTACTATGAATTATATGCCAACAAACTGGATAACCTAGAAGAAATGGAAAAATTCTTAGAAATATACAACTACCAGGTTACCTGGCTAACTCTATCAGTAGACCATGTGACTCTTGATCTCAAGGTTATAAGTTTGAGGCCCATGTTGGGTGTAGAGATTAATCCTAGTTAATCTCTTCTTAAAGAGATTACTTTTAAAAAATCTTAAAAATAAATATACAACTACCTAGACTGAATCATGAAGAAATAGAAAACCTGTACAGACTAATTACTAGTAAGAAGTTTGAATCAGTAATCAAAACTCTCTCAAAGAAGAAAAGCCCAGAACTAGATGGGTTCACTGGAGAATTTTATCAAACATTTAAAGAATTAATTCCAATCCTTCTCAGACTCTTCAAAAAAAAAAAAATCAAAGAAGAGGGAACACTCCCAAAATCATTTCATAAGGCCAGCATTACCCTGATACCAAAGCCAGAAAAGGACACTACCAGAAAACAAAACAAAACAAAACAAAACAAAACAAACACCCCAAAAACTACAGGCCAATATCCCTGATGAATATAAATGCAAAAATTCTCAATAAAATTCTAGCAAACCAAATTCAGAAGCACATTAAAAGGATCATTCACCACAATTGAGTGGGATTTATTCTTGGGATGCAAGTATCATTCAACATACTTAAATCAATGTGATATATCACATTACTAGAATGAAAGAAAAAATCCATATGATTATCTCAATAGACGCAGAAAAAGCATTTGACGAAATTCACCATCTGTTCATGATAAAAACTTTTTAAAAATGATTTTATTTATTTGAGAGAGAAAGAGAGAAAGAGAAAATGAGTGGGGGAAGGGGCAGAGTGAGAGGGAGAAGCAGACTCCCAGCTGAGCAGGGAGGACCTGAAGATCATGACCTGAATTGAAGTCAGATATTTAACCAACTGAGCCACCCAGGTGCCCGCATGATAAATACTCTTAACAATTTAGGTGTAGAAGAAACATACCTTCACATAATAAAGGCAATTTCAGCTAATTCCATATTCAGTGGTGAAAGTTTAAAAATTTTTCCTCTAAGATCAGGAACAAGATAAGGATGCCCATTCTCACCATGACTATTGAAGGTGGTACTAAAAAATCCTAGCCAGAGCAATCAGGCAAGATAATGATACAAAATGCATCAGAATTGGAAAGGAAATAGTAAAACTGTCTCTTTTTGCAGATGGCATGATTTTATGTATATGACCTTAAAGATTCCAGTAAAAAACTTTCAGACTTAATCAACAAATTCAGTAAAGTTGCAGGATAAAAAATTAACATACAAAAAATCAGCAGCATTTCTATACACTGAGTTATCTGAAAAAAATATATAACAAAATGATTCCTTCTACAATAGCATCAAAACCAAAATATTTAGGAATAAATTTGACCAAGGATGTGAAAGATCTCTACTCTAAAAACTACAAGACATTAGGGGTGCCTGGGTGGCACAGCGGTTAAGTGTCTGCCTTCGGCTCAGGGCGTGATCCCGGCGTTATGGGATCAAGCCCCACATCAGGCTCCTCTGCTATGAGCCTGCTTCTTCCTCTCCCACTCCTGCTGCTTGTGTTCCCTCTCTCGCTGGCTGTCTCTATCTCTGTCAAATAAATAAATAAAATCTTTTAAAAAATTAAAAAAAAAACTACAAGACACTGATGAAATAAATTGATGAAGCCACAAATAAATGGAAAGATATCCCATGATCATGGACTTGAAGAATATTGTTAAAATGTCAATACTACCAAAAGCCATCTGTAGATTCAATGTAATTCCTATGAAGATTCTAATGGCATTTTTTACTGAAGTAGGAAAAAAAAAACAAAACCTAAAATTTATATGGAACCACAAAGCTAAATAAATAGCTAAAACAATCCTAAGAAAGAACAAAGTGGGAGGCATCACATTTCCTGATTTCATGTTATGTTCTAAAGCTATAGTCCTCAAAACAGCATGGTAATGACATAAAAACAAACACAGAAGGGTACTTGGGTAGCACAGTCAGTTAAGCGTCTGACTCTTGGTTTTGGCTCAGGTCATGATCTCAGGGTCATGAGATCAAGCCCCAAGTCAGGCTCTGCGCTCAGCGCAGAGTCTGCTTGAGATTCTCTATCCCTTTCTCACACCCCTCCCACTCATACACACGCTCTAAAATAAATAAATAAATTTTTAAAACAAACAAATAAGAAACAAGCACACAGAGCAGTGGAATAGAATTGAGAGCCCGGAAATAAACTCATGCATGTGTAGTCAACTAATATTTGACAAGGAAACCAAGAATACTTAATGGAGAAAAGACAGTCTCTTCAATAAATGGTGCCGGTAAATGGGATATTCACATGTAAAAGAATGAAACCATATTCTTATCTTATACCCCCCTACACACAAATTACCTTGAATTGAATTAAAGACTTAAATATGAGACCTGAAACCATAGAACTCCTAGAAGAAAACCCAGGAAAAAAGCTCCTTGATAAGGGTCTTCGCAATGATTTTTTTGGATGGGACACCTAAAGTGTCATGAGCAATACACTAAAGTACAAGCAATAAAATCTAAAATAAGTTGGGCTATATCAAACTATAAAGCTTCTGCTCAAAAGAAACAATCAACAAAACAAAAACATTTAAAGAATGGGAAAAAGTATTTGCAAAACATATATCTGATATCGGACAAATATCCAAAATATGTAAAGAACTCATACAACTCAATAGCTAAAAAAATCCAACTCAATAATCAATTTAAAAATGAGCAAAATTTGGGGCACCTGGGTGGCACAGCGGTTAAGCGTCTGCCTTCGGCTCAGGGCGTGATCCCGGCGTTCTGGGATCGAGCCCCACATCAGGCTCTTCTGCTATGAGCCTGCTTCTTCCTCTCCCACTCCCCCTTCTTGTGTTCCCTCTCTCGCTGGCTGTCTCTATCTCTGTCAAATAAATAAAAAATCTTTAAAAATAAAAAAAATAAAATAAAAATGAGCAAAATAACAATAAAAGCACAACTAACACAGTGTTCAGAGGTGAATTTATAGCTATAAATGCCTACATTACAAAAAAAGAAAGATTTCAAATAGATAACATAACTTTCTATCATTAAGAAACTAGAAAAATGTGAAATTGAAATACAGATTAGGTAAAAACATAATCAAGGTAAAATTTACTAATGTCACTAAATATACAATGGTTGTGAAAGAGAATCTAGTTGTGGAGAATACACATTGAAGTATTCAGGGGAAAAGTTTCAGAAAAAATCAGACAATTTCTTTCTCCCTCCTTCCCTCCATACACATACATGAACAGGTGCATGCATGTATGTGTGCAGAGGGGGAAGGAGGAAGTGGGAAAGAGAGAGCGCACATGATAAACCAAATGGAATAAAATGTTAATAAGTTGAATTTATATAATGACTATATGGATATTCTTCACATTATTGTTATTTTGCAGCTTTTCTTAAGTTTAAAATTATTTAAAATTACTCATAAGTTTAAATTATGGCATTATACTATTTATTAATATTTAATAAATTATCAATATACCAATAAATTATTTTAGAAGTTTAAAATAATGAATTATCACATGTTAACATAAAAGAACATTTTTATGAAACAACTATATTTCTTTTTTTATAATAATATTTTTTATTATATTATGTTAGTCACCATACAGTACATCCCTGCTTTTTGATGTAAAGTTCGAATTCATTAGTTGCATATAACACCCAGTGCACCATGCAATACGTGCCCTCCTTACCACCCATCACCAGTCTATCCCATTCCCCCTCCCCCTCCCCTCTGAAGCCCTCAGTTTGTTTCTCAGAGTCCATAGTCTCTCACGCTTCATTCCCCCTTCTGATTACCCCCCCTTCTTTATCCCTTTCTTCTCCTACCTATCTTCCTAGTTCTTATGTGAAACAACTATATTTCTAAAAAGTATTTAGTGAGAAGAGTGGTATTCCTATACATTTTTGCCAATTTCTTTCTCTAATTTAATAGAAGACACTGGAATACACATGTCTGTTTCTACATTCAATTTGTCATAATATGTTGTTTTGATTGAAGTATAGGAAGAAAATATAGCTCTATAAAGATATGTAGTTGGAAAAGGAAAAGATATTTTTAATAGCATTTTCAGATAATTGTGGGTATTTGTCATGTGGCATTTTCTTAAAGGTTAATTGCAATGTGAAATTAGAAACCATATCAAGGAACTTTTCTGTTGCATTAAAATCCATTGGCTTATCTTGCACTTTGAATCTTTTACCCATCAGTGATTTTGTAACATCTTACACTGATCATTTGTAAAATATTAGTTCATTGAATTGAACAAACTTTCTAAATTCTGACATACTACACCATATAATATTTAAAAAGTCACATTCATTAAAATCAGTACCAATCTCATTAGAAAGCCTTGTAAGTATTGGAAAACTGTTAAACTTATAGTATTGGGGCAAGTTTTCCAAAATTCATATTTTCACTTGCAAGCTCAAAGTTTGTCACTGGCTAAAATATCAGTTGTTTCCTGGAACTGACAAACTCACTTCATTTTTGAGAATATGTTTGCCAAATATTCAAGTCTAAATAACCCGTGTATCTGTCAGTTATTCTTTCAAGTAAATATTGTTTCCCTGGAAAAAGTGGCCAGTTCAGCAAATAATCCCGAACAAGCACACAAGGGCTTTTCCTTGAGACAAACACCATACTTCAGCACAACAGATATGCTTCCCAATTCATCACACACAACAGCAAGAGATGTACTAAAGAGCAGATAAAGTTTTATTGCTTTGTGAAAGACGTCTTTGAGTAAAATTATTATTTTTTGACTGCATACAAAGACTATAATAACTAATGGTATATTTGGTGCTACTGCCTTGATTCATGTTAAGACACCAGCAATTTTCCTCTCCATTAAAAAATATTATTTATTATAGATGGCCAAGAGGTACATGAAAAGCATCTCATCGTTAATCATCAGTGAAATGCAAATAAAAACCATGATAGGTATCCACACACCTGTTAGGATGACTATTATCTAAAAGACAAAAAAATAAGTGCTAGCAAGGAAGTGGAGAGAAAGGAGACCTTGTACACTGTTAGTGGGGTTGTAAATTGGTGCAGCCACCATGAAAAATAGCATGGGTTTCCTCAAAATATTAAAAATAGAACTCCCATATGATCCAGGAAATTCGACTCTGGGTATTTATCCAAAACAAAAAACAAAAACCGTAACTCAAAGAGATACTTATACCCTTATTTTTGTTGCAGCATTATTTACAAAAGCCAAGATCTCGAAACAACCAAAGTGTCCGTCAATGAATGAATGGAAAAAGAAAACATAGTATATAACAATAGAATATCATTTAGCCATTAAAAAGAATGAAATTCCTCCATGTGTGACAAAATGGGTTAACCTTGAAGGCATTTTGCTAAGTGAAATAAGTCAGATAGGAAAAGACAAACACTGTATGATCTTTTATATGTGGAATCTTAAAAAAAGAAAAAAAAAGAGGAAGAAGAACATAAAAACCAAGCTCATAGATACAGAGAATAGATTGTTTGGGGTTGGGAGAAATAGATAAACTGATTTTTTTAGTTTAAATAAATTGAATAAAAATTTATTAAAAAATGAAAAATGATAGCTCAACTGATGTTCTTTGAAGTTAATTGAACTAATTCCTTTGCAAATCATTCAAACTTTTCTTAGAAAAAAAGTTGCAAGACCGATTACACAACCTTCCTTTATTTACCATTGTCTGTGAGCTAGTTTGAGAATTTATTCTGATCATGATTTTTTCTTTTTTTTGTAATTTTTAGAACAATACATGTTTATTTTAAAAGACAGAAAAGAAAAAATATGATTTATTTTATTCTATTTACAAAGGGCAAAAAAAAGTGTTTTCTCATGTTTAAAAAGACTGCTCGGGGCGCCTGGGTGGCACAGCGGTTAAGAGTCTGCCTTCGGCTCAGGGCGTGATCCCGGCGTTATGGGATCGAGCCCCATATCAGGCTCTTTCTGCTATGAGCCTGCTTCTTCCTCTCCCATTCCCCCTGCTTGTGTTCCCTCTCTCACTGGCTGTCTCTATCTCTGTCAAATAAATAAAAAATCTTTAAAAAAAAAAAAAAAGACTGCTGATTGTGACAACAGTGTTTGAATATGTTTCACTATTTGGGAAATCTATTTTAACACTGTCAAACGACAATTTTATTTATTTTTTTGTATCATCAATGTAAGTAACAGTGAAAAAGGCAAATAACTTTTTTATTATGAAAAGAGTTTTGGCCTTTTATATTTCCTGAAAGGGTCTCAAGGATTAACACAGAAGACCATGGACCACTTGTTTCAAGAACCACAAGTTATGATGCCATTGTTCTGTACTTATATGAAGAGCAGAATAAAAAGGAATGAGCATGAAATGTAGGTTATGTGTACAAGCACATCATAAGTAGTGTAAAAGAATTAAAGCAGGTCTCTGAAGGTTGCACAATTTTCTTTCATGTGATTTATTTTTATAATTTTTTTCAATTGTAAAAGTAGTAGTGTGAACCCCACATGTTCTATTTAATTTAAACTGGTATTATTTTGCCATATTTGCTTGCCTATTGAAGTGGTTTAAAGCAAACTTTAGACATCATGGCATTATACTTTAATACCTAGTTCATATTCAAATTTCTCCAATTGAATCAAACATCATTCTATAGTCAATATGTTTGAGTTTTAATTCCACCCAAAATTCTGGGGACTGACTTAGCTATTATGAATTATTGAAGAGACCAGGTCAGTTTTCAAATAAACTGTCCACATTCTGGATTTGTCCACTTGCTTCCACAGGTTGATGTTTGTTTATTTTTTTGGAGAGTGCACACGCGCGTGCACACACACACACACACACACACGGGGTGGGAGCAAGGCAAAAGGAGAGATGGAGAGAGAATCTTAAACAGGCTCCATGCCCAGCACTAGCCTGATATGGAGCTCAATGTCACGACCCTGAGACCATGACCTGAGCCGAAATCAAGAGTCAGATGCTTAATCAACTGAGCCACCCAGGGTATCCCCCAAATGGTGGTGTTTATCTCCTTCCCATATTTCCTATAAACTGAGATTCACTTTTAAGGTTTGGTAAGATTCAGGTTCAACATTTTTGGCAAGAATACATTATGGAGGTACTGCCGTAAAGACTCACAAAACAAGGCAAAGCCTTATCTTTCTTGAAGGGTTTAGTGGCAGGAGTAGGATTACATAGATTTGCTTTTTCTTCTTCAGGATTTATACAACACAGTCTTAGAGTTGGAAAGATATAAAAGAATATCACAGCTCCGTGGTCGCCTGTTAGAACTGGAAGTTACCTTCAAGATAGAGATCTAAGCTAATTGGCTTACCCAGGGGCATGCAATTGTATAGAGCAATTTCATTAGCAGATTTGTTTAGCTGTGGCCATTAAAATAAAAAAATAAAATAATTCATTTTCAAAATCGGTTATTTTTTTTTCCATTCCTACCTTGCCCAAGTATCCTAAAACTCGGTAACTTGGTGATTTTCTACTTCATTAGGAAGAATCTTTCAGTGATGGATAAATGGAGTTACTTAAAAGTTTATAATTTATTTATAGAGTGTTTTAGAATCACTGAATGAAAGAGTCTTTACCTGTGTTGCGAATGTGCCTTTGTGTGGGTGGGATGTTCCCAAGGTTCTGAATTAATGCCCTTGGTTAAAATAAATGTAAATCTAAACCTAGAAAGTGACAAACGGAAAAGGGGATCAAAGACTCATATGGCATTTCCTGGTAGCATCGGTATAATTAAGACGCTATTAGTTTTCTTAGAGGTTAATCATTTCACAGGGGGAAAAAGTGCTCACGGCTGAAACAGTATACAAATTTTGAGCCCAGAGCAATTCTTTTTAGGAAAATCTGATTAAGTTAGTCAATGAAGGGAGGTTAAAAACAGCTGATCTGAAACCACAGAAAGATTTTTTTCCCTTTTAGAAGTCTTGTTCTGTCTGGCAGTGGCGAGAAGGTAAGTTCGTTCTTGGGAACTTACTGCTAAAAAGAAACCTCCATTTCAGTCTCCCCTCCCTATAGCAATACTTAGTCCTCTGGCAGGCAAACATGCATTCCCTAAATGATACTTTCCATGAGAAATATGAAAGATTCCATCTAAGGTTGACTGGGGCGAAAACAAAGATGGCAGAAACAAAGCTGTAGATTGCGGTGTCCTGTAAACAAGGACGTCTGACACTATGGTGGTTACAAAAAATCGAACTCGACAACTGTGTATTTGTAAGGGAAAGAGAAAACACTTTCATCATGTAGTATCAAATTGGAGAGAAACGCCTTCTCAGACTGAGCAGGTGTCCAATGGTTGATGGCCATTTGGCTTTAGCTTGTAGGTTCCACCTGGAGCTCAGCCTTGAGCGAGTTACTTTGCCTCAGCAGTCAGGATTTTAGAACGAGTGATTTTCTTTAGGGGCCACAGTAAGTCACAGTCCAGATAGAACTCTAGCATAGGGAAGAGGGGCAAATCTCTGGCCCACAGTTTTCAAAATCATCAGCAGAATTTCCTGAGCTGTGGGGAAGATGAGTGAGTTCATGGAAACTAAGTGTTTCTGTTTCATTTTGGAATTGTTTAATCTGGATTCACTGGCAACAACAGACACATATTTTAAGTACAAAAGGAAGTCCCCTAGGGCTCCTGCTTTCTTAACTTTTCTTAGCAACCCATATAGTCTCAAATTAGTGGCAAAAATAAGCTGACGTTTCAGTTAAATAATAAGAACTCCTTTCCTGAAAAATTCAATCTGCCTTAATTTATATCATCGTTGACAGTGGGTAGAATGAATGACACTCCCGGGTTGATAGGTGGAAAGGTGCATGCACAGGGACAGCGGGGAGAGGGGAGCTACTAAACACTGGTCCTGGAGCACAGCTGGGAGCACATACTAGAGTGAAGACTGTCTGACAGTGCTGTGCCCTCTGCCAAGTCATACCCTCTCGTGGTCTCTACCTCATCTCACCAGCCCCATCTCCACATAGAAGCAAGCAAGGGAAACCGGTAAGTTAACACAATTCCTAGAATAATGCAAACTGATCTCTATCCAGTACCATGGGCTAAGAGGTGTTCTAAATGAGAATATAATAAATTATTTCAAACTCACAACCACTTTATGACTTAAGGATAGGGGAAGTAAGGGGCGGAGAGGTTAATGAATTGGCCCCAGACCAGAGCTAATTCGTGAAGGGCCAGGCTTAGGTATTCATGTCTCAGCACTTTTTCTCTTCACCATGGTGCTGTGGCCCTTTTGGCCCCTGGATTCCTTGTCCATGCTCTCTCTTCTAACAACAAAGATGCATCTTGGACCCAAAGTACAAACTTTAGCTAATACATAAACACTGGCATTCGTACCAGTCCACAATCTCTTGGCCTAAAATTCCAAAATTCAGAAATCTCTAAAGTCTAAGGTTTGGGAGTTTTAGAGGTACCTTTTGAATTGTGCCTTTTTTCTCCCTTGTAACTTAGAAAATGACATGGTTTAGGTCAACGTCTAGAAGATACATTCTGACCTCATGCTCTCATCAAACATACAAGAAATTTTGTGCAGAAAATGTTTATGAATTTAACGAGGTGCATGTGGTTAGTTAGTGGCAAAAGTGAAACTGAGGCCCGGGTCTTGAAATTCTGTTCTCTGAAGCTCCTAATACACGCCTTCGACAAGGGCTTTGTGCTTCCTGGCTTAGCAAAGAACATCCAGTGACTGCAGTAGGTTGACCAGATGCTGAGGCGGGCTGTGCCACAACTGTCCTCCAGAGCACAAGGTCAGACTTCTCTCATTTGGAGTTTTCCTTAGGGGCAGAGGAGAAACAGTAGATAGTAACTTCACCGAAAGGTAGTTAGCATGTTTCAGCAATATGCTCAAGAATTAACTGTAATGCTTATTTTATTTTTAAAGATTTTATTTGAGAGAGAGTGAGAGTGAGCGAGCAGTCTTGCATGCATGTGTGAGTGGAGGGGAGGGGCAGAGGGAGAGGGAGAAGCAGACTCCCTGCTGAGCAGGGAGCCTGAGGCAGGCTGGATCCCAGACCCTGAGCTCATGACCACAGGCTAAGGCAGAGGCTTAACTGACTGAGCCCAGGATACTGGGCTCATGACTGGAGCCTAAGGCAGAGGCTTAACTGACTGAGCCACCAAGGTGCCCCTTAAATGCTTATTTTAAAACAGACATTCCATCTCTCTTATCCCTCCATCTGAAGCTTGTAGGAATGTGCATTTCAACAAGCATTCTAGTGATTTCAGGGCAGAGTTGCCTCGTCCTCTGGCCGTGCCTGGTTTAGCTGTCCTGCATCCTAGGTCTTCCAAGTTGCATAGCTCCAGGGGCAGCCATTCACAGTATAATCTCTTTGTGAAGGAGCCCCCTGTTGTGCAATGTACAGCCTGTGTAGCCCTTCACTGTGGACCTGCCCATCAGCAGACACATGTCCCTTCATGAATATCACCTAGACAGATGCAGTCCTGCATAGGACATCAGCAAGGGAGGGCCAGCAAAAACAAGAAAAGTTCAGTTCTGATCATCCAGAATGTTGCAATCAGGATATGTAGAAATATTAATCTTATAGGAAATATATAGATTTATAGAAATATATGGAAATTTTAATTTCCACATACATCTGTTTGTTTTAAAGTTAAATCTTATCTTGTGGATAAGTGGATAAATTCCTAGAAACAAACAGTCTTCCAAAACTGAACCAGGAAGAAATAGAAAGTCTGAACAGGCCAATAACAAGTAATAAAATTTAATCAATAAACAAAAAACTACCAAAAAATAAAAGTTCAGAACCAGACGGATTCACGAATGGATTCTACCACTTGTGTTCTACCACTTGTGACATATATATTTTTAAAAATTTTTTAAGATTTAAATATTTGAGACAGAGAGAGAAGACAGACTGCATGCACAAGCAGGGGGAGGAGGAGGGAGAAGCAGACTCCCTGCTGAGCAGGGGCCCAATGCGGGGCTTGATCCTAGGACCCTGATGTCATGACCTGAGCCCAAGGCAGACACTTAACTGACTGAGCCACCCAGGTGCCCCTCTACCACATTTAAAGAAGAGTTAATACATATTCTCCTCAAATGATTCCAAACAATAGAAGAGGAAGGAAAGCTACCAAATACATTCTATGAGGCCAGCATTACCCTGATAATAAAATCAAAGGCACCACAAAAAAGAAAGCTATAGATATATCTCCTCAATATATTATCAAATTGCATACACAAATACATTAAAAATCATTCACCATGATCATTTATTCCTGGGATGCAAGGATGGCTCAATATTTGAAATCAATCAACATCATACACCACCTTAACAAAATAAAGGATAAAAATCATGTGATCACCTCAGTAGATGCAGAAAAAGCATTTGACAAAGTACAACATCCATTTATGGTAAAAACATTCAGCAAAATGGGGTTAGAGGAAATATATCTCAACATAATAAGGCATATATGAAAAACCCACAGCTAACAATATACTCAATTAACTCAACAAACTGAGAGTTTCCCTCTAAGGTTAGGAACAAGACAAAGGTGTCAACTTTCACCACTTTTATTCAACATAGTACTGGAAGTCCTAGCCACATCAGTCAGACAAGAAAAGGAAGTAAGAGGCATCCATATTGGTAAAGAAGTTAAACTGTCACTATTTGTAGACAAGCTAATACTATACGTAGAAAATCCTAAAGACGCCACTAAAAACCACTAGAAGTAATAAATTCAGTAAAGGGACAGGATACAAAATTAATACCCAGAAATTGGTAGCATTTCTATACAGTAATAACAAAGTCACAGAAAGAGAAATTAAAAAAAAAAACCACACCATTTACAATCATACTAAAAATAATAAAATATCTAGGAATAAACTTAATCAAATAGTTGAAAGACCTGTACTCTGAAAACTATAAAACACTGATGAAAGAAATTGAAGATGACATAAACAAACAGATACTCCATGTTCATGAATTGGAAGAATATTGTCAAAATGTCCATATTATCTAAAGCTATCAACAGATTCTATGCAATCCTACCAAAATACCAATAGCATTTTTCATGAAACTAGAATAATCCTAAAATTTGAATGGAACCACAGAAGATCCTGAATTGCCAAAGCAATCCTGAGAAGGAAGAACAAAGCTGAAGGTATCACAATTCCAGATTTTAAGATATACTACAAAGCTGTAGTAATCAAAACAGTATGGTACTGGCACAAAAATAGATCAATGGAACAGAATTGAGACCCTAGAAATAGACCCACATTTATAGGGTCAATTAATCCATGACAAAGGAGGCAAGAATATACAATAGGGAAAAGATCGTCTTTTCAATCCATGATGCTGGGAAAACTGGACAGCTACATGTAGAAGAATGAAACTGGACCACTTTCTTATAGCACACACAAAAATAAACTCAAAATAGATTTAGACCTAAATGTGAGACCTGAAACCATAAAAATCCTAGAAGAAAAGACAGGCACAATTTCCCTGACATTGCCCATATCAACATTTTTCTAGATATGTCTCCTAAGGCTAGGGAAATAAAAGTAAACTGTTTAGATTACACCAAAATAAAAAGTTTTTACATAGCAAAGGAAATCATCAAGAAAACAAAAAGGCAACCTATTGAATGGGAGAAGATATTTACAAATGATATATCCAATAAGGGGCTAATATCCAAAATCTATAAAGAAATTATACAACTCAACACCAAAAAAAACCCCCAAACAATCTGATTAAAAAATGGACAGAGGATCTGAATAGACGTTTCTCCAAAGAAGACATCCAGATGGCCAACAGATACGTGAAAAGATGCTCAACATCACTCATCATCAGAGAAATGCAAACCAAAGCCACAATGAGATATCACCTCACACCTGTTAGAATGGCTAAAATCAAGACAACAAGAAAAAACAAGTATTGGCAAGGATATGGAGAAAAGGAACCCTCATGCACTGTTGGTGGGAATGTAAATTGGTATAACCACTATCGAAAACAGTATAAAGTTTCCTCAAAAAATTAATAGAAATACCATATGATTTAGAAATTTCACTATTGGGTATTTACCCAGGGAAAACAAAAACACTAACTTTTTTTAAAAAAGATTTTATTTATTTATTTGAGAGAGAGAAAGAGTGCATGAGTAGGGGGAAGGGGCAGAGGGAGAAGCAGACTCCCTGCTGAGTAAGAGGCTCAATGCTAGGACCCTGAGGTCATGACCTGAGCCGAAGGCAGATGCTTAACTGACTGAGCCACCCAGGGACCCCCAAAATCACTAACTTGGAAAGAGATATGCACCGCTATGTTTATTGCAGCATTATTTACAATAGCCAAATTATGGAAGCATCATAAGTGTCTATCAATAAAAGAATGGGTGAGGAAGATGTGGCATATACATATGTGATGGAATGTTACACAGCCATGGAAAGGGATGAGATCATGCCTTTTGAGAAAACATGAATGGACCTCCAGGGTATTATGCTAAGTGAAGTAGTCAGAGAAAGACAAATACCATATGATTCCACTCACAAATATAATGTTAATAAAATTAATAAACCAAAAGCAAGATCAGAACTATAAATACAGAAAACAAACTGATGGTTGCTGGCAGGGGTTGTTGGGGGGGATTTGGCAAAATGGGTGAAGGAAAGAGGGAGATACAGGCCTCCAGTTATGGAATAAGTCATAGTAATAAAAAGCAGAGCATAAGGAATATAGTCAGTGATACTGTAATAGCAATCCAATGGGAGAGATGGTAGCTATATTTGTGGTGAAAGTAGCATAATGTATACACTTGTCAAATCACTAAGTTGTACACCTGAAGCTAATGTAACATTGTGTGTCAAATGTAGCCGTCTCATGAAATTAAATCTAAATATGTTGCTGTTTTTTAAACTATATCGTTTTATGTATAAATGTTATATGTTACATTATTATATACAATATATATAAATGTATAATATATATAGTTATATAATGTAATAACTACATATATACAGTTTTTCTTTTCTTTCCATTGCTTAAGCCTCTGAAAGATCATAATCCAGCCCTGTTGACATCTTTTCATCTTTTCTGTCAGCCTCATTCTTTACCACTTACCTACTTCCCTCCCAAACTAACCTTACCCCAAACTCTCCCACCAACACCCCTGCCAAGAAAACCCCTCAAGAAACCCATCTGCTTAGCCACTTCCAGATCAGTCCTGACAGTTCTAAATACCCTAGCTTGACTTGGTTTCCTATCACCCAGTTGTTTTCTTAAAGTAATAACTTTCATTGGAATTTCGGGCCCTGGGCTAAGTGGAATGGCATGTTTAGGTTATTTGTTTAGGTAGATTTTTCAACACTTTTCAAATTATACCACATATCTGCCTCACTGTTCATGAATACTGATAACAATCTAGTTTTTTTTTTTCTTTTTCTCTTTCATATTTTATTTATTTGAGAGAGGAGAGAGAGTGAGAGAGAGAGAGCATGCACACAAGCAGGGGCAGAGGGAGAGGGAGAAGCAGGCTCCTCGCCGAGCAGCGAACCTAACGCTGGGTTCCATCCCAGGACCCAGGATCATGACCTGAGCCAAAGGCAGACGCTTAACCGACTGAGCCACCCAGGTGCCCCAGAATCTAGTTTCTGCTTACACAATACTGGTTGTTTATTTAGGACTTGTCCTCGAACCCAACCCCCTGCCCCCCACACAGGGGGAGTGTGTCACAAAGCCAAATAAAAAGCCTTTCTCAGAGGAAAAGATGGCCACCTCCAAGCTAGATTTAGCACTCCTGCACTGTGAACTAATTTCCCAGGGGAAAGAGGTAGGACGTGTCACTAGGTAGGTCAGTACCCTTGAGAGTGTAAACACTCCACAGGGTCCGAAATGTCACTCTTTCTCTACGTGGCTCAGGCCTTGGAAGCCATTAGGCCTAAACCATTAGCCCTTGGAGTCAAGAATGATGTCACTTTGTCTTGTAAATTCTTGGCCCAGGAGTATCCTGCAGGTATGGACACTTACCCAACTGAGCCACCCAGGTGCTCCAGAAGGTGGGCTCTTGCTCAGATAATTACTATTCAAAATATATGCATTTAAAAGCGGCTATCTCCACTGGTAGAGCTAGTCCCTAAGAATAGGACACACACTTGTTTTTTTTTTAAGATTTTAAATTTGTTAAAGAATTCTTAGTCACTTATGAAACAATAATTATTTTAATTTCTATGCATGTTAAAAATTGTTCAAATTTCTAATTCTCACCCCTGTAGCATACTTGCTCTGTGAAGAAGGCTTTGCTTGTAATTTTAGAAATAGAGAAATAATTGATGCTTGAACACAATTGCCTACGTTGTTGACATATTCCGTGTCACCGAGTAAATGTTTTCACAGTATGTAGAATTCAGACTGAACGGTACAGTTTGTTTTCAGTGTTTACCTGGTTGAATTGTATTTTGTTTGTTCAGATAAAACACTGTATATTAACTGGTAAAATACTTTACAATAAAAAGGAAAGGAGCTTGTATTAGTCAGATAGGGCTGCCATAATGAACAGCACAGATTGTGTGACATAATAGAAATTGATTTTTTAACACTTCTGGAGGCTGGAAGTCCAAGCTTAAGGTGTCTGCAGAGTTGATGTCTGGTGAGACATCTCTTCTTGGCTTATAGTACTGCCTTCTTACTGTGTTTTCATGTAGTTTTTTTCTCTGTGCATGCACTCTTGGGGTCTCTTTCTCCTTTTTATAAGGACATAAATCCTGTTGTTGATAAGGGCCACACCCTTATGACTTTATGTAACCTTCATTACCTCCTTGAAGGTACTATCTTCAGATACAGTCACATTGGGAGGGAGGAGTTCAACATAAGAAATTGCAGGGGTCACAATTCAGTTCATAACAGAGCTGTATTAACTGGAGTATTTGGGTTTTAGAACACATGCAGAATTCAGTCTAAATGCTTAATGCATAGCCTGCGAGGATTCCATAAAACTAAATCTAGATTTTAAATCTAATGTTTTAGAAGTAAGCCTAAAGCAAAGAAGAAAGAATAATGTTCATTACCCAGGGAAAAGAAGAGGTTCCTTAGAAGATGGTACAGTAAGTAGTGTTTGCTTTCCAATGCCATACTAATATTTTTGTAGTAGTTTATTTGCTATGTGTTCTTATCACTATAGGCTGCTACAACACAGAAATTCTTGTTCTCTATTGACTATGCACACTAATTTCAAAATGAATTTATATATGCTCCATTTATTTCCCCCAAACATCCATATGAACGGCCAAAATTGGAATGCAATCGAATAAAAAGAGTTTAGTGTCTAGTTGACAGGTGGTATGATTATTAATACATAAAAGTATAACTTCCAAATTATGTTTCCCATAAATTTATAGTTTCTCAAGACTTTCTAAGCTATCTTTTCTGTTGAGCCTAAACACTTGCTGGGGATAAGTGCTTAGAAAAAGCTCTTTGAAGTTTCTTCTACTCTCATCTTCATCTTCAACTCAGCTCGTAAAGAGCATCCAACTTTGCTTAGAGCTTTGGAGGCTGATGCAGATGAACTGAAGAGGACTGAAGGTAGAGTCCATATTCATCCTGCCAATGGGCTTGCAGTGTTGCTGAGCCCATTATTGTGTCCTCATGAATGTGGAATTCCCCCAGCAAATTTCCCATTATTGTCCCAGTGTTTTATAAGTTTACAATCCAAGAAGAAGAAGAAGGGAAAAAAGACCAATCACCCTAAAAATAAGTGGGAAAAAATTTTAAGTGAGCAACTAGATGGGTAATAAATTACAACACAGAGTGTCAGGGTTGGAAAGAATGCTAAAGATCATCTCTAATTTTATCAATGAGGAAAAGATAAAAAAAGCACAGAAGAGTCTCCTCTGTGAAGATCATGAAGTTATGACTATAGAGGATCAGAGGGAGGACTAAGGACGAGTTGGCAGAGAGCGAGAAGGGAGAGTAGCTATGGCCCATGTAACAAGGCAGGAATACGTCACTAGGCAACAGAGCACCATGGTTAAGACAATAAGTTCTGGCATCAACACACGTGGGTTTGAATCCTCAGCCATCATCTCTCACTAGCTGTGTGACCTCAGAAAAGTTGCTTGTCCTCCCAATGTCTGTCTTTATCTGAAAATCAGGATAATAATAGTATTAATTAACTTGCAGAATTGTTTTACATCGACTGCAGAGTGTTTGGACTGGGGCCTAGTACATAGAGCCCACTAAACACTAGTGATTTATCAATCTCCCCTTTGAACAACCTAGAAAGTCTTCACAGAAAGTTAAGGATTTCAGGAACAGTTTAATAAGTATGACCAAGAAGTAAGACTCATAGAAATGCAATTATATAGATTGCACAATATATGGATTGAGATAATAAAGACCCTTCTCCAGGTATAAACATACGAATAGGTCAGAAAACATAACAAAAGATATTAACTACTTAGTTGAATGAAGAGGGGAAAAGTAAAGACCCATCCAGAAATGAAGAAGGAACTTACAGCCTGAGTTGTTGGCCATGGCTGGGATGCTAAACCACAGGTCCTGGAAGGAAGGAGATGTTAATGTCCGTGAAAATACACGGGATCAGAGGCTTGCAGGTGACAGAGATCTAGAACCGAAACCCTTCAACCCTGGAAAAGCTGCCTTCTCCATGAAAGAATGACCAGAGGGGTCTACCCACTAATCTAGAGAGTTAGCAAGAAACTTGCCTAAGGCTCTAGGGGAGAGTTTCCATTAGAAATTACTGTTAAAAGGAATTGTAGGCAACCGATACTCCTGTTGGAACAGTATTTATACCACCAAGACATGTTGAATTTCTACACATACCCCTCAGATCAATGCTGAAGACAGGTTCATAATGAAAAATTAAACTATACTAAGATACAGTTCACCATGAGGCAGGTAGCAGAAGCTAACACAACAAACGAAAGTATTAGTATAAAATTTCTTGAGATGATGGAAGAATTTGGAAGAAAATCTAAAATATCTGAGTTTAAAATTATTAAGGTGACTTAAAAAAAGGGAAGAGAAACGCCAAAGAAGGATACCATTTACAAAGAATAGGAAGATGTAAAAAAAGAAACAAATATAAATAAATGAAAAATAAGGCCTTTGAAACAAAAAGTTCAGAGAAAGATTAAACAGCAGATTAGCCAAATTGGAGAATTGGCGAGCTATTTGAGAGAGAGAGAGGTTGTAAAAATATGAAAGGATGTTAAAAGAACAGAAGACTAGAAAGACCCAATATACATGTATTAAGAATTGCCAAAGGACAGAGAACATAGAATATTAGAAAAAAATATATTTGAGAATTTTCCAGAATGATTCAAGAGCTATAATTCTCAGTTTGAAGAAGCATCAATTTTGAGTGGGATGAGTAAGTTCACACCTACATATGTGAAACAGCAAAGACTCTCTTTAAAATACAAGAGAAAAGGTGGATGGCCACAAGAAACATTTATTAAAATAAAGGAAGATTTCCTATCAGCAACATCAGAGGCCAGGAAATAATGTAATATCTTAAAAGTGGTGAGGAAATAGAACTATCCAAAAATTCTATACTTATCATTCAGGACTGAAGAGAAATGAACACATTTTCAAGCAAAGTTTGAGAATGGTCTTCTGAAAGCAGCACTAAGGGAGGTCCTTCTCTAAGAAGGAAATTGAACCAGGAGGAAGCAGATAGTAATAATAAACAATTTATAAACATAAGTATATATGAACAAGTGCTGGTTATTAAACACAAACAACAACAATAAGGACTAATTTTAGTGCGTTGAAAATAAGGTGCCACGGCTGTTGGACAATGACATGAAGATTGGTGAAGAGAGTTTAATTCTCAGGAGGAAGGTGATGACATTCACTGTAGACTTTGGTAAGACAAGTATTATTGTAAAAACAGTATGGCGCAGCCACTCTGGAAAACAGTATGGAGTTTCCTCAAAAAATAAAAATAGAGCCACCCTATGATCCAGCAATTGCACTACTAGGTATCCCAAAGGATTCAAAAATATTAATTTGAAGGGATATATGTACCCCAATGTGTATTTTTTAAATTTTTTTAATAATATTTTTTTATTATGTTATGTTAGTCACCATACGTACATCCTTAGTTTTTGATGTAGTGTTCCACGATTCATTGTTTGCATATAACACCCAGTGCACCGTGCAATACATGCCCTCCTTAATACCCATCACCAGTCTATCCCATTCCCCCACCCCTCTCCCCTCTGAAGCCCTCAGTTTGTTTCCTAGAGTCCATAGCCTCTCATGGTTCTTTCCCCCTTCTGTTTACCCCCCGCTTCATTCTTCCCTTTCTTCTCCTACTGATCTTCCTGCTATGTCTTATGTTCCATAAATGAGTGAAACCACATGACAATTGTCTTTCTCTGCTTGACTTATTTCGTTTAGCATAATCTCCTCCAGTCCCGTCCATGTTGCTGCAAATGTTGGGTGATTGTTCTTTCTGATGGCTGAGTAATATTCCATTGTATATATGGACCACATCTTCTTAATCCAGTCATCTGTTGAAGGGCATCTCGGCTCCTTCCACAATTTAGCTATTGTGGACAATGCTGCTATGAACATTTGCACCCCAATGTTTATAGCAGCATTATCTACAACAGCCAAATTATGGAAATAGCCCAAATGTCCACCAACTGATGAATGGGTAAAGAAGATGTGGTGTATACACACACACCCCAGAGTATTACTCGGCCATAAAAAAAATGAAATCTTGCCATTTGCAACAAGACGAATGAAGCTAGAGACTATTATGTTAAGCAAAATAAGTCAGTTAGAGAAAGGATTTCACTCATATATGGAATTTAACAAAACAAATGTGCATAGGGAAAAAAAGAGGGAGGCAAACTAAGAAACAGACTCTTAACTACGAAGAACAAACTGGTAGTTACCAGAAGGGAGGAGGATGGGGAGGTGATGGAGATGAAGGAGGGCACTTCCTGTGATGAGCACCAGGTGTTGTACGGAAGTGTTGACTCACTATATTGCACACCTGAAACTAATATTACCCTGTATGTTAACTACACTGGAATTAAAATAAAAACTTTAAAAACCCCAAAGCTAAACAATATTGTAAGAATTAAAAGAGATCTATAAATTCCCAATTAGCAGAGAGAGAAAAGGCAGAAGAAAATCCAATGAGCAGGAAAAAGAAACAAGAGAAGAAAAGCAGATTATAATCTCAAATTATTAATGTATTTCTCATCCCAAATCCATTGATTGGCATTGCTAAGTGGCAGGGAATCTGACGGGAAATTAAAAAAAAAAAAAAAGGACAGAAGTGTTTAATCACTGAGGCTACTTCTCTGGGAGGAAATCCCAGTATCCCCAAGACTGTGAGTACCATGTGGGGTTCCCCATTCCCTTCTCTCTTACAGGAAGAAGTGTATGGGAAAAACAGGAGTGGATTCTGGTGCTCTTAGGGCCATAACCTATACTAGTTCCTGTAAGAACACCACTTCCTATCACTGGGGGCAACACAGCCAAACATAAGTAAAGCTACTGCAAAAAAAAAACATAATTTCAGGTAAATATAAATAGCAAAGTAGCCCAGAGGTCGGCATTGTCCAGGAGCAAGGGGGTTGGAGATGGACAACTAAAATCCTTCAGGTTATTTTGTTTAGAAAAAAATCCCACTAGCACATAGTCATATAACTATTTTATATGAAGGCAACGTATTTTTGGAAGTCTTCATTTGATAAGAAAATGCTCATATACATCTGCTGTTTCATATCATCATATATTTTAATAAGAACATCAGGAGTGTTTCATTCATGTGTTTCCATCTATTTAGAGAAGGGACTAGGTGTTCAGATAGACTGGAATCTAGGTGGTCAAATCGTTATAATCTGGTATATTCCTACTGTTTGGGAAAGATCAATCAATCCATAAACTCCACATAGCCCCACTTTTACTTGCCAGGCTGTCTGTTCGGCAGTGCCTGCAAACTTTCCATGGCTTTTTAAGAACACAAAAACCAACCGAAATCCTGACTGACTGCCAAGGAAGTATGTAGGAGGGTTTGTCTTTTCCATCCGTCATACCTCCCCATGGAAGGCAGAGATACCCTCCCCAACATGCACGGACAGCACAAACACCAGCTTCTTGATACCCATTTGGAGAAATTGCTTCAGTTTCCTTATCTGTAAAAAGGGGATAGCCAGTGTACCTATGTCAGAGTTATTGTGTTGGTTAAATAAGAGAATTATCTCAATTACCACAGGGGCAAGTGCCCAGGCCCAGTGCCCACCACATAAAATACTTAGTATTTGTTTAATGAGTAGAGGAATGGATGAAGGCATGAATGAATTCATCTGTCCACCCCTAGAAAAGCCATAAGTCCCTGCCATGTTCTCCTTAATGCTTGGGCCGCTGTTCTAAATACTGGAAGGCTGAACAATTTGCTCTAGTATTGATTCAAGCTATTGAGTAACCAAACGTCTACCCCTACCCTAAAACCAAACTTCAAAATGTAACCCAGCCTGCAGGTGTTGGCATAATTTGAGCCAGGTTCCCATTCAAATGAAACACTGCCTCCTTTGCCCCCTGCTGTTACAGAGAACTTTTCTGACGTTTAACCCCAACTGGTATATAACGCCTTTGGAGAAATGCCTGATGAATTTGCCTCCTCCAAGAGCCATCTGTTGCTCTTAGATTGTTTAAGTCCCAAAGTATGTGTGCACAGCAGCTCTGGGCTGAAGGGAAATTGGGTAGATTCTCTCAATGGGGGATTGCATGACTTCTATTTTTTTTAAAGATTTTATTTATTTATTGGACAGAGACACAGCGAGAGAGGGAACACCAACAGGGGGAGTGGAAGAGGGAGAAGCAGGCTTCCTGCTGAGCAGGGAGCCTGACTCCAGGGGCTTGATCCCAGAATGCTGGGTTCACGAACTGAGCCGAAAGCAGACATTTAACGACTGAGCCACCCAGGCGCCCCATGACTTCTGTTTTAACGTGCTGGACTCCAGTTACCTATTTTAGCCCCCAAAGTATAGGGAAAAAGAGAGTATGTCCTTTTATAGAGTTTTGCCTTTCTCCACTGGGATGGCCAATGTGAGCGATTTCAACACATTTCTTTCCTCATCTAGAACAGTGGTCTGCTTTTCTCTCTTAACCCAGGGTCAGCCCGCTCAGCCAGTCCAGTCCTCCTGAAGGCAAGTTCCTCAGCCCCCAACCTCCTGAATCTGACAGTCATGAATCTGATTGCCATTCCCCACCCTGCTGTCTACTCCCCAAAGCTTCTCAAAGTCTCTCTGAGTTGAACTCTGAAAAGCGCTGCCCCTTGCTTGCTCTTCTCCCTGCCCAGACCACGCGTCCCTGCTTTTCTGCCTCACCCCTCCCCTCTTTCCCTCATTTAGTCTCCTTCTATAACAGACCAGGTTGCAGCCACTAGCCCTCAGGGCTGACGCTGTAAATCTGAATTTGATCAAACTGTTGGATACACGGAAGGGTGAGAGGAAGGCCCTGGTGTCACCTCCCTGGACGCCTCACTTTGTAAGCAACAGAAACTATGGCTGACTTAAGCAGAAAAGGAACTGTTTTCTAAGGATACAAAGTAGCCCACAAACTCTTCAAGAACCCTGGGTTCAGAGAGCCCATTGGAGGGTAGACCCGGTTCAGTGAGGACCTCCTCCCTCACGGTACACCGAAAGCTGCACGTCGGTGCTACTCTTGCCACTATCATTAGATGGTGCCTCTCCTGCTCCTGCTTCTTTGTGCCTCTGGCTTTCTGTTCAAAGGCTGGGTTGAGGCATCCAAGGGAACCACCTTAGGTCACATGCCCAAACCCTAGCTGCAAGGAGGGCCAGTAAAGGTGCTTTTCCAGCCTTTAAGAAGGAAATTTCTCAAACACAAAAAGGGAGTCCATATACTAGATAGCCAAAAAAAAAAAAAAAAAAAAAAAAAAAAAGACAAATGTCAATGCTTTGTGTCTCACCATTGCCTGTTCCATTCCTCATTCCTGTCTTCTACAAACAAGCACTACCAAAAGGTGCTCTCCACCTCCCACCTGCTGAATGTCCTGGGATATTACAGGCTTTGAGCTCCTGCTTCAGCTGTGGCACGAGGGTGCCAGCCCAGGTCTGGGATATGGCTTCTAATGTCCTCTCCAAAACTCCCCTTGTGCCAGTTTTGAAAGGGAAGAATGTCACGGTTCTCAGTTTTTCCTGACAGATGGGCCAGGAAGGTTAAGGTTGTCATCCCCTTTCCTCTCTGCTTTCCCCATGCCCTACTCTGAAGCTTAGCACATCCCTCAAACACTGCACAGTATCCTCAGCATCTTTGCTTCGTTCCACAATCACTGTTTTTGGAATATCCAGGCTTACAGGGCTGGTAGAAATATTTCTAAGTCTGCAAACAACAGGCCCTTGAAGAACACCCATACCGTTTGAGGACATGGCCACACATGGCCTGTCCTATGCTGAGGTCAAAGCACTTAAAGAGACTGAGAAGTAAAAGGTCATCAGCTGAAGGAGAAGATGCTCTCATCATCCTTCCTTGATGATCGCTAGCAAAGGGCTTTGTGTTGATTCCATCCCCCTGCCAACATTTGGTTCCCAAGCTTGTTCTCTTGTATCTGTCCCATATCCTGGAATGCAGCCAGCCTACCACACTGAAAGGATGGCTGCTCTCTGCAAGGAGACTGCTTGTCTGGCTGTGTACAGTGAGGATGCCAGCAGGACACCAGGACAGCTGCTGGAGGGGAGAGGAAGTGGGCAGCTGCAAGCAGGGTGGTCACAAGGAGGGCCTCAGAGATGCCCTGAGATGCGACAAATCACAAAGCACCACATCTTTCAACAGTCAAGCAGGCAGAGCAGCCTGTTGGGAAGCAATCAGAAATAAGGGATTCCTTTCTGAACAGAAGTCTGGGTCAGGAAGTGAGTCAAAGAAGCAGAATGGCCAAAGGAGGTGAGGCCTGTTCTATGCTGGTGGCAGTTCTGGTGACCAAACCCAAGGCTCTCCTGTGTGGGGGCCCCTGTAGAAGTTCCTCCAGGCCAGCTAGGGCACACAAAAGGTCGTCACATTGTCTTAGGTGTTTCTGCTTTAAAGCAAGAGAAGTCATTTCCAAATGCTTCTATTTCCATCCAAGTACCTTCTACACATTAATTCTATATATGTGACAGACAGCATGAAGTCTCAAAGGTAAGGTCACTTGAGCACTGGGACAGACAGATCAGTATCTTGGTGTGACTTTGGAGCCTGAGATCAAAATGGTATCAGGCTATTTCACCTGTTTCTTGAAAGGATTTAAGACTGCTTAAGATAAGAGCTTAGGTGAAATAAAACCCCAAACTGTAACTATAAACTCTAAACATGGGTGGTGGAAGGGTGGGGGTGGGAGAAAAAAAGCAAATAGCAAATTTAAAGGGGGGGGATCATCCCAGGAATCTCTGGCAAAAGAAACGTAACAGTAGTTATCTAAGCCCAAATCTTAGTCTTGGATGCTAGCAGGCTCAAATCTAAGGGAAAATCCAGCAGGTCATAGAATTCTTGCTATCCACAAGAAGGAAGCATAGCCCTCAGATCATGAAACTAGACAAACTCTTTTTTGCCCCAAAACTGAACCTGGAAGGTGTCATCAGTCTGTGTGTGATGGAGGAGGTAAGCAGCGTTATCAAAGCAGTTCATGTGCACACAGACATGTATGAAGAGAGAGCATGGTGCTTTTCTTATATTATCTCCTGTCCACACCAGCAAGTTACCTGAAGCTCTTTCAAAGCCTCATTCTATAAAGGTGATACTCTGGGAGAGATGTGATCTGAGAATGTAGGTCCCTGGTGATCTAGGTGCTTAATATAGGGATGGGCTCGCAGACTCATAAAGTCAGCCTGTGTGTCAGATTGGGACTCTCAACCTGGTTGCCACTCAAACAGCTTTTATTAACTTCTCCAGATCTCAATCAAGTCCATTATTTTGAAAGCTTTTTGTGAACTAAACAAATATACTTATTGAGTCATGGCCCAGGCAGCCTTATCATGAGCAAGTGTTTCATTTCCAATACATTTTTGAAATGTTGGAAAGAGCCTCCTATTGCAATAAACTATCCCTCAAAAATATCCCTTGCCTCATCCTGACTTTGGGCAGAAATGTAAATTTGAGGTACTTCACAAATAGCTGAACACACTTGGGTTGATCTGAAGATCCACTGTTGTGGACATTGGTGTATGGGCCATGAAGGCGATATTTCATGTGAGCAGTAAAAAAGTCTAACTAGTTGAGCACCGCCACAGTGGACACAGGAGCCCTTGCCTCCAGGCTGGTCAAGGCTTTTTTTCCTGCCTAATCTGTTCCTGTCATGATAAGTTATCTGTTGAAACTCCCAACTTGTTTATGATAAATCATGGAGGTCAAGGCCTGGTCTGGAAGATGCTAAGGCCAGGGATGGTTTTCAAATGCTCCCAACACATTTTATTTTAAATGATACTATTTCTCCAATGAGCCCCCTCAGGAAAGTTGAAACTCATAGTAGAGATTTATTGAGTATTATTCAACTGGGTGTTATTCCATATTTCGATGTAATTAAAACTTAGACGCTCTTCCTGACAATGACTGACTAGGATTCAGAAGAGGTGGAAAGGAATCTGGGTAGCAATGCACACTTGGAACAACATATAAACTAAAAAGGGCCAATAAAGGAACCAGGTGATTCTGGTTTTGGCCAAATGGGTCTCTGCCCATGCAAGATAAAATACAAGGAGAATATAGGAGTGATCAAGAAGGGAAAAAAAATCAATCCCATTTACATTGCTTTGAAAAGAATAAAATACCTAAGAATTAATTTAACCCAAGAGGTTAAAGACCTGTACACTGAAAACTTTAAGACACTGATGAAAGAAATTGAAGACAGAAATAAACATAAAGATATTCCATGCTCATGGATTGGAAGACTCAGTACTGTTAAAATTTCCATATAACCCAAAGCAATCTATAGATTCAATGCAATCTCCATCAAAATTCCAATGGCACTTTTTGCAGAAATAGAACAATCCTAAAATATATATGGAACCACAAAAGATTCTGACCCGTCAAGGCAATCTTAAGAAAAAGCTAGTAGCATCACATTCCCTGATTTAAAACTATATTACAAAGCTATAGTAACTGAAACAGTATAGTATTGGCATAAAAACAGACACATGGATCAACAGAACAGAATAGAGATCCCAGAAACCCATGCATGTATGTTATTTATAACAAAGGAGCCAAGAATATACAATGGGGACAGGACAGTCCTTTCAATAAATGGTGCTGGGAAAACTGAAAAGCTGCATGCGAAAGAATGAAATTGGACTACTATCTTACATGTTATGCAAAAATTAACTCAAAATGGATTAGACTTGATTGTAACATGTGACACCATAAAACTTCCAGAAGAAATCATAGGCAGTAAGCTCCTTGACATCAGTCTTGGAGAAAACTTCTGGATCTGACACCAAATCAAAAGCAACAAAAGCAAAAATAAACAACTGGAACAACATCAAACTAAAAAGCATCTGCCCAGCAGAGAAAGCCATCAACACAATCGTACCAAATGGGAGAGAATATCTGCAAATCACATATCTGCTAAGGGGCTAATATCAAGAAAGAACTCATACAACTCTATAGCAAGAAAGCCCCAGTCTGATTGAAAAATGAGCAGAGAATCCGAATAGATGTTTTTCCAAAGACATACAGACCACCAACAGGTATATGGAAAGTTGCTCAACATCACTCATGAGGGAAATGCAAATCAAAACCATAACGAGTTATCACCTCATACCTGCTAGTATGGCTATTTAAAAAAAAGACAAGAAAATAACAAGTGTTGGCAGGAATGTGGAGAACAGCCCTTGTGCACTGTTGGCAGGAACGTAAATTAGTGCAGCCACTACGGAAAATGGTGTGGAGGTTCCTAAGAAAATCCAAAATAGAAATACCATATGATCCAGCAATTCCACTTCTGGGTATTTATCCAAAGAAAACTAAAACACTAACCTGAAAAGATATAAGCACCCTCCATGTTTATTGCAGCATTATTTACAATAGCCAAGATACAGAAACAACCTAATATGTACACACACACACATATATATGTATATATATAAAATTGAATATTATTCAGCCATAAAAAAGAATGAAAATTTTGCCATTTAGGACAACATGGATGGGTCTGAGGGCATTATGCTAAGGGAAATAAGTCAAACGGAAAAAATGTATGACCTCACTTATATGTAGAATCCAAAACAAAAACAAAAATGCCCCCAAAACTTGAACTCCTAGATATAGAGAACAGACTGGTAGTTGCCAGAGGCAGGGGGTAGGGGTGGGCAAAATGGGTAAAGGAGGTCAAAAGGTACAAACTTCCAGTTATAAAATAAGTAAGTCCTGGGGATATCATGTACAGTATGGAGATTATAGTTACTAACACTCTACTGAAGGGGCATCTGACAGGCTCGTTTGGTGGAGCATGTGACTCTTGATCTCAGCGTCGATTTCAAG
Source organism: Ailuropoda melanoleuca (assembly GCF_002007445.2). Lineage (NCBI taxonomy): Eukaryota > Metazoa > Chordata > Mammalia > Carnivora > Ursidae > Ailuropoda > Ailuropoda melanoleuca. The sequence goes on along the minus strand of NC_048220.1, from coordinate 108,767,445 downwards.
CCCACATTGGGTGTAGGATTTACTTAAAAAATATTCTAGTGTGTACACACACACACACACACACATTTAAATGAGGATGTTTTATTTAAATTTTTTTATTTAAGTAGGCTCCATGGCCAGCGTGGAGTCCAACACAGGGCTTTGAACTCACGATCCTAAGATCAAAACCTGAGCTGAGGCCAAGAGTCAGATGCTTAACCGACTGAGCCACCACCCAGGGATCCCTCTACTGTATATGTGAAAGTTGCTAAGAGCTCTTAAAAATTCTCATCGCAAGAAAAAAAGAAAAAAAATCATAACTAGGTATAGTAATGGATGTTAATGAGATTTATTGTGATCATTTAGCAATACGTACAAGTATCAAGTCATTCTGTTGTATACCTACAACTAATGTTACATGTCAATTATATCTCAGTTAAAAGAAAAGAAAGAAAAGTTGAACAAGGTGTGGGTGGAGAATAGACAGAGAAGTTCCAGAAAGGTCCAGGCTCCTCTTGATCACAGAAAGTGTTAAGCAAGTGCTGCTCTGCTGCTGGGGTTTCCTCACCACTTCACTTCCAAACTTAAATCCCAACTTGTTTGTCTTCCATTATACAGTTAAATTACAAATTTATTTGGAATTCACTAAGCAATCTAGAGTACTGATTCACTGATCTTAAATCCACAGGAGTTCAGACAATGTACAGTTTCCACATTGAGTGATCAAAGAGCAAGAATATCTGATAAAGTCTGAGCACACTTCTCATGCTCAGTTATGGTTTTGCTCTAGAAGACGATACAGAAAAGAAAGGGAGGCGGTGCTGGAGTCCAGCATTGAGAATTCCTTCCATCTGTCAGAAGAAAAGCTGCCTGGGGTGCCTGGCTGGCTTAACTGGGGGAGCACGCAGCTCTTGATCTTGGGGTCGTGCATTCGAGCCCCACGTTGGGTGTAGAGTTTACTTAAAATCAAAATTTAAAAAAATTGAAAAAAGAAAATCTACCTTTGACAAGATGAAGATACGGTTTATTTTTTACCTAGACCTTGTTAGCCCTAATTAAAGAAAAAAAAAAAAGCTAGTTTATGACAGCAAAATTCCAAGGCCAAGTGTCTTGTGTTTCCAATTTCCTAAGGGCCTGATAATGTGCACAGAGCCAGTGGTGGGTGGCATGTGACTGGCTCCATGCCTCAGAGGCTCACACACCAAAACTCCTCCAAGGAGAGCTGTATCTCCCTCATGAAGCCCTCAGCCTCTCCAGGTGGGCCCAGAGAAGGAAGGAGACTGTGGAAGAGAACAGCCAAGTTTAGCGCTTTCCTCTCCACAGTGAAGCTGCAACTGTCACAGCACAAGGCAACGAGGTGCCCTGTGCCTGGAGCTTGACACATGGTGGACTTCAGGCCCATCCTCTCCCCACGGTGCTCACCCAATTCTGAATTTCTGCAGGAGTGCAAAATGTGCTGGCACTTTTAAAGAAGCCAGAAAGCTCTGGGGGGTTGCTCAAAAGGATCTCTCATGCAGGTCATCTGTGGCCGAAAGCCGGCTACCTTCCCGGACTCTCAGTTCATTCACCAGTGCCCTATTCAGGGCCTCCTGCTTCCTCAGAGTTTGGCAGGTGCTAAGGAGCAATGGTGAGAAGCAGGAGCTGCTGGCCCAGCCACCCAGGCCGGGCCCGGGCTGTGCAGGGTGATTACAATCTCGAGTGCTGGCCCTTCCTTGAGACACTGCTCACACAAAGCGTCTGTTTGTTACATTCCTAGACAAAACACCTGCCCTCAGCGGCTTAAGTTCCCTTCGTGGGAGTCCTTATCTTTTCCTTAACTGTAATAGTAGAGGTTGGATCATGCTGATGCTAGAAATTTACATTCCATACAAATACCTAAGTGCTTTGTGTACCGAATGCATTAGTTAGAACATGCACATAACAAATTGAAAAATTATTTAGTATCAGCTCCCTGCATGGTCCTGTGCTGGGCACTCTTTATCTGTGGGTGTTTCTTTATCGAAGTATTTACTCGTGGTCAATTAAGGTAAATGTATTTGCAGGATACTGACAGAGGTAGTGTTCAATGTATATGCTATTGTGCCTAGATGTAATTACACCTATCATTTGTTTCCTTGGAGGTTAATATTGCTTTGAGAAGAGATATTAATATACACAACAATGGCACATCTGTTCTCCCTGGTTTATGTGAGACTGATAAGACAAGTCTACTTCAGCACAGTTTTATGCTCATTAACATTTTAATCTAATTAAGAGATGCTATTAACTTTGGGTGATGGCCTGGTTCGCCAGGACTGCTACAGAGAGTGACTTCTTTGATGTGATAAAAGTTATTTAAATGTGTCCAGGGACTGTGCGGAAAGTTGCCCTGAAGCAAGTCATCCAGAGGTCTATTTTATAATCCCCGCACATGGGAAAGAGGCTGAGCCCTTGCTGCCAGCAGCCATCTGGGGTGGGGTAGGAGCTGTGGGAAGCACACACCTACTAATGGGAACAAGATAACCCACCCAAGAGTGATCTATGCTGCTCAAGAATGGGGTTTTTTTGACCAAGACTGTGTGTGTGTTAAAACTATATGAGCTGTGAAGGATTTTAGTGGAGGCCATAGTTTGGTTTTTTGAGCAAGATCAGGCTATACCTGCTGGCATAAATCACTCCCAGCTGAAGGGACCGGGAGCACAGCTTTCTCAGACACCTGTTGTTGGGGCAGATTAGGGCTGACAGTGAGAGGAACGCCACAGAAAGAGTTCTCAGGGGTAAATAGAAAGGAGAAAAAGACCCTGGCCCCCTCCAGCCAGTGGTTCTCTGTCTCCTATCTTCAAAGGCCATGCTGGGTCTCTGGAAGCCAGAGGCATCACCCATCCTGCTGTGCTCAGGCAGCCGTTCCTGCGGCCTCTGCACAAGCTCCCAGGCCCCGCCAGCCAGCAGCTCTTGGAGACCGTGACTTAGCGGGAGCTTCTGGTTCAGCTGGCGGACCGGTCCCTTTGCTCACTACTGGTGACTTCTTGTCCAGGTTGTTGCCTGCTTCCAAAGGGAATGGCAGGCAGTGAGGTGGGGGGTTTGGGGGGTGGGGGGGCTGATGGTGGCAGTGATGTTACAAATCCAGACCTCATTTCCCTTTATTTGCACTGTCTTCTTTCCTCTTGTCCTTCCCTGTGCTCTTTTCCCTTTGGCTGCCCCCTCCACCTTCTCTGCAGCCATGTGGTACAGCGAAGCGTGGACTACTGAGGGGACACCCATTTCCTCAGCCCTCCCACAGTTACCCCTAAAGCTGTCTCCTCCAGGACAGCTGCTCTCTGACACCTGTGTGCCCCAGCCTCTGGGGAGTAGACCAGCTGTGCCTGTGGAAGGAAGGAGGAATCCAGCATCGCTTCCAGCCTCCCCCAGTGATGTAAGGCCATGGGGCCAGTGAGGATCTCTTTCTGACCGGAAGAGAAAGCCCCAAGTCCTAAGAGACCAGTTCAGCAGTGAAGGGGTTACTCTTCTGGGTGCGGGGGTGGGGGGTGTGGAAAGTTGCTGGACACTCTTCCCAGCTTGTCTGATGGAGATGCGACCTGGCACCACTGAAAAGCTTTAAGATTAATGGAGAAAAGGAGAAATCTGACAGCTTTTCCGCTGGCTTCAGTCCTCCTGGGTGGGCCGATTGGTCTTGAATGTCACTAGCTACTTAATCTTGTGTATCTGAAACAGGCTGGCGTGTTTGAGGAGCCCTGCTTGCTCTGTATAGACATCAATTGGAGAGGCAGATAAAAGGGAACTGCATTGAATTTCTCCTTTAAGCCTTTCACCAGGCACTTTCTGACTGCAAAATAATTAGTGGCCCCAGAAGACACAACCATCCTGGGCTGGATACTCCGGCCACACCTATAGGGCAGCTCTGACTTCCCGGGCCAGGCTTCCCCGTTCTCTCCTGTTTGGTGCATCCTTCCACCACCTTCACATTCTTGCTCACCATCGTTTTGTTTTGTTTTTCTCCTCCTTGGTCTTGCTTACTATTCATAAACCATGGGTGCTGCTTGATCTAATGGCTCGGTTAATGGATCTCCAGAGACACTGTTCTACCAGCACAGACGCGGACAGGGAAAAGAAAGGATGAGGGAAATCCTTAAATGCACCACATAACCTGCTTACATGTCCCAAACAAGTAGGGTTTAACTGTTGTTTTCTATCTAAAATATCTACTTAGGATCATTAGCCATCAGGGAAATTCAAATCAAAACTACACTGAGATACCACCTTACGCCAGTTAGAATGGTAAAAATAGACAAGGCAAGAAACAACAATTATTGGAGAGGATGTGGAGAAAGGGGATCCCTTCTACATTGTTGGTGGGAATGCAAGTTGGTACAGCCACTCTGGAAAACAAGTGTGGAGGTCCCTTAAAAAGTTAAAAATTGAGCTACCCTATGACCCAGCCATCGCACTACTGGGTGTTTACTCCAAAGATACAGACGTAGTGAAGAGAAGGGCCATATGCACCCCAATGTTCATAGCAGCATTGTCCACAATAGCTAAATCGTGGAAGGAGCCGAGATGCCCTTCAACAGATGACTGGATTAAGAAGCTGTGGTCCATATATACAATGGAATATTACTCAGCTATCAGAAAGAACGAATTCTCAACATTTGCTGCAACATGGACGGCACTGGAGGAGATAATGCTAAGTGAAATAAGTCAAGCAGAGAAAGACAATTATCATATGATTTCTCTCATCTATGGAACATAAGAACTAGGAGGATCGGTAGGGGAAGAAAATTTAAAATAAAATAAAATAAAATAAAATATCTACTTAGGAAAAGATTTAAAATCAAATGATGCTCTCCACTTCCTGTTTTGTCAAGCTAAGCGCACTGAAGGAAAAAAAAAAAAAGCCATTCAGGTTAAGTGCCAAGCATCAAAGGGGAATGAATATATAAAAGGAGAGTTTGCAGAGGTGGTTACAATAGGTTGGCTTCTCATATTTAAAAGATAGGAACGTTTGTGTGGTTCCCGCATGAAATAGCTGGGTGTCTGCTCTCGTCTGGTCTGCGGCAAGAAGCCTCCAGTGAGTCTCACACACACTCAACTGCAAACGAAACGGCTTGTGAGGAACCGGTCACAACCCTAAACAGCTGCCTCAGTCAGAGCTGAGCTGCTGTGGGTGAATTTCAGGTAATTTGCCCTTATGCTTTCCTCACTTTGATTTTTCTAAACCCACGAGCAAGGCTGAGCGTGTCATCAGGAATGAGTGATGAATAACCCAGGGTTGACGGAAGCCAACAGACTATGTGTTGTCTGCAGCCTGGCATCTGGGAACAAATGAAACTGCTGTGTCTGAAACCTGCCACATCCCAGGCATCCACAGGTCTAGGCAGAGTATCTTCCCTGAAGTGTGCATTTGGCTAGGGTGAAAGGTCCCTCTAAAGCAGAACATTTTCCAATAAACATACACAAAACTCATCATAAACCAGACTAATTCTTCTGTCTGCCTGAGGAAGATGGAAGACATAAACTGAGCCCAACACCACAGCAACGTGTCACAGTTCTCCATTATGCCTTTGAAATATCACCAGATATCTGGCTATTTTTAAGTTACCAGCTTCTCCTCTCTGGCTAAAGATGTCTGTTTAAAAGAAGATACAGGAAGTTACTGATGAGACCTAAAATGGAAAATGAAGTGGAAAATGTCTTCAGTATACCAAAGCAACATCGTTTCAACAATCATCTCAAATAGGATGCTACACTTCGTGTGTGTGTTTCTCGTTTAAAGAGACAGCCTCCCGTAGTGTCAAAGCACAAGGCTAGTGTGACAGAAGGGACACTGAGGACACTGAAGGCCCATCTGTGGGAAATCAATGCTTCGTCATTCTTCCCAGTGTGTTGTGCTCTCAGGGGCCTGGAAAGTAGTTGGCCAGAGAGGAAAGAAGGGTATTGGGTGTAGGCTTCAGTAATACCAGGATTTAAAAGGGAAGACAGGCAATTCATGTATAATCACAAGGAACTGAAACAGGAGAGACTACTAGACAGAAATGGTCACTTTTCTGGAGACTGGCTATGGACATTTTTCAATCTTGTTTGTGATATCTGAAACTGTGCCTTACCTCTTCCAGGGGTGCGAGGGAGATGGTACAGTTGTGCAGCTGTATTTCTACGTGCAGACAAGAACCAGGTGAGCCTACAGAACAGGAAACCCAAGATCCAGACCTAAAGTTGTTGCCAGAGTCTCTGCAGCTCAGGTTCCAAGGCCCCCTGTGAACAAAAAGGTAGAGGTTCCTACATCACAAAAAGTCAAGAGATGCAAATAAAAAAAACACTGAAGTCATTCTGTGGCTACAATCACTGGCAGATTGAGAGCTTTCCCCACAGCAGTGTTTTTGTCATGTTATTTTATTTTCAATTTGCCCTATAGATGGCAAAAATAAAAGTATATTAAATTATGGGATCCCCAGAACATTCTCAAGAGAATGAACCCAGGACCCTTGAGACAATTCTAATAAATATAATGGAATATGGACTGGGAAGAGATGAATTCAAATGCATTCTTGGTAGCCTATAGGCTCTTAGTTCCCCAACATGATGTAATCTAGTAAACACATGAAAAGGCTCCTCTGCCCATTAAGTACCTTATCAACTGGCCTACTGGGTTGCTTTCAAGTAAAGGTTTTGTGTTACTCAGTGTATTCATTTAGAGATAAATACCTTGAAAAGGGTGCCATATATATTCATCGATCCAACAAATATTGGTTAACATCTGTGGAGGGCCAGATACTGTGTTGGGGATACAGCAGTGATCACAACAAACACAGTTCCTCACCCCATGGATCTTAAAGTCTATTGGGTGTGTCAGATGATGGACTAGGAACTGTAAATCTGAAGAGCACTCAAAAGGGGGTGCTACTGGGTGTTCTGGGATTTTAGGCCACGTCAGAGAAGGGCTCCCTGGGTACCCTTGAGTTTGAAGCTGGTGATATCCCAGGAAGAAGAAACACAAGATCTGGAGGCAGGGAAGAGCGTAGAGTGCATGAGGAACTAGAAAGAGGACAAAATTCTTGGAACACAGAGAGCAAGGGGAAAGTGGTGAGGCACAACGGCATGGAATGGTAGGCAGGGCCAGGTCCTAAAGGACCTCAAGGGTACTGGTGACAAGTTTGATTTTTTTTTTTTTAAGATTTTATTTATTTGATAGAAAGAGATACAGCAAGAGAGGGAACACAAGCAGGGGGGAGTGGGAGAGGGAGAAACAGGCTTCCTGCCAAGTAGGGAGCCCGATGCATGGCTTGATCCCAGAACCCTGGGATCATGACCTGAGCTGAAGGCAGACGCTTAAAGACTGAGCCACTCAGGCACCCCTGGTCTCTATTCTAATAGAGAATGGGAAGCCCATGAAAAACTTCAAAAGGAGAGTGACACGATCAGATTTGTACCTCAGAAAGATCCACTGTGACTGCTTTGTGAAGAAAACATTGGATTGAGTCAGAGGATTCCAGGAAATAGGTAGAAAGCTGTTGCAAAAGTCCGAGTGGGACTCAATGGTGGACTGGACCAAGGTGGTGGCAGTGAGACTGTAGACAAATTTACAGTGAAGATACCTCAGAGCCCTGGGACAGGGCAGAGGAAGGTAATAGACCCATAGGATCACGTCCTATCCTTAGAAGGTAGGTCTTAGCCAACCCATCTGAGATGGGTCTGACCAGTGAGGACAGTGAGAGGTGAGGAGGGTAACTGGGAGGAAATGTATTGAGAATAACTTTGACCAACTTCATGATTTTGCCTGAAACTCGTACTAAGTATTTGCTTCAGAAAACACCTGGGAGCTTGAAAGGATTTAACAAAAGTCAGTCCGGGGGCACCTGGGTGGCACAGCGGTTAAGCATCTGCCTTCGACTCAGGGCGTGATCCCGGCGTTATGGGATCGAGCCCAGGCTCCTCTGCTATGAGCCTGCTTCTTCCTCTCCCACTTCCCCTGCTTGTGTTCCCTCTCTCACTGGCTGTCTCTATCTCTGTCGAATAAATAAATAAAATCTTTAAAAAAAAACACACACAAAAGTCAGTCCGTAGAGAAAAGGCTGTTAGCAAAGTATGGGCAAGACAACTATAAGGGATTGGAGAGAAAAAAAAAACTAGAAATATATTCCATATTCAGATTCCAGAACAAATGCCTTTAAGGTTAGGTCTACTTCAGTAAAACACACACACAAATTGTAGAGGATACATTATGGGTGTAGCTGATACAAGAGAAGTAGCTTGGAATGCTGATCAGAAGACCTAGATTCAAATGAATACCTGGGTTTTGTTTTGTTTTGTTTATTTTTTTAAGGAGAGCAAGTAGAATGGTTTATTGCTTTTCTTTGAAGGTACAATAGTTATACTTTTTTGGTTACTCATTATCTTTGTGACAGATTTTTTTATTATGTTCAGTTAGCCACTGTATAGTACATAATTCATTTTTGATGTAGTGTTCAATGATTTGTTAAGTATAACACTGTTTTAGGTTGTATCCTATGAAAGCTGTTTTGAATGTCAGAAACAGTTGAATATCGGTAATTTCACATGCTTATCTGAACCCAGTATGTGCTTTAAGTAAAAATAAAATGTTAAGTGTACATATATATCTTTTCCTTATGTCAGCAAAAGATAATATAATGTCAAAAGGATAGCTTACCTTAAACCTATTTTTTTTCAATGATCTGATTAGTTCCCATTCAAATTACTGGATAAGAAGGCTTCTTCCATGGAATCAAGGACCCTGCTAGGAGGAAGCCACACTCCCAAGTGCAGATCACTAGGTTAGGGGGACAGTGTGGGAAACTAAGGGGATCATCACAACCCTGACTTGTCCAGAGAAGAGACTATATTCTCAGCCACACTTGATAAGATTTCACCAGTAACTAGCGAGGAGGAATTGGAAACTCTTACCAGAGCCCTTTGTATATCATTTATAGCCTATTATATAAACATACCATACATGTTTACTATAAAGTTTACTATATAGTAAACCGCACATAGTTCTTATTTCATGCTGTTTAGTTGTTCTCATTTAATCCTTTTGTATCTTCATAAAGTCCTGAAAGAATCTCTGCAGCTGTTGTTCGTGGGGGTGGCACGCACCCAGTGAGCCTACCGGAGCACTGCAGTTATATTCTGCTCGGAGTAGGTGCCCAGGAAAGTGGTCTCCTTACACAACACTGCTCAGTGGAGCCTATGTTGTTCAGAGTTACACGTACACAGGAAAGATAGCCCACTGCAAAGCAGTGTCATTTAAAGTCATGTCTGGCTTTTAAAATGAACACTTATATAATTTATACTGGGTTCCATGCATGGGACTCAAGGGATCCAGGAACCCTTAGAAACTGTTACATATGTATGTTTGCAGGGGAAAGGATTCTCAGCTTTCAGGGGATCCTTAAAGCACCCCTTAATCTCAAAAGGCATAAGGAATCGTTGGTATAATAAAAAGGAATGAAGTATTGATACATATTACAACATGGAGAAACCTTAGAAGCATTATACTAAAACAAAGAAAGCAGTCACAGGTCCAGATTCAAGATGGCAATGTAGGAAGGTTCTGCATTCACCTCCGTCCACAGATACACTGAATCTACAGCAACAAAGGAAACAATTTCCCCTGAAAAAATAAATTTAAAACATCTAAAACTAGCTGAGTAACTCATACATCAGGCAAACAGACAAAAACCTATATCGAAGCAGGTAGGAGAGGCTGAGACACAATTTCACCATAAACCCAATCCCTGGCATGGTGACCTACAATGAGGAGGGAACCCAAAACCTGGAGCTTCTCCCCATGGAGTGAAGGCTTTGAAGTCCACATTGGACATCCCAACTTTTAAGACCTGCACCTGAGAGATGAGCTCCCCAAAACATCTAGCTTTGAAAGCCAAAAGGGCCCACATCTAGGAGACCCACAAGGCTACAGTGAATGAGAAAAGGCTCTTAAAGGGCGTGCACACTCAGCTACAACCATTCCAGGGCCCAGTGCAGAGGTAGCTAGTTGAAAAACACCAGGCTTTCAGGGCGCCTGGGTGGCGCAGTCGTTAAGCGTCTGGCTCAGGGTGTGATCCTGGCGTTCTGGGATCGAGCCCCACATCAGGCTCCTCCGCTGGAAGCCTGCTTGTTCCTCTCCTACTCCCCCTGCTTGTGCTCCCTCTCTCGCTGGCTGTCTCTCTGTCAAATAAATAAATAAAATCTTTTTAAAAAAGAAAAAGAAAAAAAGAAAAACACCAGACTTTCTGCAGAAGAGGCTTATTTGCTTATCTTAAGGTATCAGCCTAAAAGTAAGCATTTAAGTTGACTTACATGTAGGGGCCCACTGAAATATTCTCAGGACAGAGGCCAGTGGACATCACTTTTGCACTCTGCCTCTGCCTTATATTAGCTCACTGGTGTCTCCCAGAAAGGATCCTGTAGGCCTTGTGGGATACCCTGAATTTTCTGGCTGCTGCCAGAAAACGGGCAACTCTAGATCATGGACTCTGGGAGCCCGTGGGGCTTATACCTGTGGATCCCATAAGACTATAACCAACAACAAGTTACCATCCTGAGGACACAGCAAGAGACAACACAGTCCAAGGAGCCCAGTCTTTCTGTGAAAGAGGCGTATTAGCTTATCTTCATAGCTGTGGCTTGAGGGACTGGCTTCTAATTAAACACATAACTAAGGGCTGACTATAATCCTTTCCAGAGACATTGGAGGGTGGGTGCTATCTTTGTGCTCTCCCTCTGCCATGCTCCAGAGCACCAGTATCTTCCAGAGAGGAGCACTTACAGTGTCTAGCGCCCCGGATTTTGGGCTGATGCCTAGGGGCCACTCCTTGATTGCCTGGCTGTGGTGGCCAGCAGAGCTTGCCTTCCTCGGTTCCACAGAGATTAAAACAATTGGAGAGACCACTTTTGGTCAGCTACGACCCCAGGGCACTGTAAAAATAGACTGAAACATATCCCCAGTCTTCCCCCCGAAAGAGGCCTATTTGTTTATCCTGGAGCTTTGGCCTGAGGAGCTGGCATCCAGTTTGGTACACATCTAGCAGCCTACTGAGGTGTTCTCAGGGGTGGAGGCCAGTGATCATTATCTTTGTGCTCTCCTTCTGCCTCACCTCAGCTCAGCTCACAGTATCTCCCAGAAAGTTGCCTGTGCTGATCGATGTCTGGCTCCCTGATCTTTGTGGCTGCCACCAGAGTTCCATGAAAGAGCTCTATTAGCTTATCTGAAGTGCTCATACACTCCTTTGGTGCCCTGATTTTTTTTGCAATGGCCCCCAGGGGACACCTCCAGATTGCCTAACTATGGTGGCCAGTGGGCCAGTAACTGAAGTTACTGAACTGAAAAATATAACTGGAGAGGTTAAAAAGCAGACTAGATGAAGTGGAAGAGAGAATTAGTAAACTCAAAGTCAGGCACTGGCATTCACAGAATTAGGACTGTGCAAAGCAAAAAGAATGAAAAGAAAATGAAAATAGCTCAAGGGGCTTGTAGGACAACATCAAGCGGACCAACATCCGCATGATAGGGCTCCCAGAGGGAGAAGAGAGAGAGTAAAGGGTAGGAAATTTATTTGAAGAAATAATTATTGAAAACTTCCCTATCCTAGGGAGGGAAACAGCCATCCAGATCCAGGAAGCCCAGAGAGTTATACATAAAAGACTCACATTGAAGGCACCCACAACAAGTCACATAATAATAATGTCAAGTTAAAGACAAGAAAAGAATCTTAAAAGAAGCAAGAGAAAAACAACTTGTTATATACAAGGAAATCCCCCATAAGACAATCCGCATATTTTTCAGCAGAAACTTTGCAGGCCAGAGGGAATGGCATGATATATTCGAAGTGTTGAAAGAAAAATTCTGCCAGCCAAAAATACTCTGCTGGCAAAGTTGTCATTCAGAATTGAAGGAGAGATAAAGAGTTTTCCAGACAAGCAAAAGCTAAAGGAATTTATCACACTAATTCAGCCTTATAAGAAATCTTAACGATACTTCTTTAAGCTGAAATGAAAGGTGCTAATTACTAACAGAAAAACATATGACAGTAATATCACCGACAGAGTTAAATACATAGTAAAACTTAGAATAATCTAATGTTACAAAGGTGGCTAATCACTTACAAAGCTAGTATGGGGGTTAAAAGACAAAAGTAGTAAAAACTAAAACTACAACAACTAGATAAGGGATATGCAGGATTTAAAAATGTAAAACATGACATAAAAAATATAAAACATGGGAAAGGGAGAGTAAAAATGTAGAGCTTTTGAATGATGCAAACTTGTTATCAACTTAAAGTAGCCTGTAATAAATACAAGTTGTTATATATAAGCCTCATGGTAACCTAAAAGCAAAACCCTTTTAGGCTTTTTAATTACACAGAAGATAAAGGAACCTAAGCATAGCACTACAGAAAATCACATCTCAAAGGAAGAGAGCATGAGAAGAAGGAACAAGGAATTACAAAACAGCTAGAAAATATTTTTTTAATGGCAATAAGTACATACCTATCGATAATTACTTTAAAAGTAAATGGTCTAAATTCTCCAATCACGAAACATAGATTAGGTGAATGGATTAAAAAAAAACCAAACAAACCCAAGACCCATCTATATGCTATCTATAGAGACTCATTTGATATGTAAGGACACACAGACTGAAAGTGAGTATGGTACTGACATAAAAACAGACACATAGATCAATGGAACAGAAGAGAACCCAGAAACATACCCACACATATATGGTTAATTAATATATAACAAAGGAGCCAAGAATAAACAACAGGGACAGGACAGTCTCTCTTTTTTCATGAAGGCATGAAAAAAGATATTCCACCCAGATGGAAATAAAAAGTAAGCAGTGGTAGCTATACTTATATCAGACAAAATAGACATTAAGACAAAGATTGTAGTAAGAGGCAAAGAAGGGCATTACATAAGGATAAAGGGGTCAATCCAATAAGAAGATAAAACATTTGCAAATATTTATGCACCCAACATAGTAGTAACTAAATATATAAAGCAAATATTAATAGACATAAAGGAAAAAATAACCATACAATAATAGGAGTTCAACCCCACTTTCATCAATGGATGGATTCTCTAGAAAGAAAATTAGTAAAAAAAACATTGGCCTTAAATGACACATCAGATAAGATTCTGTCCAAACACAGCAGAACACACTTCCTTCAAGTGTATATGAAACATTCTGCAGGATATGTTAGGCCACAAAACAAGTCTTAACTTTAAGAAGATTGAAACATCACAAGTCTTTTCTGACCACAGTGGTATGAAACTAGAAATCAATTACAAGAAGAAAACTAGAAAATTCACAAACATGTGGAGAACAAACAACATGCTACTGAAAAACCAATGGGTCAAAGAAAAAAAAGAAGAAATAATACCTGAGACAAATGGGAATAGAAACACAATATGCCATAAGTTATGTAGCTTCCATTTACAATTGCATCCAAAGCATAAAATACCTAGGAAAAAATTTAACCAAGGAGGTGAAAGACCTGTACACTGAAAACTATAAGATGCTGATGAACTGAATTGAAGAAGACACAAATAGACATTCTGTGCTCATGAGTTAAAGAATGTTGTTAAAATGTCCATAATACCCAAAGCAATCTACAGATTCAATGCAATCCCTATCAATATTCTAATGGCATTTTTCACAGAAATAGAACAATCTTAAAATTTGTACAGAACCACAAAAGACCCCAAATAGCCAAAGCAATTTAAGAACAAAGCTAAAGGCATCACATGCCCTGATTTAAAAACCATATCACAAGGCTATAATAATCAAGAGTATGGTACTGACATAAAAACAGACACATAGATCAGTGGAACAGAATAGAGCCCAGAAACACACCCACACATATATAGTTAATTAATATATAACAAAGGAGTCGAGAATAAACAACAGGGACAGGATAGTCTCTCCAACAGTGTTGGGAAAAATGGACAGCCACATGCAAAAGAAAGAAACTGAACCGCTCTCTTACACCAGACACAAAAATTAATCAAAATGGTTTAAAGACTTGAATGTAAAACCTGAAACCATAAAACTTCCATAAGCAAATATAAGCAGTAAGCTCCTTGACATCAGTCTTGGTGAATATTTTTTGGATTTGACACCAAAAGAAAATGCAACAAAAGCAAAAATAAATAGGTGGGGCAACATCAAACCAAAATGCTTCTGCACAAGAAAGCTAATGATCAACAAAATGAAAAGGTTACCTACCAAATGGGAGAAAATATTTGCAAATCACATATCTGATAAGGGGCTAATATCAAAAATATAAAGAACTACAACTCAATAGCAAAAAAAACCAATCTTACTTAAAAATTGGCAGAATACCTGAATAGACATTTTTTCCAAAGAAGGCATACAGATACGTGAAAAAATACATCACTAATCACGAAGGAAATGCAAATCAAAACCACAATGAGATATCACCTCATACCTGTTAGAATCGCTATTAAAAAAGAGACAAGAAATAACAAGTGTTGGCAAAAATGTGGAGAAAAGGGGAACTTTGTGTACTGTTAGTGGGAATTGGTGCAGCCATTATGCAAAGTAGTATGGAAATTCCTCAAAAAATTAAAAATAGAACTATTATGTGATACAACAATTCCATTTCTGGGTATTTATCCAAAGAAAATGCAAATACCAACAAGAAAAGATATAAGCACCCCTGTGTTTATTGTAGAATTATTTATAATATTCAAGATATGAAAACAACCTAAGTGCCCATTCATGGATGAATGGATAAAGATGTATAGCTATATTATGGAATATTATTCAGCCATAAAACTGAAGGCAATCTTGCCATTTGCAACAACAAGGATGAACCCTGAGGGCATTATGCTGAGTGTAATAAGTCAGACAGACAGAAACAAATCAATACTGTATGATCTCACTTACATGTGGAATCTAAAAAAGCTCTAAAACAATAACAAAAACAAAAACTGAGATCACTGGTGATTGTCAGAGGCAGGGATGGAGAGTGGGAGAAACTGGTGAATGTAGTCAACAGGTAGAAACCTGCAGTTATAAAGTAAATAAGTGCTGGAGATATAATGTACAGTATGATAACTATAGTTAATAATACTGTATTGCTTATTTAAAGTAGTAAAGAGAATAAATCTTAAAAGTTCTTATGAGAAAACAAATTTAGTAACTATATATGGTGATGGATGTTAACTAGACTATTGTAGTGATCACTTCTCAAAGTATACAAATATCAAATCATTATGCTGTATACCTGAAAATATGTCAGTTATACCTCAATTAAAAAATAAGGCAGTCACAAAAGACCACATATTATGGATTTATTCATATGTAAGTCCAGAATAAAGAAATCTACAGAGATGGAAAATAGATTAGTAGTTGCTTAGGGCTAGGAGGTGGTGGGGGGCCATCACTGGAGAGGTGTCAAGGAGAGAGGGGATGATAGCTAAAGGGTATGGTTTTCTTTCAAGGTGATGAACATGTTTTAAAGTTGACTGTAGTGATGATTGTACAAATCTATGAATGTACAAAAAAACACACTGAATTATATACTTTCAGTGGATAAATTGTATGGTATGAGAATTAGATCTCCATAAAGCTGTTGAAAAAAAGAACCAATGGTAAAGACTTATAATTTACCAATTTTGCTCATATTATTTCATAAGATATTAATCCCCATTCATAAATAAGTAAATGAATATCTAAGCATCACTAATAAGTGACTTTCAGGGTCTTGTGATGCCAGCTCTTTTTCTGACCATGTTACTGCTGGTGCCTAGGGTGGGAGGATCGTGAACTCAAGAGCCTTAGTGTTCTGTGTTCAAATTTCCACTAGACAACCTGCTAGCCATAGGTCTTTGGATGGGCAACCTAATCTTACAGTTAGGTCCTTACTTTTCTGTCCTGAAACTGAATAATGTTAACCAACTTAGAGCACTACTGGGAGGAGATCATGAGACACAGTATGTAAGGCACCTAGGACTGTGCCCAGCACACGGCAGGTGCTCAACCAGTGATCATTATGTTTCATGATCCTGTATTAGCATTGATGGGGTTGCAAGTGAGAAAAGCCCAGTTTAACTTTGTTGAAGCAAAGAAGGAAATGTATTAATTCATATCACGTGAAGTCCATCTAGCCTCAGGAGCCGTTATATCCAAGGACTCAAGTGACCTCTCAGGACACTGTGTCCCTCTTCTCTTGGCTGCATCGTCAGGCTGACTCCATATGTGGAGGCAAAGATGCCAGAGCAGCTCCAGGCTCACATTTCACCAGACCTCTTTCCAGATAGCACCAACCCAAGTCCTGGGAAAGACTCTCATTGGCCCAGGTTGGTCCCTTTCTGAGCCAATCACTATGGCCAGGGAAAGGAAATTGCAATGGCTGATCAGGCCTGAACCATGTGCTACGTCTGTGGGTGGAGGATGGATCGATCTTCCCCACAATAAGACCTCTTCTACAAGTCTATAGCCATTTACTCTCTCCCACAGTGAGATAGCCTTTTAGGCTGAGTGGTGGGGCCAAGAAAGTCTGTATTTCAATTCCACATTTATACCTTAAATGATCACCTACTCTGTAAAGGGCACTTGTGCGCTTATGAACTGGGCCCTCTTTCTACATTCTGTGTGTGTCTGTGTGTGTCCACGCACGCATGCGCGTGAACCCTCGGACACATGGGGAGACTGCCAGATGCCAAGGCTAAAATGAGAATCTTGTATAATCAATTGTTTACACATTTCATAACAACAGTAATCCCTTCCTGATGGCTTTAACTAGTTGTTGAAGACTGGAGAAGACAACCTTTGTGAGAAATGTGGAGAAAATTATATGTCATGGGTAATTTTTCTTATTGAATATTTTCCTGGTTGTGAGTTTAGAAAAGAGAACAAGAACACACAAACGAATGTTTCGGGAAGCCCCTGCAGTGCTAGGCAGTGACTGATGGGAAGAGGTCAGTAGTGGGTTTGCATTCATTAATGACCAAACCCTGCAGAGTGAAGCTTTGGTCTGAGGGTCCGCTCCCCAGGGGCCAGAGGCATGCCACTGCTCATTCTTCGGGCCATTTTGGGAGATGTTTGGATTTAATCTGTGGGTGTCTTTCCCTTTTCCAAAAGAGTTTAGAACACAGAAGAAATTTAAGGCTCCAGGATGCTCTGCGGAGTTGTGGCCTCCCCTGGGGACTGTTTCTCATCTTTAAATATTTTCATGGGTGATTCTCATTACGTTCAAGACCTGTTACACATATGCCTCCCTTGCCTCAGGAAGGGCCTGGACCCAGCTGCTTATAATCATTAATGAAAACAGGTTCTTTGTAGATTTCCCATGGTCAAACTAATAGAAAACTATAGCGAAGTGCTTAAGAATTCAGCCTTTGAATTTATTTTTTTATAAAGATTTTATTTTTAAGTAAAAAACAAAACACCACCAACAACAAAACACCAACGTGGGGCTCGAACTCACCACCCCAAGACCAGGAGTCGCATGTTCCACCAACTGGGCCAGCCAGGTGGCCCTTGGCTTTGAATTTCAATCAGGCTTTACATCCTTATATTCCTCTGTTTTCTCTTTTATCACGAGAGTACACTGAATAATTTATTACATTTACTGGTTACATTTGTCTTCCCCGGTTAGGCTCTTAAGCTCCTGGAGGACAGGCATCTCTGTTTTGTTGAGGAATGTATCTCAAGCACTCAAACAGTGTCAGGCACTCAGTAATTCCGAATGAGCGAGTTGAGTCTACCAGCACGTGTAAGGGGTTAGCACGAGGGCCTAACCACGCTCTCTTTCCATCCTCTCCCTACTCCTTCATCTGTCCCAAGAGGGGTTTTATCCTCTTTTTAATAAAAGAGACACCTGTACTCGGGTCTGCATGTGTTTTTCTCCACTCTAAGTTTAATGTGTAAGCTCTAGGTGATCGGTTCTCCTTCTTTGCTCTTGATATGAAAAGCTATGTTTTGGAATGCCAGCAGAAATTCTTTCCCAACAAAGCCTGCTTCGGCAAAGTCAAAAATCAAAGTGCTTTGGCTTTTAGACTCATTTCTCTTGTAGACTTAAGAGCTCTATTTTGAAACTCAGAACTAGAGCAATGACCGCTTTGTCTTGGACTACCTCTGCCCTGCTCATGAAAGAGGACGGATAAAAGCTTTAAATGCTGCCCAGGAGACAGTGACCTCTCTGTGACTTGGCACAGCTCCTACTGTATCTACTTCCACAAACGGCCAGCACGTCCTCTGACGGGCTGGTCTTTATTTTGCCTTGTGAGGCCTACATGGGATTACTGACTTGGGGACTCTTTTTGCCTCTTTAGAAGACTTCACAGGTCTTTTCTTGATGCAGGACATTCTCCAGGTCTAGGAGAGCCATCTCCAACTGGAAGCTTATAACTGCCTGCAGCATGAGGACTGGGACTGCCCTTGTGTTCAGATCCTACCATCTAAAGCCTGTTTCCTACCAGGTCTTACATTAGCGATTATTCATCAACTAAGCTTTTCCTGGGAAGGACGATTTACTTTTATCCTATTTGCAACTACTGAATGACCCTGAGAAGTTTATATGGAGGCAGGCATATAGAGTTAGTTAGAACTGCAAATAGAGTGTCTGAAACCACATTCCTTTTACTGTATTGATAACATTTAAACACGGGAGACCGATTTAAAGGAAATTTATCAGAGAAAAAAAAATTCTTCCCAAAGAAATCATCCTCATGTAAGTCAAGTCACAAGCTGACAAGGCAGAGAGTGCCACAGCGGACCTGGGGTGGGAGCGGGGACTTCTCCCTCAGCCCTGCAGGTGCCTCCCCGCCCCACCGTGTGGAGACCTGGGAGGACAGGTATGTTGGAACCAAGACCATGGCAGCTACAGGGAAGAGGACAAAACCCCCAACAGATTGTGACTACAGACACCTAGGAGAAATCCCTTGGCTCTCACGGCTCAAGCCCACCTCAAAAGATTCCCGAGTTTTCCAAAGTGCAGTTTAAATTTAGCAATATTCCCCTCACAGAGTTTAGGGAAAGGCACCGTTTGCTAGAGGACTTGACCGTCTGGTTTCTATGGAAAAATAGGCGATCAGACACGGGACTATTCACCACTTAAAGAATTTAATTGACTCACCTCGCTTGGAGTCCTTGCATGCTTGGCAATCTTCTGATCAAAGTTGGCTTCCACATGTTTAGTTTTTTGGCCTTAAGGAAAAAACACTTAACCGAAACTGGCTTAAACAACAAAGGGTAATATTTTCTCAAAGGAGGAACACTCTGAGAGATGGCAGGTCCAGGGTTGGTTAACTTAGTGGCTCAACAACGTCATCAAATGCTAGATTCTTTTCATAATTCTGCTCTGCTGTCCTCAGGGTGTTGGCTTTGGTCCTTTAGTTCATCTCCTCATGGGTAAAAGATGGTGGCAACAGCCCTAACCATAGCATCCTCCACAACCACATGTGAAGGCCACAGTGAAACACATTTCTTTATAAAAGGGGACGCATTCCCAAGCCCTACCCCCACGCTACTCAAAAGCCTTTCCTTCTATCTTATTGGCTATAATCGTAACCATGACTTTTTCTAAGCCATGTTAGCAAGGGGAAGAGAATTACCATGATCACCTTAAATTAATCAAGACTGAGAGCGGGCCCCACTTTCTGCAAGCACGGGGTCACACGTGAACATATTAGATTTTATTTATGAGAAAAACCTGGGGGAAATGGCCCTTCTGTATCCAATGCAATCAGAAGTCTCTGCCAGGGCGTGAGTGTTTCCTGCGAGGAAAGATGCACTTATACAGTGCTCTGAACTCAACCGCCTGGTCCCTGTGGCAGAGATCTTATTATTTTAAAAGTTATAATCTTGCTTACTTAAAATTTTTATTCCTCTTCAGAAACAAACAAAAATGCTCCTAGAAGGAAGAAGTGACCTATTAAACTTCGAAGTGTTGGCGCTTATCAGACCTGCTTCTGTAGCATGGAGGACAGATGCCTGACAATTCCAAGGGCTACGTGGGTGGACTGAAAAAATGCAAAAGCACCAAAAACCTTAGTAAAAGGTTCGGCAAATGCCATTGAAGGCTCTGGATATGACAGGCATGGCGCCAAGCAGGACAGCAAGGAAACAGTGTCTGCTCCTGAGAACCACAGTCAGCCTCACGGCTTTGCCTGCAGACACTCTGTTGTGAGAGCTAGACCCAACCACTCAGGGAGTCCAAATCTGTCCAGAGGGCTTGGGCTTCTGGCTGCCCAGTCAGTGAGCATGACCAGTCTGCCACCAGTGGAGCAATAGAGACAGAAAGCAGTCTCTTATCTGTCCCCCTTAACTGACCAAAGCCCACTGGGAGGTGAAGCACGTACCTTGCTTCAGTCCCTGCTTCTTTGGTTCTTGTCAGTAGACAAGACCAGCAGTGCCTGCCCTGTTTTTTGTTTTGTTTTTAAAATTTTATTTATTTGTGAGAGAGAAAGAGGGAACACAAGCAGAGGGAGTGGGAGAGAGAGAAGCAGACTCCCTGTCGAGCAGGGAACTCAACGTGGGGCTTGATCCCAGGACCCCAGGACCATGACCTGAGCCACAGGCAAATGCTTAACCGACTGAGCCACCCAGGTGCCCCTGTCTGCCCTATTTATAACTACAAGTTGGGTCGACATTTCCACTCTCCAGTGAAGCATTGGTAGCATTTCTTTGGGAATAATCTCTATGTGGGAAAGCCTTAAAAGAGGGCAAGGAACGAGGTGGTGAAAGGTTGAAGCGGGATAGGCAGAGTTCCAGGAGGGAGTGAGAGATGTTGTATTCGAGAAAGCCCAGGATCAGGAGTGGGGTACTCAATGAAAGGACTTGCTCCAGTTTCCCTTGTAAGGCAGTGGAAACACATAAAGAATAGATTCCAAGACCTCAAATCCTATAAGAAGCAATGTGATGACACCATGAGCCCCTATTTAATAAACATTTTAGGACTTATGGGTATATTAGATTCAGCAGACAGGGTAGAGTTTTGTTATTACTGTGATTAAAAGTAATTTGCATAATTCAGATATACTAAAGGGAGAAATAAAGCAAATTTCTGGGAAAAAACCATATCTATTACTAAAGCCTAGTGGGTGAATTATTTTAGTAGTTTACTGGTGCCTGTACAGATGCAGACACTCGTCCATGCAACGGTAATTAATAGCATTGTCCACAGAAATTTACCTCTATAGAAGTAAACAATTGGAATTTAATGAGGCTTCCAGATGGTCACAAACCACCATTTCTCTTCATATTCTTTATTTTTTTAAGTTTTTATTTTTAAGTAATCTCTATATCCAACGTGGGGAACTCACGACCCCAAGATCAAGAGTCACATGCTCTACTGACTGAGCCAGCCAGGCACCCCTCTCTTCATATTGTATCTTGATAAAGAAATGAACTGAACAAAGATTCTATCACAAGAACCAATAATTACGCCTGTTCTTGTGGGAACTGCTGTCCTTTCTAAGGGGCTACTGTGCTTATGAAATTGGCTTCAATTTATTATCTACCACATAACTATGTCTTAACTGGGATTCTATGAAATGAGACTTCCAACCAAGAGAAGGTTCAAAGACTAAAGATGACCACTTCTACTCTAAGAAAATTTCACAGTTAAGTTTAAAAATCATAGAGGGTGAGAAATTGGAATAAAACACCTAATGGCAACCCATTTACGGTAAAAGAGACAAGATGGTAAATTCTTTGATGTATTCCAACTCTCCTGGGTATGCAATCTGAAACAAATGCCAATCTTAGTACGGTAGGCTCCTCACAACCCATGTGTGGTCTGATGACAACAAAGATGATAGCATAGGGCATCTGCATTTCCAGAGCTTCTGCAAAGGGCCAAGTCTGTCAGGATTCCTAAGTCCTGGATGGTTACTGTGAGGATGATGTGAGTATATCACACCCCTATGGTTTAAGAATAGGCTGTTGGTGGTGATGGAGAGACGAGAGCAGTGACATTAGGACACAGGGATAGAAGACGAGTGATGTGAGAAGAGATGTCAGCTTGGTGAGCGCAGGAACTCGGTTGGCCTGATTCACTATTGTGTTTGCAGCATTGAAAGCTGTGCCTGGAATATAGTAGGTGCTAAATAATTAACTGTGGAAGAAGGTAAGCATGAACAGTGCAAGCTAACTGGGTTGCCCATCCCTGCATCCTGTTTGCCCTCTCTTGCAGCGTACCTTCCCCCAGTGCCTTCACCCAGGGCTGTGTGGTCACCTCACCTTTCCCATGGCTCTCCTTCCTATTTACTTTTGTCTAGCCAATTTATGGGGTTTTTCAGCAAATGTTTTGACTCCAATTGGGAAAACAAGCTCTTGGTGCCATCATTGTCACCTGGCCCAGACTCTCAAAACAAGCCTGGTGTTGAAGAAAATGTCAACGGAAGGTTTTGGTCTGTCTCTCTAGCAGATTACACAGGGCTTACAAAACACTTAACACGTGTGGATATCAAATTTGAGCTTCTTCAATTGCCTTTCCAGAGAAACCTCTACCACCCCCACTCAGAACCATCTCCACCTGCAGCGACTCTAGAACTCTCTAAGACAGCAGCTCCCTAGTACCTCAAACAAAACAAAAGTGGAAAATGAAGATGATGCTTAAACTGGAGTCACTGTGTCCCGGAACTTGAAAATGAGAAAACCAGACCCAAGTCCTTTCTCTCCCATGTGGAAGGGTTTGATTCATTAGTGGTGTTCCCTGGGTACAGTCTGCCCTACACTGTGTTGTGTTTTGCTTATAGAAAAAACCTTTTTTTTTTTCTAACAGGCATTAGTTGCCAACACTTAAAAATCAGGAGATTTAATATTAAAATCTACATTTCCACCTTCTCTTGAGAAATTGGAAGTTCTAGCAATGTGGTGCATACATTTTCACGGAGCAGCTGCAGCTGGGGTCGGATCACTATCGCGGCGGAAGGGTAGCTGGAGTGGAGTCCCATTTCCCTCCCTAGTGGGGTTGTGTGCTCTTCCCCTCAGTCCGCACCACTCCCTGCTGTCTCCTACCTTGGTTAGAATCTTTAAGACCCATGTGGTCTGTTGTGAGGGGCAGGCCTCCCTGCCTCACCCACCTTCCTGCCTGGCACCTGAAGGGAAACTGGGATCTCTGAGTTAAGTGGTTAAGATCCCTTCTAGAGTTCTGATTCTTTGGCTGGTTCAACAAGTCACAGCTGAGAACTTGCAAGATTGTTCCCTCTATCAGTGATACTCAGACTTTCAAGCACCTGCACATGCTCTGAGGATCATATTAAGATGCAGCTTCTGATCTGGTAGGTCTGGGGTGGGGCCTAACATGCTATATTTCCAGGCTTTTGGTGTGCAGATGCTGGTCTGCAGACCAAGCTTCTGTAGTAAGGCCCTTGTTTGCCTCCAAATTCCCTCCTGTTAGAGGGAGATTAGAATCATCTGGGGGGTAGTTTTAACCCCATACCAATGCCCAGTCTGCATACCCAGAAATCCTGATTTAATTGGTCTGGGGTGGGCCCAGGAATTGTGTTTTGTTTTGTTTTTTTAATGTTCCAGATTATTCTAGAATGCCTCCAGGGTTGAAAACTACAGTATTAAGTAGCATTAACCCTCAATATCAAAGTTCAATTTCTTGGCTGAAGCTTAGCCATAATGACATTAGATTTGCGTTACTTTCCAAGGATAGATAGCAGTGGTCACTGAGAGGGGTGGAGTGTGTGGAGGTGGCTCCTTGGTTTATCAGCCTGAGTTCCACTTTCCATTCTCCCAATAGCCTTCAAAATGCCAGTGCTCAAATTCTGGAGTTGCTTCCCTACGTGACTTTATCTGTTGTGCCGGCTTTGAATCAATCTGGTTACATCTCTCGCCTGCCCAGGTGTCTCAGCTCTATACTGAACACCTTCCGACTGCTTCGTGCATTCCCTCCATGCCTGTTTCCAAGGCCTCCTGAGGTCCATCTCAAGTTTATTCCCTTCTACCCATATCCCTGCTTCTGTGAGGCTGCTAGTTCTGACCACATGAAATCAGGTGTGGTAGGCAAGCAGCTGCACTTACGTGAGAGAACCGGAACCTTTTTCCATCCTGTCCTGGCTGTCTCCATTCCTCTGCTCTCGTTAGCCCACTGCCTTTAGCAAAGTGGCCTTCTGGGTCTGGCCTAGAACTGCTGCTTCTTTCCTGGATGGGGAAAAGAAGAAACAAGATGTTGTGGCTCAGTTGGGAAACTTGTTCCCATCCACTAAAAGTTTTATGATATTTCTCTTCCCTCATTTTTTGGTCCCAAATCTTTCTTCTTCCATCCAGAATGCTCGAATTCATAAGCCTATATATTGAGAAAGGTTTAAATGAATGAATAAATAAATACATATGGTCAAAAGGATAACCACAATGTCAGTGCATAACCTTGCAGAAAGTCCAATATGCATTTATTGAGCATCACTACAAGTAGGACTGGACACTGGCCATATAGTGGTGAATAAGTCTGTGTGGTCCTTGCTCTTTCCCAGCTGGTACTTTTTAGTATCTCAGAGTCTTTACACCTGAAGGCAGAATTGTGTAGAGTGGAGCTGACAATAGGCTTCAACTCACAAGTCAGTGCCAATCAAGGGAGAATACAAGGATGACAATTCCATGACCACCTCTGGGTTCCTGGGTCCACAGTAATGCTGTTTGGGTAGATGGTAGAGACAGAGGCTGGTGGTGGTACCAGTTTGTGGCATCCCAATATGGCTGAAACAACATCAAACTAGGAATTGTAAGATCTATGCTCGAAACCTGGCTTCACTAATTCCTAGTCACCTGTCCTTGGGCAATCAGATTTTTTTGTTTTTTGGACTATTTAATATAGATTTTCTTCTTCATTTTAGTGGAGTACATCCCCTCACAGAAGCTTCCTGAGAAAGGGTTCATGGAGGTAAATTTTTTGGGTCCCGGCATCTTTGAAAATAGCATTAGTCTCTCTTCATCCCAAGATCAAAGAGGTAAATCAACATATAAAGGACTGGCAGGGAGAATTGAAAACGGTGAAGCAAAGAGTTAAGTATAAATAATTGTTATAAACGTATAGGTGGATATAAATGTCAGCAAAAATTATTAACAATTCTTAAACCTTTAAAACACAACACAGTACAACAGGGAGAGAGGGAATTCAGAGGGGAAAAAAACAATCAGGGAATTATAGGGTGAAATTGCGTCCCCTCTGCATTATAAGGAATGCTTTGTTTTTACTCAGTGTCCAGCGTTACTTCTGATACATTCTGATACTATTCTTACTACCGTTCCGATATTGCACGTGGCTTATTTTTGATGTCATCTTTATCCCTGCTGTTCTGAAATTTCACCATCATGCCATTGTGCAGGTCCTTTTCCATGTACTGTATGGGTCCCTTAACCTGGAGACTCGTGTCTTTCAGTTCTCGGTACATTTCTTGCTTTATGTCTTTGGATACTTCATTCTCGTATTTTCTACATTCTCTACATTTGGAACTCCTATTCATTATATGTCAAATTTCCTGAATTTATTCTCTCTTTTTTCCTCCTATTTTCCATTCTCCTCTTTTGAATCTACTTTGTGGGAGCTTTTACTAACTTTATCCAACCCTTCTACTGCCTTTCAAATTTCAGCCAACTTTTTTTCTGTTTCCATTTCCAGGAGCTTTTGCCTCTATTTTTTTTTTTTAATATATAACACCCTGTTACACACACAATATTTTCTTTATTCTCTGTGAATATGAATCACAGAACTAAAAAACTTATCTTTTAGTTTTCT
Source organism: Ailuropoda melanoleuca (assembly GCF_002007445.2). NCBI lineage: Eukaryota > Metazoa > Chordata > Mammalia > Carnivora > Ursidae > Ailuropoda > Ailuropoda melanoleuca. The sequence continues at coordinate 108,741,751 of NC_048220.1, read as the reverse complement.
TTCGCTCCCTGGTTTTGTTTCCTTTGAGTTCCTTCCTTGCCATTTTCCATTCCTCTCTGCTGTAATGTCTATGTTTCATTTTAAGGGTTTCAGAGTTGTTAAGAATTGTTGTTGACGTTTATATGCAGATACGCATTTACAACAATTATTTAGATTTAACACTTTGCCATTTAAATTCTTCTCACCAGTGTTTTATACTATGGTTTACTTCCTTGTCCTTGGGATCTTAATTTTGATTTGTTGTTTAGGGGCCAGAGTACATCTTCAAATAGCTCTCTAAAAATTCAATACATGGTAAGTATATATTTGGGCTCTATGTCTAGAAATGCATTTCTTTTGGCCTCACAGATGAAAAACAACATGGGTACAGTATTCTTGGTTTATAAATTTTCACTTCAAAATCTTGTAAATACAGTGCCATTGTTTCTCTGGCATTTCCATTTGCAGAGGCAAATTGAGACCTTGTCCAATCTTGTTCATTTGTGGTTACTATTTCTGGTCAGATGCATGCCCATTTACCCACTTATCTTTGTAATTCCAGGTTTTGCTAGAATATGTTTTAGAATACTTTTTCCTTTAAAAAATATTTTTTTAAGTAGGCTCCATGCCTAGCATGGAGCCCAACATGGGGCTTGAACTCACAACCCCAATATCAAGACCTGAGCTGAGATCAAGAGTCAGACTCTTGGGACACCTGGGTGGCTCATCCATGACTTTTTGTTCCTATTTCATTAAGGTCATGTGTTTTTGAGGATGTTAATTTTCCATTTCTAAGTCATTTCTATTCTAATGCAGTCCCTTGAAGTCATTAGTTCTTAAGGTATCAGAGTTATCTGGGGGGAACTTGTAGGGTTGATTTCTGGCTCCATCCTGAGCAATTCAGCAGGCCACCGGGTATAGGTGGTGTCCAGAATCCAGTGGATCCACTGGAGCGCAAGTTCTATTAGCTTAGGCTGTGACCAGAAATGAGACAGAAGTGCACAGCATACAGCCCACTTCCTGGTCACTCACAGGCATGTGTCATGTTGGCTTTCCTCGAAAGAGGTGTAATTTTTTTCTGCTACTTCCAAGGCCATGCTCTCTGTTGTGCTGAACCAATTAAATATATTAAAATCCCTGGTCCTCAGCAAGCATGCTACCTGGGCTTTTCTTCTCTGCTTTTTTCACCATCTACAGTTCTTTGGGAGGGACTTAAATCAGCAATGCTCCATGGTCAGTCCCAGCAGGCCCTGCATCAATGAGCATAGATCAGGGTGGAAAGGAGAGTCCACATCTATTACAGGAACAGGGGTTCCATTCTTAGCAGGGGGCACATACCTTGTGTCTCTGAACAAAGAGGACAGTCCATAGGCTCTTCCCCCTCTGTCTCTGGTGTGGAGCCCCCTTATGTTATAAGGGGGAGTACAGCTAGCTTATGGATATGCCAGATTATTTTGCCTTCCCAATGTGGATCCATCAATCACATTAGAAATCTCTCTCAGCTTCCAGCAGTAGCATTTGTTTTCTTTGTTGGTTGAATAAGAAGAGTCTTAATCTGTGTATTTTCACCCTTACTTGAGCCTTCACAAATATTTTTTTTCAAGGTGGAGGCTAAGAGAAGAAGTTGCCCCTGGTTAGATAGCATGTTCTAAGAAAAATCTTCGAATGAACAATCTGAGATGGAATGTAGGATAATTTGGAAAGGGGGAGAAACTGGAGGTAAGCAGTTTAACTCATTTTGCCAAATTGTTCTCATAAGTGTGTTCTGATACGCACATGGCTTCTGATCTGCCTGTCTTTCTTTTCCTTTCTGTCTGTCTGTTACAGTGGAACTTTCTTTATTCCTCCTCTTCTCTTTCCGACCAGACTTGGCTGGGAGAATTTCATTCTCTACTTTCTCTAGTCCTAAGACCACAGAGTCCTTTGGAGGGCTCTGTTTGGGCCCCATGGGCTTACCTAAACCTGCCTTTGCAGGAGTGCCTTCCTGGGGTAGATGCTAACACTGTGGCTTTCTACTGATTTCCTTTCTTTCCACACGCTTTTCCAATTACCTCCAAGCCTCCCTCTCTCCTCCCTGCCGCAGGGCTCCTCGTACAGCTGTCATCACTTAGGTGGATATTTTGGGCTTGTGTTCCTTGTGCTGTGTATATGCACTGTACTTGTTCTATTTCCACAGTGATACTGTACACGCCTTTGACCAGAGGGACCCAGTCTTCCATTGCTTGGTAGTTGCTCACAGTCTGTTGTGTGTACCCCCCACATGGGGGCCCCTCAAATGAAGAAGGTTACACGTTTCCTTTTGCACGTGCACACCCAACTCTAATAGCAGACTCTTCCCTCTGTAGTTTTTCTGTTTTTTAATCACTTCTCATTTCCCTCCCCATTAACTTCAGTTCTACGAGGCTTTGGATCGAGTTTTGGTCCTCGAAGTCAGAAAACCTGTTCTTCTCCACTGATATTTATTACCCTGTAACTTTATACAAGTCATTTCACATCAGTGAGCTGCAGACTCTAATATGCCTTTGCAAGGGGGGGATTATAATGGCTTCCCCATAGGGTTCCTGATTCCTGCTGCCAATACTGAGTTCATATTGTGCTCCTTGTTCTGCTGAGATGTCAGAGCTCCTCTTGGTGATTTTGTTCCACATCCCCTGCCCCCTGCTCCCGGCCATCAGAGTACCTACTGACTCAGATGTCTTCCTACATTGACAACAGGTCAATAAAGAGGAAGCCCTTGGGTCTGACACGAGTCACAAGGAACATTGTTTACATGGTGTTTCAGAGCTCCAGAAGTCAGTGATACCACTGAGCACCCTGGTTTAAAGCGTGGGCCTGGAAGAGACCTTCCAGATGACATAGGCAAGGGTTTCTGTATGGGGAGGAGGGCTACAGCCCAAGGTTCAAGCTCCTACTTATATCTCCTGCCTAGAACCCAACCTTTACCAAACTCACAAATCGGTTCCAGAATTGCGGCCCCAGTGTAGTCACACAATATCTTCCATGGCTGCCATTTCATTCCCAAATATCGTGTACTTAGCCTTTATCCTAGAGCAGCTCGGCGGCATCAGATTCCTTCCAGTAATAGCATTGGCTTTTCCATTGCCTGATTCCAAATGAATCATATATGGTCTTATTTCTGAAATTGACATCAATTGATGTTAGGCCTGGGATTTACATAACAGCTAAGATGTTTATAGGCACCATCCCAGCATAACCTTCTTCTCTCAGGCCACAGTGTACTCTGTGATGAGGGTTGGGTTACAATTCTAGTTCCCTACAGCTGGATGGAGCACCCCCCCCCACTCTGCCCTGCCCCCAGCCCTTAGTATCTAGCCTTCCAAATCTAAGTTTTAGCACACTGCCTGGTACAAAGTAGGAGCTCAACAAACGTTCATGGGGTAAAGGCAGACCTAACCCCAAGAGGGATCCTGACAGGAAATAACTATTTTCTAATTTCAGCGTGAAGCATATGGAAAGACTGGTTCTCTCCTCTAGATAGCAAGGGAGAGGAACAGCCAATTTCTTCATTCTCAAGTGTGACTTGGGCTGGTATGCAAAGAGAGTTCCAGCTTGCTAAGCAGTCTTGTTTAATTTGATTCTTCCTCTTGTAGTTTTCCTTGGTGGCAGTTTCTGGAAGTTCCCAGCAATGGCATCTCTTGATGGTGGTAATTACTAATCGGCTGCCTTGGGAATGACAGCTGCTCCTATAAAATCTCCAGTATCTTTAATGTCCCTGAAGATGCTCCACACAATTTTTTTCAGCACCATTCCTACAGAGCAGTCCAAAGTTGGAGCACAGTTCTTTGAGCAACTTCTATTTGTTGCTGCTCCAAGTCCTCTACTGCCTTGCTACTCAAAGTGTGGTCCATGGATTAGCAGCATTGAAATCACTTGGGAGCTTGTTAGAAAGGCAGGCTCTTGGATTGCACCCCAGACCGACTAAAACAGAATCTGTGTTTTCACAAGATTCCAGGTGTTTCCTATGCACATTAAAGTTTCAGAAACATTTCCCCACTACAGTTCAGATTCAATAGGTCTAGGTCAAGGGTGGGGCCCAAAATTTTGCAGTTTTGAACAAGGTCCGAGGTAATGCTAATGCAGCTGGTCCAGGGGCCACTCTTCGAGTAGCAAAGCTTTAGTTCATTAGGAAAAATGATATCCCCCCCACCCCCCAACATCAAAGCAGGCAGGGCACAGATGGCTGATGTTCCCTTAGCCTAGAACACAGTTTCTCCATCCCAGCTGCACACCAGAATCATCTGGGAAGCTTTTGACAATACTGACACTCTGGCCTATTCCCAGAGTGCATGATTTGAATGGTGTGGGAAGGGACTCAAGCATTGGGATGGTTTGGTGATTCTAATGGATAGAGAACTGGCCTACGATGAGCTCCTATTGTTAGTAAGAGTGCTCCCTGCCTCCCTCTTCGGCCAAATTCTCTTACTCCTGCGGGTCTAATCTCTTACATTGGGAAGACTTTAGTTAAATACCCAATTCCACTTCAAGTACCTCCCAAAGATCACAAGAGCACTTCACTCATGGAAATCAAATTCCAGCGTCTGCTGGGTAGATATTCTAAGGAACCCTCTAACAATGACAGAGGATTCTTCTTCACAATCTTTGCCATGAAACTACTCCTGAAAGGTACCATTCTTTAAAAGACTCCAAGAGGGCCACTGATCCTGCTTGACAAGGACTCTCATCTTCATTCTTTTTTTTTTTCTTTCTCAGCATAATTTCTTCAACCCCCCTGCCCACAGCTTCAATTTTTTGAGTGAAATTCCTTAGGAGAAAAGCATAGTCAGCTTTCCCGTATTCCTCTGCATCTCTTCGTCAGTCTTCACGCTGGTCAGCAATTCCTTTCCTACATTACTTTGTCATGTGTAGGGGCTTATGGTCTTCTCAGGGAATTCTCCAGCAGTCCCCTGGCTTCTCTCCTCTTCACTCCTGACGGCAGTGTGGGAGTTTGCAGGTGACGACAAATTACTTCCCTTCTTTTCCACTCTAAGCCTCAAAGCTACGGAGACATAGACATAGGAGGCCCAGAGCTGGAGACAAGAATGTCTGCTCTATTGCTGATAAAGTTAGACTAGAGAGCATGGCAAGGAGGAGGTCCCAGTTGGCTCTCAAGACTTCTCCAATTGCCCTTCCTGACATGCCCACCTGGAACCGCAGGCCTTACCTCTGCAAAGCAAAGTTCAGTCCCGGGAAGCTTCTGGAGAATATAGAAAGTTTGAGTCTAAAAGAGGCTTCTCAGGAAGTGAGACAGTAAGGGCTGGTATTGCACATGTCCAGTTCTCCATCCCAACTCACCAATCACAGAAGGGGGATGAGAGGAGAGGAGGTCATCTTCCCAACACACAAAATGGCCTCCTTCGGGGCCAAGATGGGAACTCAAGGAGAGACTCTCCCAGGCAGTGGCATCTTGCTGAGCACCTCAGAAGGAAGTATCAGGGCTGTAACCCCTCACTGGCCCTTGGGAAAGCCGGTAATCAGAAAACTGGCCAGTCAAGCTCCCCTACTGAACCAGGTCTCTTTTCTAGTAGGGTTTACAGCCCATCAGAACCTTCAGTGCCATCAGTCCATTCGACCGGGTTTCACCAGATCTAAGGGACGTGGAGAGAGCTGCTGGTTCCCACCGGCAATAGAAATGGGGAGCGTTTTAAAAGAAATATCTTCCCCTCCCACTCATTCACATACAAGTAGCTGGCAGCATTATGTGTGGGCCAATGGGAACTTGAAGCTGCCCTAACTGAAAGAAGAGATGCTTGGTGCCAAGCAGTTTCCCAGTAAAATGGTTTTAAAAATAATAAGAGAAAAGACAAGGATGACCAGAAGAAGGGACAGGTTTTGCAGAAGTCACTGGAGAAGGCTGCCGAGCCTAATTCCAGAGGAACAATATGAATCAGAGGCCCTCTTTGCTTTACTGACTGGAAATGTGGCCGAGGGGAGAATAAAGAGGGAGGAGCTTAGGGTTTACAGTGGAATCACATTTAGCCAAGCCCCAGCTAATTGCTCATGATTGTTTGCTCTTTTCGCATTTACTCATCTACGCTGGGGATGTCTCCCAGGCACCACAGATATAATTCGAGTTGGGTTTCTGTCTCTCTCAGACTTGGACTCCTCTTTGGGAAATTAGCAAGACTATAGCGATCTTTGGTTTTAAAAATATTTAATGATTTCCTAGAAGCACCCTCAAAGTCAATAGATGTAGGTTTAACAAGAATTTGTTTTCTAAAACAAAAGCTAAAAAGTGGAAAGTCAGTACCATGAGTGCTGCAGAAAAATGGAGGCTGGATAACTAGTCTGTATAATTAATTACAGAAGGTAACACTGTTTTCATTATCAAGTTGACCTGGAGTCCCTTTAAACTAATGTACCAGTTACAAGCAGTCAGGGATGTAGTAAAGCAAGGGAGACCTGGCTGATCCGTTGCCATAAACAGACCCTGTGTTAGAGCTCATGTGTTTGTTTTCTTTTCTTTTATCCTTCTGAACAGAAATACTTAAATTGTAAGTGGGGACTTCTCACAGCACAAATCTTGCGTCATATGTTTAAAAGCTGTAGCAAAATCATCTTTTGGCAGAAGTTGTGTAGCCTTAGACAAGCCATGCCTTGGTGTGTGTCCTTTAGGAGGGATGGTTTTCAGAGAGATTTCCCATATGGTGCATCCAATCAGTCCGCTGACTCATTTTGGACTTGGCACTGGGATGCGAACCAGGGTTCAGAAGGGTACTGAGCATGCAAGTGGTCTTGGTGGGAGCTCACCGCTCCCCATCGAGGTGGTGCCCAACTGTCCACACACTTGTCTTGACTGCTGTTTTCCACACATAGTATACCTACAACGTGGCCCCCTCTAAACTTATGCGCACTCAGCAGTTCACCTCATGGTGAACTGTCCAGAGCTTAATTTCCTTTCTCTTAAGGTATGCCACTGAGCTTCACAATGGTCTCTTAACTTGTGACGATTTTCCCAAATGTGTTTGAGAGGAGATGAAAGGAATCTTACATGCAGACTGAATGGGCTTCATCTGTGTACTCACAAATCTTTGCACCAGAGGGCTGAAAGGACCCTAAAGGTCAGCCAGTACAAAGCCCTGGTTGCAAACCATTGCAGATATGGAAACCCATGTAGGCATGCAACCCATTCTTGAACAAGACTAAAATTACCCAATTTTGCTGAGGATTATCCAAAGTACTGTTGCAAATTAGGGGGGGAAATATCTTGGTTAATTAGCAATACTAAAAAAAAAGTGGAAATTCCCATGAACAGAGAAAATAACATTCAAGTTCTTATCAGAGCAGAAATCTGCTTTTCTCTTTGTGAATAACATTTGGGCTTGAAGCCCATTTACTGAAGCTAGTGAGTGTGACATACAAGTCCTGGTTTACAAACACCTTGTTATATCTGACATTCACACACAGAGAGGGAAAGAGAGAGAGAGAGACTGGGAGACAGAGAGACACTTCCTTCCCATGAGTCCCACGGGGTTGCCCTTCAGGACCCTAGCTTCTAAGCTGTAGTTCTAGAAGTTGTATGGTTTAATTTCAAGAACTTACCAGGGTTGGGCTGGTATGCAATGTATATGTTTCCCTAATCCCATTTGTTTTTGCTAATATATAAAATGATATCCTTAGGGTCATGCCTTAGCTATGGTCACTGCCACGTTCTAATGAACAGCTGGGGCAACCTAACCAAAGCCATGTGCGTAAGGACTGTGGACCCTCCTGGGTGAGTGAAAGGACTAAGGATCGGGAGGAGCTCGCCTCAGTCAGAAAATCGTCGTTGTTGGAGGGGAGGGATTTGGGGCTATTTACATTTATTTCATGGCTTGCCCTCACTGGATTCGGATCTCAGTTCTGGTGATATTAAACACTGAAAGAGATCTATTGGTGGGCACTGCTTGTCTTGTTAACCTGGGACAGCACTCCCCCTCCTTTTAGTAGGATTCTGGTGGTGGTTGTCAATCACAGTGCCTCATCCTTGGTCTGTGGTGATTGGTCCTTTGATGGGCATATGACTCAACCGTAGTCAAAAGACTCTTTCCCAGGATTCCTAACAAAAGCTCTCTGAGTTCTGTGGTTGTGAAGCTTTGAGTACATAAGCCCAGAGCTGATGACAGTGTCCAAGTTTTCCCCACACGGGGACAAGTCTGAGGAATAAAGTTAATACACTAAAAGAAGCAGAGACAAAAAGCAGACAGCAAAGGAATGAGTTCTCTGGTGTTTGGAGTCCTGAATCTCATGGCTGCTAAGGCAAAGTCTACCCCCTGCCCTTTCCCTTGTTCAGTTATGACACTCAATAAACACCTCCCTCCTTGGTTAATTCAGGTCAAATGGGGTTTCTCTGCCACTCTATAAAATGCTGGGGGGCACAAATTGCACTGCTTGGAAGCTTCTCTAACAGGATTCACAAAGGCCTCCTTGCCTTGTACCATTGTAAACCCTGTGCATTCGGGAGAGGTAGAACATAAAATTTATTGTACAAACCAGGACATTTTTGAAAATAAAAGGGAGTGCTATTAACAATGTCACCAAGACAACAGCCATGCACTAAAATTGAGGGGCACCCTCATGAAGGATCTAGTCTGGTTCATGTGTTGTGGTCATGTGCCCTACAGAACAGTGACCGAGACCATGATGCCTGGTGGAGAGTGGACGTACCTGGGGAGTGAGGGGGGACTCAGCTGGAGTTGATCTTTTATGAGCTCAGATAAACACTCAAGAAAACCCTTGGTGACACTTGTGCAAGTTTGATGTCCTATATTATTTTGGTGCTGTGACCAGGACTCCATTTGTGCCCATAGCTGATGGGACCTGGGGACATTCAGGTTACAAACAGGAAATACAGCAAACTCTGGATAGCTTTCTTCTGGAACAAGGACTAACTATTCCAGATGCATACAATGCTCCTTGCTCTGAGAACGTACCCCTGACGTCCCAGGTGAGTCCCAGCAGCTGCATTCTTAGTGTATGACCCTGTCCCTTTGTGAGTAATTCATTAGGCCACTGTAGAGTCTGGTCCAAGTTGGACCCATGAGGTTCTCCTTCCAGGGAGGGAACTAGGGCTAATTATTAGCTAGTTATCTTTTATGTGATTGATAACACGTGGATCCAGGAGACTTGGGGCAGCCATTTTGCAATGTGACCCAAGAACCAGAGAAAGTTGGTCTGCAGTGAAAGAGAAAAGGAGAAGCAGATGTTCAGGGGGCAGCCGGAATGAGAGGCAGAGTCTGCTCCTGGGTTGCTGACAAGCTTCCCAGACCTTAGTTCCTCAGGTTGGGCTGCATTTCTACCCGCGGGCTTCAGGAGACACCCCTTATCCTCAGACAACCCCCCACATCTTGCTTCAGCTAGCTTAAATTGATTTCTACTTCTTTTATCCCAAAGTGTCTTAACTAATACCAGGATATTTCTTTTTGATGATTTAAGAGCTCATATATTCCCTCAATAGCTTATGAGCCAAATAATTCCCTCTCTGTACCTTACCTCTCAATCCAAACATTGATGTGTTCCTTCTCTAATTGAAGCAGCACATTAAAGGAAAATACAAAACAAAACAACAAAAAAAATGGAAACACGGTCCTCATACTCCAAAGTCACATGGGATCCACATGGACTTAATTAGGATGAGAGACAAACAGATAAACATTTGGGGATGCCTCCTTCCCATACAATATTTCATAACATGGGACCAGCATGTAAAATTGAGATGTCAAAAATGATTTGGGTAACTTGTTCACTCAATTTTTCCTAAGCAGACAAGTGCTGAAACACAAAGATTCGTGAAATTCTAGCTGAAATATACACAGAGCTGATCCTAGGAAAAATTGGGAAATAGATGAAATTTGTTAATGTTTCCCCAACTCTGTTTTCTGTGTTTCTCTCCCTTTCCTGCCTCCCCCACATACCCCAGAGGAAAGCCATCTGACAAACTAAATTACAGTAAAGTGTTAGTTACTCCTATTAGGCGTATTTGCATTTTTAAAAAGCCTAGAGAGGGTGATACAAAACCAAAGAAATGATTCTTTTGCTATTTTGGGGATGTCTAATTGTTGTGAAAACTTCTCTACTTACATATAAAGCCAGTAGTGACCTTGATAAATAAGGTGAACACAAAAGAGGGTGACAAAATTCAGAGCACTTTTTTAGTAGTCTTAAAAATTTTTACCTCTTACTTTCTTTTGGAGCCAAAAATTCCAAGTCGAAAGCTGGAAATGGAAAGAGAATGATTAGAAGGGAAGTCATAGGCTGGAGCAGGCAGGACCCTCGATGCCTCTGCATGTGTACGACTGTGTGTGTGTGCATGTTTCTGTGTGTGTGCACATCTGTGTGTGTGTGTGTGTGCACGTCTGTGTGTGTGCACGTCTGTGTGTTCGGCTTGGCTAAAAGAACCATTCCTATGATTTCCCTGCAGGTCTCACTCCCTCTTCTGCAGAATAAAGGAGATGGGCTTCTCTCACAGAAGATCAAAGCTCTTTAGCCTGGCTGGGTGGTCAAACCACTGTCCCTCTTCCACTGCTGGGCTGTCTAGCAAAAGTGACCAAACTATGCTCAACTAGCCATCACCCCTGTGGGGAAGAGAGCTGGAGCCAGGGACTTCACAGAATAGGAGCCCACGCTCAGTCCCAGGAGATCATCAGTGACTGTCTAGAGAGCAGTAGAACCTCACTCCCATGGCAGGACTTACTGAAGAGGTCAGAGACGTCTGTTGGGGGACGGAGGGGAATTGAATTCACCTGCATTCATCTGTGGATGGCAAGTACCCAGCAGGGCACCAGAGATTGAAAATGTAAAGTCCATGTTGTCTTTGACTTAAGACCAGGGCAAAGGCCAGCCTGTCATTTGTTCCATGCTCCCGAGGAAATGATTTTGGAGGAAGGAAGCATTCTACAACTGATGGCTCTGGGTAGTTGATGTGGAAAGGTTGTAGGAATATCAAACATGCATCCAAAGGCAGGAGCCTAAGCCAGCAATACCACTTTTGGGTATTTATCCAAAAACATTGAAAGCAGGATCTCAAAGAGATATTTGCACACCCATATTCATTGCAGCATTATTTATAATAGTCAAAAAGTGGAAGCAACCCAAGAGTCCATTGAAGATGAATGCATAAACAAATGGGTATTATTCAGCCTTAAAAAAGAAAGAAATCCCGTCACATGCTACATCATGGATGAACCTTGAGGACGTGATACTAAGTAAAATAAACCATTGACTAAAAGACAAATACCGTGTATTTGCAACTACATGAGGTATCTAAAGTAGGCAAACTCATAGAAATAGAAAGTTGAATGGTGGCTGCCAAAGCCGGGGGGAGGAGGAGCAGGGAGTTGTTCAGTGGGATGGGGCAGAGGTTCAGTTTTGCCAGAGGAAAATGTCCTAGAGATGTGGCAGACAGCAATGAATACAGCTGACACTACTGAACTGTATGATTAGAAACGGTTAAGATAGTAAATTGTATGCTATGTGTTCTTCTCTTTTTCTTTACTACAATTGGGGAAAAAAAAAATGATTCGACAGGTGTCTATGCAGAGCCAGGGGTGTTTCCATTGTCTGTGGGGATAGCTGGAGTGAGACCACCAGAAGTGGTTTTCCTCAGGGGTAGGGAGGGTGGAGGAAAGCAGTCAGCAGGTGTCTACCTGATGTAGGAACATTGCTACGTTTAGCAAAACCAAGGCTGACTCTGGGGCTGTTTCTCTTTCAGGAGCAGCCCAAAAGGCGCCCCATTCTTGGGCCTCCTCCTTCACTCACTGGGAAGTAAACAGAGATGGGAGGGTCCCTGTTCTGGGAAAAAGCTAATCGAATGATCCAACCGCTCCTCCTTTGCAACCCCGAGAGAGGCACCAGGAAATACAGTGTTGGCTGAGACCAGGAGGGCCATGAATAAGGGAGGCTGTCACGGAAGACTGCTCCCCTCCTCCCAGCTCCATCCAGACCTTTGCCTTCACACGCTAACCCCCCGAGTAGGTATCAGCCAGGGGGCTGGAGTGAGACCCAGGGTCGGGGAACACAGTCGCCCAGCCTTCTGCCTCCGCACTTTGGAAAAGAAACCGTCTTCTCTCCTTGTCCTGTTATTTAGTGTTTGAGAAAGTACCCAAAGTCAGCTAGGAGGCAGGGGACTGGGAACCACTGTGAAGGTAGGTTGTGGCATGCACAGAACAGTCGCGAAGCTTGTAAATCTAAACCCTCACGAATAGTTTCCTGACGAATTCCCTAGTGACACTCTTGGCTGAGATGGGAGGGAGGGGTAGGGGCTGCAGAGAGAGACGCTTCTCCCTCACTGGGAAGCCCTGTTCCTGTGACCCTATTTCAATCTTTGTTAATGAACCATTTCAGAACAAATGAAGTCACTGGAGTCACTGATAATTACATAAATTATCTTTTTTCACTTAAAACTCTTAAGTCTCCATCCACAAAGGCCCATTTTTAGTAACACATTGAATCCTGCCAACATCCTGGGGCTGATTTTGTCTTTACACTTCTAGGAATTTCCGAGGACGTGGGGGTTCAGGCTGCCAGGACGGATGTGAATGTGTGTGACCAGCAAGGAGCTTCTGAGGTCTGAAGACTGGGAAGGTCAAGGGTCAATTCCTCCTAAGCCCCAAAGAGGGAGTCATCTCCTCTTGGGGCCTTTCCCGTGAGTTCTCCTCCAACCTCTTGAAAACATGATCCCCGTTTTACCTCGGCCACAAGGTGATTTGCTGCCGGGAGTGTTTTTAGTGACTCTACTCCATCCCCAGGGCCACATCAACGCAACGTCCAAAAAGGCAAGCATTTGGAACTCTGAAACCCCTGGAGACAAAAATAGGACTCTGTGATGATGTGGTTTATGGAGTCTCATTTTTAAAAATCAGACACACTTACCACGAAAGATGCTGTGGAAAAATAATTGGATTTACCCCAACTCCTCTGCTATTTATTGCCTTGGATGGCACTAAGGTTATATCAGAACACAGTCATGAGGGGAAGAGGCTTTGGAACAGCTAAAACACATTTTCCCCAACAAGTAAATCTGTAGTTAACCCTTTATACAGTGTGAGCCATGCGACTCTTGCACAGTGTTTGTATGCAAAATACTGAGACAAGGTTAACAAATGTAAGGTATTTTATGCCCTGAATTGAGGCTATGGTCATGTTGTATAGACAGCAGGGTCTCTAACAGCCAAGCCCTACCTTCTGGTGGACTTCAAGTCTTAAGACCCAGACCTTTCTCTCCCTCCAATAGCTAAGGGCCCACCCAGCATGAGGGGAACGGTTTGTCTTCCTTTTGTCCTCTGCTCTCTGCAGGACGCCACCCCAGAGCGGTACGGTGCACATGCCTGTTTGACAGTGACTGGCTTTACTGTGGACTTGGGTTGCAGGACCTCCATATTTGCAGCTCCGAAGCCACCGTATCAAATCCATGACAGCTTGTGGGAGAAGCTAATAAAGCTCCTCGAAAATTAAAACAGTTGACTGCAGTGGGACAAAACCTAGCGGCTATTTGACAGGCAAGATTTTGCAATTAGAACTTCTGTTCCAGGGGCGCCTGGGTGGCACAGTGGTTAAGCGTCTGCCTTCGGCTCAGGGCGTGATCCCGGCGTTATGGGATCAAGCCCCACATCAGGCTCCTCTGCTATGAGCCTGCTTCTTCCTCTCCCACTTCCCCTGCTTGTGTTCCCTCTCTCACTGGCTGTCTCTATCTCTGTCAAATAAACAAATAAAAAATCTTAAAAAAAAAAAAGAACTTCTGTTCCAGCTGACCAGAGGTGGACACCTGGCCATCACCTTCCAAAGGGGTTCTGAGGAGTTCGTAGAGCTCCCAGGACCAGTGGATCACGGCTCAGTCAATGATATCAGATGTGAAGTCACTCTTCCTGCCATGAATCCATCTGTAGTTAAACAAGATAGGCTGACGGTGCCAATGATTTGCTCAATTTTGCACAGCCATGTTTAAGGAGGCAACAAGAAATCTGCTTTCAGATCTCTGGGGAACTTTCAAATCAAAGACAGCAGAGATCAAAAGTCCTTGGAAAAGCCATCTGGGAACTTTTGCGCGCTGACAAGTTTGCTCTTGAAGCTCACACACCACACTTGCAAGATGACAAACAGATACCACAGACTTCTGGGAAAATTCTGCACCACGCTATGCCCCGATGAAAAGCTCCATGCTCTCTAAGGTCATATATCACCCACTGATGCAATACTTGCCCCAATCCCCCAACCACAAGGTCACTGGTTTTCATGGGAAAGAGAGATGACACCTCTCTGATATTGGCTTAGTGATGCGCTGGTTAGTAAAGAGGTAAACAGTGCAACAATTGTAGAAAGAGCCACCATTTGTTAAGTACCTTGCATGTATGATTTTGCTGAACTTTTAGCACACACTATGCAATCGGCCCTAATAATTCTATGAGGAAGGTGTTAGTTTCTCCACCTTATAGACAAGACGCACCTTGTCCCGAGATATAAAGCTTTGAAGAAACCTAGCCCAGGTTTGTAGTCAGGTAGGTCCGGCAGGCTCACAGTATTGCCCTCAAGAAAATCTGATGATGTTAGAGAAATGTCATTTCTCATCTCCGAAAGCTAAATCTGTTGTATGTTTTTAATGTCCTTTTCAGCAGCAGTGAAACACTTCTACCCCTCTGTTACATCCTAGTCAGAGCTCACGTTCTGTGTAAAGACATCCGCGCCTTTTCTAGGCTCGCGTACATGTCCTTTTCTCAACACCCTCAAGACATTTCATACAGAACTTCAGGGCTGCAGTGATCTTATCGGAATTGTCATTGTTTGTATATTTGTCTGCCTCCAGTTGAAAACTAAGAATTTCTTGGGGCAAGATCCGTGTCTCCATAGGTTTTGATCCTAGGACTGACACAGCGTTTGGCTCCATGACTATAGCTGATGGATGGACCAACGGGCCACCGTTTGCTCAGATCCCTAAGAAGGATCATCTATTCAACAGTGCCAAAAGTATTAGACTGAACCATTTGGAATTGCAATTTTTCTAGGTCAGAAAGAGTCAACAGTGGGTGCTTCCGTGGATTTCAATCTGATAAATCTATTACAGTGGGTGTGGCTATTCAGAAACGTGGTGGGTTTTCAAATTTGATGTATTAAAATTCACATGTCTAAGTGAATGCTTTGTAAACATGCTGCCACACTTTATTGAGAATTTCCTTTATTTTTGTAGTTCTGAAATATTCGGTCCTGCATTTTTACCCCAAATCAGCTGGTCCTTGGAAGTCCTTTCATTACACAAGGTGTTTGTCACAAGATATTTGGTATGCTTGGAAAGGCAGTGTCATATAATGGTTGAGAACAAATTTCTAGGTGTCATTTTAGGCCAGTTAACTTCTCTACTCCTTCCACACCTGCAAGAGCAGGATCACCGTAGTGTCCGTCTCACAAGGTTGTTGTTCCTACATGAGGTAATGCACACTGCTTAGAACAATGTCTGGGACATACTCAGAGCTCACTGTTTGCTGTTATTATTACTACAGAATTTGGTCTGTGTGGAAGGCACGCATGTTGGAATAGCAACAGACTGCATGAGTAGCCAGGAAGAAAAAATTAAGTAAATGAGTAAAGTGATCACAAACAACACGGACTATACATTTACCCAGATATTTCCCTGATGGAGTACAGAAATCAGGAAATTTTAATTATAGAAACTGAAGTGTCTTAAGAGTGCACGATTTTTGCAGTTTTCTGGGTGCCTACAGCCTGTCATTTAGTCCTCCATGTGGCATCCCAGCACTCAGATTCCTGCTGGTGTCCTTTACAACACCATGACTCCCATTGTACAAATCCAAGTCCAGCTGTGGTATTTGAAAATAATCAAACTGGCGTCACCAAATCACTTCTTCCTTTCTTTTCCCTCAAAGTTTCTTTCTTTCAAACAGTTTTGAAATTCCATTACTAAATTTCCTCTTGCCTTTTAAATATATTACACATTGTGTTACGTATTTGTGGTTGAGATAATCACATGGTTCCATTTGTTTTAAATTAAATCTGTTTAAGCTACAAAACTCTCCAAGTGTCCTGGTAAAGGCCTGCTCTGCATGCAATATGGGCAAAGCCTGCAGCCAAATAATTAGGAACTAATTTGTCAGAATCATAACCTGCTCACAACTTTTGAACACTATGTGTCTAAATTCCTATACGGAGATAAAGCTCAGCTTTCTGGAAGTTCAACCCAACCCAGTAGCAAAGGGGATATTAAAGTGAAAGGGTCTACTTCTAAATTACAACCAGATATAGGACCCTTTCTTTGTGTTCTGTGTTGAGGACTGTCCGACATTGTCCCTAAATCAACTGCATGTTTGGGGGCAATTAGAGAAAGAAATCAGGTCCAATGCATCCTCTTTGCAAGTCATGAAACGGGGGACAAAGGACAGGCGCTGCAGAGATACAGGACAGGAACTAATTATCAGGAGCAAAGCAGCAACAACAGGCTAAAGCAACCTTATTCAAACCTATGTGGGGAAAAAAAGGTGTATAATTACACATATATGTGCCCAGTCACATTCTGCATAAATTTATATAGCTTTCTGTAATCCAGAGAGTTGTTTGAATCCAATATTGAAAGTTTTCGCTTTTAAAAAAATGCTTCGTGTAGGAACTCAGGCTGAAAGATGGGTGTGGCATGTGGTGTATGTGGTGACTGGTATGCTACTTTCTGGGTTTTAAACAAGTATGCTTTCTAGAATACTTCTTAATTTAAATTTTTAAAAATAGGGGCACCTGGGTGGCTCAGTCAGTTAAGCGTCTGCTTTCGGCTCAGGTTATGATCCCAGGGGCCTGGGTTCGAGCCTCACATTGGGCTCCCTGCTCAGTGGGGAACCTGCTTCCCTCTCTCTCTCCTCCCTGCTGTGCTCTCTGTCGCTATATCCATCTCTCAAATAAATACATAAAATCTTTTACAAAATGAAATAAAATTTTAAAAATAAGCAAAAAGTAAACCTATTAACCCTATAAAATGTGTGAAATGAGTGCAGTCCCTTTGGCAGACAGAAATCACCTGCCAAGGAAAAGGCACGTGGGGAGAAGGAAACACAGACCATTGTACTATCACTTTTATACAATGAAGAGTTAGCACGCCCGCTCCCTTGAAGTCTGTAAACATAAAAGAAATATGGCATTATCCACTAAACTGTGAAAGTCTCTCCCAGGCACTTTCGAGACCTGATTGTTTTTTTCTGCAAAAGGAGTCCTGATGAAAGCCACAATTAGTTTCTAAGAAGAGGAACAGGAATTTAAGAAAACATCTTTCTGTTCTCGTCGCAATGGCTGTAGAGGGAAGCACATTTGTCGGCCCCATTTCGCGCCGTTTGGGGCCCTTCAGCTCCCTTGCGGGCTCCTCCTCCCTGTACTCATCCCCACATTATCACTTTCATCCACCCAAGTTAACAAAAGCTCTGCGAGGAAAACAAATGCTAAGTCTGGGGAAGGAGTGTTACTCGGAAACCTCCAGTTTATCTGGTAATAATTGCATTAATAACGTTAAGGCACATTGGTGGATGTCAGGGGCTCCGAGGGGAATCATTAGGGTTGAGGTCTCTGGGCATTCCGCCAGTGATTTCCTTGGACTTGGACTGCTCAAATCAGGGTTTTTTCTTTCTAAATTATTCCTATGCCTGTGCTGGGTTCAGAAATGAAACCTAGAGGATCGATTATAAAAATGAAAAATGCACACTTTGCATTTGAAAATACCATAAGCTAGTAAAAAGACAAATGGCAAGCTGGGAAAAAATGTTTGCCACTTAAATTGTAGACAAAGATTTTTCGATAGTCTTCATGTCTAAAAGCTTCTGAAAACAGAAAAAAAGTTCAACTACTTTATAAATAAATACACTAGAGATATGAACAGATAGTTCATAAAGAAAGATATTCAAACAGCCCTTAAAGATGTTAAAACTCACTCATAATGAAGTAAGTGCACATTAAAACTTTATGGAGTTCCTACTTCTTATCTACCAAAATGGCAAAAAGAAAAAGTTAGGCAAAAAACTTTTTTGGGGAAGCTGTGCACAAATAATCAATTTTTAAACAAAATGCAAGATGACCCAACCCCTAAGGAAAGGAATTTGGCAATATCTAGCAAAGTTCCGCATGTGTCTACTCTTTGACTCAGAGATCTTACTTCTGAGAATATATACCAACACGCATGGGCATATGAAAAGGTATATTGTTAGGGTAATTCAGTGCAGTATGAGGTATGATCACAAAGGACTGGAAATAATTCATATGTCTAGTATTAAGGAGCTGGTTGAATAAGCATTGGTACATCTGCTCGGTGGAGTACTATGAAGCTATAAAAAAGTGATGAGAACACACACAAAATATATATCCACATATTTTTGTATAGTAAAAAATGGAAGTACTACTCCAGGAGGAGGAAACACTTCCCAGCTCATTCTATGAGGTTGGTATTGCTTTGAGATGAAAACCAGACAAAGACATCATAGAAAAACTGTAGGCCAACATCTCTTATGGATATAGACACAAAAAATCCTCAACAAATACTAGCAAGTCAACACAACAATATATAAAAAGAATAACACACCATGGTCAAGTGGAATTTGCCCCAGATATGCAAGGCTGTTTTAGCATCTGAAAACTAATTAATGTAACACACTGTATCAATAGAATTAAAAACACATTATCAACTCAATAGATACAGAAAAGCATTTGACAAAATCTAACATTGTTTAGCAATAAAAGCACTCAGCAAACTAGAAATGAAAGGGAACTCCCTCAGTCTGTTAAAGGAATCTATGAAAAACCTGCAGCTAGCATCATACTTAATAGTGAATGAGTGGAGAGCTCCCCCTGAGATCTGGAATAAGACAAGGATGTTCACTCTTGCCACTTCTATTCAACATTGTACTGGAGATTCTAGCCAGGGCAATTAGGGAAGGAACAGAAACAAAGGGCATTCAGATTGAAAAGGAATAAGGAACACTGTCTATTCATAGATGACATGATCATATACATAGAAAATCCTAAGGAATCTACTACAATAAATGACCAACGGTAGATCAGTCTACAAGTAATAAACCAGTGCAACAAGGTTGCAGAATACAAGATCAATATGCAAAAATGGAGGGACAGAGAAGTTTAAATGATCACCTCTAAAAAAGGACTCCTCCCTTTTTAAATTTAATTTTAGAAAACCCTAAAAATTGAAAATACATGGATATAAATGAGCTAAATCGTGAACAAAGTTGGTGACATAAGTACCTATAGAAAAATTAGTTCACATGACTATAATATGCAGTAATTTCACTGTCCATCCTGAGTAGAATGTACTCTGAGGACAAAAAGAATTACAAGAATAATTTTAAAAGCCTTAAACTGTTCTCAGTAGTTCTATCATTGGTGGTACTGTTAGTTTTGTTATTTTGAGACTATTGTGTGTGCACCACAGGATAAAGTAAAAGAGTAATATTTTGTGTGTCATTGAGAACCAGGATTTAGCTGTGGGAGAAAGGAGACATAGGCGATAGTTTGATGGGGTTAAGTCTTAGAGTCTTGAATTTGAATTGGAGGTGAAAGTTATGAATTTATAATGTGCTTTATCTTTAAATACGTAAAAGCATTTCCCATTTCTGTCCTTTGAAAAGACTTAGAGGTAATGATTAACATGGTAAAGATGAGCATTCCTAGTACTCAGACTGTGGTCCCTAAATATCACATCCAACTTAAAAGAACGAGAACCAATTCTGGGTCTATAACATTATGTCTTACGAGAAAGCAAGAAAAAGTTATCAAAGACTATCATGGATGTCAAATTTTGTCTCCAAAAAGATATTTTCCCAGCCTAACCCCTGGTACTTGTGAATATGACAAGTGAATGTATTTGGAAATAGGATCTTTGCAGATGGAATCAAGTAAAATGTGGTGATACTGGGTTTGGGTGACCTTTATCCCAATGACTGGTGTCTGTATAGAGAGAGGGAAATTTAGACGTAGACTCAGAGGGAGAGAATACCATGTGTTTTGGAGGCAGAGATGGAAGTGATACATCTACAAATCAAGGAATACCAAGGATTGCTGGAACCTGCCAGAAGCTAGGAGAAAGGAGTGGAACAGATTCTCTCTCTGTGTCTCCAGGAGAAACATCCAGGAGATGTTTCTGCAAACATCTTGATTTCAGCCTTCTAGCCTTTGGAACTGTGAGACAATAAACGTCTGCTGTTTGAAGCCGTTCAGTTTGTGATACTTTGTTACAGCAGCCCTAGAAAATGAACCCGAACGTGGGTTATGTCAGAAAGACTCAGGAACTAACTGGAAGGAGCTACCACTGGTCTAATATGGCACAATTTGAGCATCCACAAGGATAGTAGTTCCAATAAACTACAACAAAAGAACATGTTTAAATCTGCAAAATCACACTAATGCCTAAAACAAACAAACAAACAAACAACCACACCTTAATTAGATAACTTGGGAAACAACTTGAGAACTCAATAATTTGGTAAGTAATACATAAAGAAGAGAATCAAACATTAATTCTGCCTTTCCTGTATCAACTACATCACTGGGTAGCCAACAAGTCAGTGAGAGGAACTTTCTCTTTATAGACGTATTCCAGGGATGCCTGGGTGAATTGGTTGGGAGTCCAACTCTTGATTTTGGCTTGGTCATGGTCTCAGGGTTGTGGGATTGAGCCCTGCATCAGGCTCCACACGGAGTCTACTTGGGATTCTCTCTCTCCCTCTCCATCCTCTCCTCCCCCCACTCATGTGCTCTCCCTCTCTAAAATAAATAAATAAATAAATAAATAAATAAAATATTTTTTAAAAAAGTATTCCAGCTAATTTGTGATGGGATAGCACCATTTTGCAGTTCCTAATGAACGCATGAGTGCCAACAACAGTCATTCATGACTAGTAATGAAAAGGGAGACAATCGTGAGTCTGTCAATGCAAGTATCTGGCTCCATGACGTACTCTTGGAAAAAAAGACTTCAAACCTAATCTGATCAAATCTTTGGAGCCAGCCAAGAATTTGCAGAAAATATGAGGGACAGATGAAGTTATTGAAAAGGTATTATGGACATGCAATCAGCAAAATGCAGGACAAAATCCTACAAGAAAACTGATTCAGTCTCTTATACCAATAGATTGCAAGGAAAAACAAAAACAAAATAGTCAGGAAAGCCCTGGATTAGAAGAAACTTGAGAGACATCAAACAATTGTAATTTGTGGAATTTAATTTAAATCCTGATTCTTATAAAGAAACTGAAGGAAAAAAATATTTATGAGATAAATGGGGAGAGTGGCTGGATATAAAAAAATTACCAATAATTTTTTTAGGTGTGATAATTTATGTTTTAGAAGAAAATCCTTATCTTCTAGAGACAGTCATCAAAGTATTTACAGATCAAAAGATAGGTCTGGGATTTTTATCTAAAATCATTCAGCAGAGACAAAATAAAATGAAATAATTCAGCCGAATTGGGGGAGATAATGGGGGGGAAGGGTGGAGTAGAGAGAAATTTAGATTGGTTATGACTTTATAATTGTTGAAGATGAGGTCATGGGAATTCATTAGACTTTTCTTTCTACTTGTGACTATTTTTAATACTAAAAAGTTAAGGGCAAAAAACTTAACTGAAGGAGTAAGGGCCTCTGACCCCGAAAAACTCATAATTCAAAATGTTATCAGAGACCAGCTGAAAAGGCCCTGTAGAGGGAGAGAGGACCGATTACCCCCTCCGGGGCGGCTGTTTTCTCCCCGTGATCGTGAGCCACAGGGAGAGTCCTGCCCTAACTCACAGGGCTGCAGCGAAGAGTAAGTAAAGGTTGAAAGCATGTCACAAATACAAAGTGCTAAGTGTTTAACAATAGTTGTTGGAAGGCAGTTCTCTTTATCTTTTTGCTGAGTTCAGGCTCAGGGCCACAACGCTCCTTTGGACTTGTGTATTTATTGCCATTGCCCTGGGCCCTTAGACACAAAGATAGACCCAGACCCCTGACTGCCAGGCCCTTAGTCTGATATCCAGACCACCCACCCACTTCCCATGGCAACTTCCATTTCAGGAAAATATTTATGGGAAGGCACCTGCTCCCAGGGTGAAAAAAACCCAGCGGTGGAACTGAAATCATTTTCTTGCATCCTAGTTTTAATCCACTATGCCGTGTGCTGAGGGCATTAACGAGTCGAAGATGCCTCCCATGGGAGCAAAGTCACAAATCCCACAACATAATGACGTTTCATCACAGGAGGGCCTTGGTTTGTAACAGAGACTCATCGCTGCCAGAGTACTTTGTAAATAATGAATCACTAACGAAACAAACACCTGTGGAGTTAGACATTGTAGCCGCCAAAGCAATAATTACAATTAATACGCTTGCAACACATGCAAGTCAATGGACCCCTTATTACTGACGTCATCTGGAGGCTTTCTGGCAGCAGTTGTAATTGAGAATTAGTATAATTAGCAATAATCACAATTACATGTGAAATCTCTACAGCCCCTCTATAAGATTGCTGACTCAGTCTGCACAAGCCTGTAAAGTAACTTCATGTCAAGTAGGATTACACCCATTTCACAGATAATGAAAGGGGTCTGTAATTTTCTCAACATCTAGCAGGTTAATCAAGAATGTCCAGAGGGGTGTCCTTCCTCAGCCCACGTAAGGATTTTGCTCTCCATAGCATCTGTGATCTGGAATTTCAAAATTTATTAAAATACAAACCTTTAAATAGCAAAGCTGTGTTAATACAAAAAAATAATGGTAAAGGAAATGTTCCTTTTCAGGGCCTCCAGGAAAATTCCAAACTTTCCTTCAGGACACTGCTTTTCATTCAGTGAAATGTGTCTTTTTATTCCCAAGTTAGATTCTCTGTGGCTGTGTTCTGGGCTGTATATCAAATAATAAACATTTCCTGCAAAAATTAACTAAAAATGGATCACAGATCTAAATGTTATAGCTGAAAGTATAAACTTTCCAGAAGAAAATATAGGAGAAAAATCCTTACGACCTTGGGTTAGGCAAAGGTTTCTTGAATGAGGAAAAGACGACATTGGGTAGAAGAGAAAATGATAAACTGAACTTCATCAAAATTTTAAATTTCTGCTCTCTAAAATATATTGTGGAATAAATGAAAAGATGAGCTACAGACTGGGAGAAAATATTTGTAAACCACAGTTAGTAAAGGACATAGATGGAATATATAAAAATATATGTAAGTATATATTATATTGTATATTCATTATATTATATACTTATTAACATATAAAATATAAATATATTTTTATATTTATCACAGAGATATATATTTATTATTATGTAATAAATATATTTAGAGAAAGAGAAAGACAGAGGGAAAGCCCCCCCCACAATAATAAGAAAAATCCAATATTTAAAAGTGGATAAAAGAACTGGACACTTCACCAACAAGGAGATACTCGTGGCAAATAAGCACAATAAGACACACTGAATGTTTGTAGGAAGGGAAATGCAAATTTAAATCAAAATGAGATACCACCTCATACCTACTGGAATTAAATTTAAATGATTGATAATATCAAGCTTTGGCAAGGATGCGGAGCAACCAGAAATCTCATACTTTGTTGGTGGGAATGCCAAAATGATACAGCTACTCTGGAAAACAGTTTGCTAGTTTCTTATAAAATTAAACATACACTTACCATACAACCCAACAGTCCTACTTCTAGGTATTTACCCAAGAGAAATGAAACATGTGTCCACATAAAGACTTGTATGTTAACATTTACAGCAAAGACCTGGTCATGAATGTTCACTTTAGCCTTATTTATAATAGCTCTAAATTGGAAACACCCATCAACAAGTGAACGGATAAACAGACTGTGGTATGGCAGGCATAGGAAGAGATTTCTGATTCATACAACAATAGAGATGAATCCTACAAGCATCATGCTAAGTGAAAGAAGCCAGACACAAAAGGCTGTATACGGTTTGATTCCATTTAGATGACATTCTGAAAAAGTCAAAACTATAGGGACAGAAATCGGACCAGCAGTTGCCAGGAGCCAGGGGGAGAGGAAGAAATTGACTATAGAAGGGCACAGGGGAATCTTCTGGGGTGAAGGCCATGTTCTAGATCTTGATTGTGGTGGCAATTACACAACTAGATGCATCTGCAAAACTCACGGAATGGTCCAATCAAAAGAGTGAATATTAAAATATGTAAATTATACCTCCGTAAACTTTACCAAAGAGACATGCTTGTTAAGCATCGAATGCAGTGTACCATGTAAGGTACAAGAGAAAAGCCAGATCAATTAGAGAAGTGACTTTGTGCTCTGAAGGATCGATGGTTTTGGTAGAAGGACACAAGTAATGTTTAAAAAATACCAGCACTGCCAAGTGCTAGAGAAGTGTATTTGTTTTGTGTGGCTGCTGTAACAAATGACCACAAACCTGATGGCTTAACACAACAGAAATGTATTCTCTCACAGTTCCAGAGTTCAACATCAGATTCACTGGGCCAAGCTCCAGATGTTGGCAAGCCCCCTCCGAAGGCTCTGGGGAGACTCCGCTCTTTGCTCCTCAGCTGTTGGTGGCTGTATTGGTCCAGTCTGCCCCTGTGTTTACCGTGCCAACTCGTCCGCGTGTAATCTCTCTGTGCCTCTCTCCTATGAAGATACTTTATGGACTTAGGGTCCACCTGGTTAATCCCCTGTCAGGATCCTTTACCTAGTCACATCGGCAAAGACCCTTTTTCCATATAAGGCAATATTTACAGGCTCCTGGAAGCACAACTTGGTTTCATGGGGTGACCACTATCCAGCCATCTACGAATAGTTACAATGACATTATTGTGGGTTAGGGTGGTCAAGGAGTGTTTCATGGGAGAGGCAAACTCTGGCTTTGAGGAATGGACTGGATTTCAACAGGCTGGATTCTTGACACAGGGAGTGGTTTTGACAAATACTTGGTATCAGCAATCTTTTTGGCAACACCTTTGCCTGGACTGACTGGATAAATCAGGATGGAGGTCAAGGGTGCAGGAGGAAAGAAAGTTAACAAGTTAGCTTAAGGCCAGAATGTGGAAGGCACTGAATTTTGTGATAAAGAATTTGAGCCTATAGGCAGCGAGGCATCACAGAGGGACTAAAGCAGTGAGCTGTGTGGACGTATTGCTTTAGAGAAATGAAACTGGCAATAATTTATAGGATGAGTTAGAAGAGAAGAAAGCAAGAGTCAGGAAACCAGTTTTGAATACATCAGTCTTTGAGTTATAAGGCAAGGAGAGCTGGAGTTAGAAATGTGGCTATGGGAATGGAAAGCAAGGGATAGAGTCAGCAACAGGGCTGGCTTCACGAGTGTGTGAACTCTGTAGTCACACGGGGCCCGACAACCTGAAGAGTCCTACATTTGGTTTATGCTCTTCTATCACTGTTTCGAAACTCTTAATAATTTTATCATCGAACTTGTGTTTCATAAATAAGGTCCAGTTGGACAATGGACGATAGGCATGAGCAGAGCACATAGGCACAATATCCACCATTCTTGCCACTCCTATGTCCTCATGTGCACAGGACATTCGAGACGCCCCACGAGCACAGAATTCCAGGAGACACAAATGCATGTGAGTTCAGCGCATCGAGTATAAGGTAAGTGTATTACCTTGGTGACTGGGTAATCAGAGACCTTAACAACCCCAAAAAGCCATGCTTCTTTGTTTAAACTTGGTTAGAACACAGAAAGAAGGCAATCACATTCTAATGAACATAAACAACCAGGGAATCCTGTCATATCCTTTCTCACCTGTGTTACTCCCCTGTATCAGCCAACCACTTACACTGAAAACAATGACCCAAAGGAAAGAGAAAGTAGGGCATCCATAGCTTTGTTTCCTTCTTTACTCATCAATGCCCTTCTTTAAAAGTCTTTTAAAGTCCTTTACTCATCAGAGAGCTGGAGGTAGAGTGTGTTGTTAGAATGTGCACATACCAAAAAGTGAAATAAAAACAGATGAGCTAGTTTTGTGCAGAATGTCAGCTGTTCTAGTGAGAATGACATGGAAATGCAAGAGCTATGAAATGTGAACTGTTATCCTGGTGATTCAGCAAACAGGGTAAATGCTCCAATATTTGCATTCAAAGGTCCAGCAGGGGTGCCTGGGTGGCTCAGTCAATTAAGCGTCTGGCTTTGGCTCAGATCATGATCTCAGGTCCTGGGATCCAGCCCTGTGTCTGGCTCCCTGCTCAGCAGGGAGACTGCTTCTCCCTCTCCCTCTGTGTTCTCTCCCTCTGTCTCTCAGATAAATAAATAAATACATACATAAATAAATAAACAAACAAAATCTTTAAAAATAAACTGGTATGGCACAATATAAAACTGAATGGAGACATTCTGGATTTTAACTTATCTTTAGAATGATAGTAAATAGCAAATAAAAAACCACCATGACAAATTGAGAGGGTCCACAGAAGAAAGGAAAAGCTTCGTATCTTAGTACAAGCAACAGCACTTGCCTTTGAACAGGGGGCCCTTCGTCTGCATTTTGCCCTGGGTTCCATCTACTATGTAGCCAGTCCCGGTCAGAAGACACAACGCAGGGAGAACCAGTACAAGAAGCAGTTCAGCGGGCAGGCAGTCTGCCCCCACACCTGACTGCAGCATCAGCATCAGCCAACACCATCACCAAAGCTTTTGTTCAGAGGAAATACACTGACTTTCACTAAAAACGGTTTTACTAAAAAATTGTGGTAAAATACACAAAACACGAAATTTACCACCTTAACTAGTTTTTAATGTACAGTTCAGTAGTGTTAAGTTTATTCACATTGTGTGCAGCCGATTTCCAGAACTTTTTCATCTTGCAAAACCGTAACTTCCTACCTTCCCTTTCCTACCAACCCCTGGCAACCACCATTCCACTTTCTGTCTCTGTGACTTTACTCTAGATACTTCATATAAGTAGAATCCAGCAGTATTTATCTTTTTCTGACTAGCTTATTTCACTTAACATAAGGTCTTCAAGGTCCATCCGTGTTATAGCATGTGACAGGATTTCCTTCTTTTTTAAGGCGCATTAACATTTCATTGTGCATACATATCAGATTTTGTTTATCCATTTATCTGTCAACTTTGGACATTTGGGTTGCTTCCACCTAAACATGCTTATTTTAATCGCAGTCAAAACTTGCCTCAGTTGCTTTTGACTATGTTAGTTTATTCATCCACTTATCCATCTATTCTTTGACTCACTCCACAAAGTGGAGGTCATTCACAGGCAATCCAAGAAAGAAAGAGAAAAAGGGGGGGGGTGAGAGAGAGAGAGAAAGAGAGAGAAAAAGAGAGAAAGAAAGAGAGAAAAAGAGAAAGAGAAAGAAAGAGAGAAAGAGAGAAAGAAAAAGAAAGAAAGAAAGAAAGACAGAAAGACAGAAAGAAAGAAAAAGAAAGAAAGAGAAAGAAAGAAAGAAAGGGAGGAAGAGAGGGAGGAAGGAAGAAAAAAAAGAGGAAATGCAGGGGACAAAATAGTAAATCAGGGTCCATTAGAAATTTGGGTTACAACATTTTCTAAAACTATGCTCCCAGAAAGTTTCTAGATTGATCTGGAACCACTGCTTCTGACTTTTTCAGGCTATGGCACGTATAGGAAACAATACTATTTGCATGTCATACAGGGGTAAACTGATGAACTTGCTCTCCACCAAAGGAGGCTGGCCCCAGGCCACACTCCAACCCTAGGACGGAGGAATCAGTGTCTTGGGCCCAAGTGGGATCTACTCCTGGTGGGCTGGGGGCTGCCCACACACTGCATGAGCCGCTCTGCCAGCTTACTGCCCTGTAGGGGCCCTGCTTTGACACAAACTGCATGTTTCAGTGGTCTGTAAATGACCCAAGCTGTAATTTCTCCAGCAAAATCTGTGAAGCAGAGGAGAACCTCTGGGCTTGGGAGTTAGTACAACCATAGCTCTTTCTATTTCTGTTACTTACTAGTTCTATGACTGGACAAGATACTAAGACTAAAAACAAGACTAAAAATACCTGCCTTGTAGGACTGCATGATAAGTAGCTAGAACGCTCCTTAGCACCTAACCCATGCCAGACCCACAGCTGATGCCACAAGATCCTCGGTGTTCACAGAACCAGAAGTACTAAACTAGATACTCCTCCATAGAGCAAAGCAGCTCAATGGAACTGTCAGCCTGTATTTCCTTCTTTCATTGCTTTATTCACATGGACAAATAGACTGAGTACTAAGCTTGTGCCAAACACTACCAGGTTCCAGGGAGACACCCGGGAAGCTGAAGCATTGGAGAAAACTTCTAACGGGGATATTTGGAATGTAGCCAGGCTGTGTAATGAAGTGTTCATGTGACTCTGGGTGAATCACTTCCACTTCCTGAGTCATTGTATTAGTCAACTCTCACTAGGTTATGCTATCAAACAAGCAATCCTAGTATCTAAGGAACTCAGAAAACCATTTCTTTTTTTTTTTTTAATGTTTTTTTTTTATTATATTATGTTAGTCACCATACAGTACATCCCTGGTTTCTGATGCAAAGTTCGATGATTCATTAGTTGCGTATAACACCCAGTGCACCATGCAACATGTGCCCTCCTTAATACCCATCACCAGTCTATCCCATTCCCCCACCCCCTTCCCCTCTGAAGCTCTCAGTTTGTTTCTCAGAGTCCATAGTCTCTCATGCTTCATTCCCCCTTCTGATTACCCCCCCCTTCTTTATCCCTTTCTTCCCCTACCGATCTTCCTAGTTCTTATGTTCCATAGATGAGAGAAATCATATGATAATTGTCTTTCTCTGCTTGACTTATTTCACTTAGCATTATCTCCTCCAGTGCCGTCCATGTTGCAGCAAATGTTGAGAATTCGTTCTTTCTGATAGCTGAGTAATATTCCATTGTATATATGGACCACAGCTTCTTAATCCAGTCATCTGTTGAAGGGCATCTCGGCTCCTTCCATGATTTGGCTATTGTGGACAATGCAGCTATGAACATTGGGGTGCATATGGCCCTTCTCTTTACTACGTCTGTATCTTTGGGGTAAACACCCAGTAGTGCAATGGCTGGGTCATAGGGTAGCTCAATTTTTAACTTTTTAAGGGACTTCCACATTGTTTTCCAGAGTGGCTGCACCAACCTGCATTCCCACCAACAATGTAGGAGGGATCCCCTTTCTCCACATCCTCTCCAACAATTGTTGTTTCTTGCCTTGTCTATCTTTGCCATTCTAACTGGCGTAAGGTGGTATCTCAGTGTGGTTTTGATTTGAATTTCCCTGATGGCTAATGATTTTGAACATTTTTTCATGTGTCTGTTAGCCATTTGTATGTCTTCATTGGAAAAGTGTCTGTTCATATCTTCTGCCCATTTTATGATTTGTTTATTTGTTTCTCGTGTATTGAGTTTGAGAAGTTCTTTGTAGATCTTGGATACCAGTCCTTTATCTGTGGTGTCCTTTGCAAATATATTCTCCCATTCCGTGGGCTGTCTCTTAGTTTTTTTGACTGTTTCCTTGGCTGTGCAGAAGCTCTTTATCCTGATAAAGTCCCATAAGTTCATTTTATCTTTTATTTCTCTTGCCTTTGGAGATGTGTCGTGAAAAAGGTTGCTCTGGCCGATGTCATAGAAGTTGTTGCCTATGTTCTCCTCTAGAATTTTGATGGATTCCTGTCTCACATTGAGGTCTTTCATCCATTTGGAGTTTATTTTTGTGTATGGTGTGAGAGAGTGGTCAAGTTTCATTCTTTTGCATGTAGCTGTCCAATTTTCCCAGCACCATTTATTGAAGAGACTGTCTTTTTTCCACCGGATGTTTTTTCCTGCTTTATCAAAGATTAGTTGCCCAAAGAGCCGAGGGTCCATTTCTGGGTTCTCTATTCTGTTCCATTGGTCGATGTNTAGGCCTCCATCTCTTCCAGATTGCTTAATTTATTGGCGTAAACTGTTGATAAAAGTTTCTAATAATCCTTCCAATTTCATTGGTGTTGGTTGTGACCTCTCCTTTTTCATTTCATAATTTTATTAATTTGGGTCCTTTCTCTATTCTTTTGGATAAGTCTTGCCAGTGGTCTGTCAATTTTATT
>NC_048220.1:108515766-108711286 GCF_002007445.2 Ailuropoda melanoleuca | reverse complement strand
ATTTTAATAATCTCAGTCCTTTCTCTTTGTTTTTGGACAAGTTTTGCCAGCGGTTTGTCAATTTTATTAATTCTCTCAAAGAACCAGCTTCTAGTCCTGTTGATCTGCTCTACTGTACTTCTGGTTTCTAATTCATTGATTTCTGCTCTAATCTTGGTCAACTCCTTCCTTGTCAGTGGGTTAGGCCTGTCCCTCTGTTGCTGTTCCAGTTTCTTGAGGTGAGAATATAGAAACTGCATTTTAGATTTTTCTATTCTTTTGAGTGAGGCTTGGATGGCTATGTATTTCCCCCTTAGGACTGCCTTTGCAGTATCCCAAAGGTTTTGGACCATTGTGTTTTCATTCTCGTTAGTCTCCATAAATTGTTTAAATTGATTTTTGATTTCCTGGTTTATCNCTGGTTTATCGAGTCATTCTTGAGTAGGATGGTTCCTAGTCTCCAAGTGTTTGAGTTTCTTCCAAATTTTTCCTTGTGGTTGAGTTCCAATTTCAAAGCGTTGTGGTCTGAGAATATGCAGGGGATAATTTCAATCTTTTGGTATTGGCTGAGACCTGTTTTGTGTCCCAGAGCATGATCTATTCTTGAGAATGTTCCATGGGCATTTGAATAGAATGAGTATTCTTTGGTTCTGGGGTGTAGTGTTCTATATATATCTATGAGGTCCAACTCGTCGAGTATGGCATTCAAAGCCTTTGATTCTTTGCTTAGTTTTTGCCAGGGTGTTCTGTCTATTTCTGATAGTGGGGTGTTGAGGTCCCCTACTATTACTGTGTTCTTATCTATATGTCTCTTTATTTTGGTTAAGAGTTGGCTTGTGTATCTTGCTGCTCCCCTGTTGGGGGCATATATATTAATAATTGTCATATCCACTTGTTGAATACTTCCTTTAAGAATAAAATAGTGCCCTTCTGCGTCTCTAACTATAGTCCTTAGTTTAAAATCCACTCTATTTGATATGAGAATTGCTACCCCAGCTTTCTTTTGAGGTCCGTTTGCGTGAAAGATGGTACTCCATCCCCTTACTCTAAGTCTGAATGCATCTTTGGGTTCAAAATGAGTCTCTTGTAGACAGCAAATGGATGGGTCATGTCTTTTTATCCAATCTGCAACCCTGTGGCGTTTTATGGGAGAGTTTAAGCCATTTAGATTGATAGAGATTATTGACAGATATGATTTTAATGATGCCATTTCTCTTTAAAGTCTTTGTATCGGTTGTGACTTGCTGCTCTGTATCACTCTTGGGGCCTTTTTACCTTTATAGAGCCCCCCTTAATATCTCCTGTAGGGCTGGTTTCGTGGTTACGAAATTGGTTAATGATTGGCGATTTTGGAACGTCTTTATTTCTCCATCAATTCTGAATGACAGCTTTGCTGGATAAAGGATCCTTGGCTGCATGTTTTTCTCTGAAAGAGCTTTAAAAATGCCCCCCCAAGCCTTTCTCTCATTCCAGGTCTCTGTAGACAGGTCTGACGTAATCCTGATACCTTTGCCTTGGTACTTGAGAAATTTCTTTGCCCTGGCCACTTTCAATACTGTATCCTTGGATCTAATATTTGCAAATTGCACTATGACNATTTGCGAATTGCACTATGACATGCCGTGGCGTAGGTTTGTCCTGGTTGAGCTTGGATGGGGTCCTCTCTGCCTCTTGGACACGAATGCTTGTTTCCCTTGCTAGATTAGGGAAGTTTTCAGCTACAATTTGTTCAAATATCTCTTCTAGACCTCTGTTTTTCTCCACCCCTTCAGGGATGCCGATGATTCTGACATTGGATCGTTTCATAGAGTCAGTAATCTCCCGTAATCTACATTCGTGGGCGTGGATTTTTTTAAGACTGGATTCTATTTTCGCTTTTTCTTCTACTAACCCATACTCCAGTTCGCTAATACGTTCTTCTGCCTCAGTGACCCTGGCCATCAGAGCCTCTAGTTTTGACTGCATTTGGCTCATAGAATTTTTAATTTCTGTCAGATTCGCTCTCATTTCTGCCCTTAGGGATTCTATATTCTCAGCAACGCTTTCTCTGATGCTTTTTTCAAGTTTACTCATCATCTTGACCATTGTTGCTCTGAATTCCATTTCTGATAATTGGGATACATCCGTATGTATTAATTCTGTNGATGTATTAATTCTGTGGCAGAGGCCACAGACTCATCGTCTTTTCTTTGCTGGGGGACTTCTCCTTCTCGTCATTCTGATGAGGAGAGGTTGTGGGGTTGTCCAGAGCCCAAATTATTGACTGGACCCAGGCCGTGCGCCCTTGTTTTATAGAGATCTTAGGGATGTGGGCTTCTTCCTTAAAGAGTTTATTTATTTATTTGAGAGAGAGAGAGACAGTCAGCAAGAAAGGGAACCCAAGCAGAGGAGTGGGAGAGGAAGAAGCAGGNGGGAGTGGGAGAGGAAGAAGCAGGCTCCCAGTGGAGGAGCCCGACGAGGGACTCCTTTCCGGACGCCGGGATCATGCCCTAAGCTGAAGACAGACACTTAATGACTGTGCCAGCCAGGTGCCCCGGGATGTGGGCTTCTTGATTTTTCAGCCTGCCTTCTGGGGGAGGGGCCTGCCATGCCGATACTCAGGAACCCTGTTTGGGTAGAGTCTCTGTGTCCCTTGCGAGGGGGGATGGGGATGGGCACCCTGTGAGCTGGTATTTCCAGGCTTTTGTTCTCTGGCTGCTTTCCCTGGCGGTTTGCTGTGCCTCTTCTGAGAGTCAGAGCAGCAACGGCCGAATCTCAGCGTCTGTCTCAGAACAGAGGGATCGTGGACCGTTCTCCACTGATGTTCTGGCCACTTTAAGTCTGTTTCTGTTGGTGCTGCTCAACCCTGCAGGGTCCCGGGATGTGCGCCCCACACCTGGCGTCCCAGCCCTCACTTCCAGGGCAGGCGCGTCTCTGTCCTTTGTGTTTCTAATACCGCCAGCCGCCAGCCGCCCCCGTGTGCTCCCGGAGCTCCCGGTCTCAGTCTGGATCCAGTGAGCACACCGGAGTTCCGTGAGATGCCTGGTGGCATGCGCTCCCAGCTCACGGTCTCAGTCTGCTGTCTTGTGGGTGCCGGTCCGTGGTCCGCCCGCTCCCCGTGCAGGTGGCTACTGCTTCCCGGTGCCCGGACACGGCAGCTCCCTCCCCTTTCGTTTACCTTCCGATATCTGTGCGCAGTTTCATGGCTCCCCGCTTCGTACCTCAATACTCAGCACTGGAGATGTTCATTTGTAGAGATCCAGATATATCTTCCTGCGTCTCAGGCTGATTCCGTGTATTCAGGCTGGTCTGGTACCTATCCAGCTTGACTCAGGGGACCGGCTGAAAAAGGGGTCCCCTACTCCTCCGCCATCTTCCCAACCTCCGTTTCTGTTCTTGTTAGAGAGGCCTATGGATTGGCTACTGTTCTGCTTCACTCCAAAAGCCAGAGTGATAACGCAGCCAGGATATGCTCTTATGGGGAAGGGCTGAAAAAAGAAGACCCCAGCCAAGCCCTGCATTGCATTTAATTTGCTCTGAAGCAAATGTCGCTCCCACCCACATCCCATTGGCCAGTGCAGGTCACATGGCCAAGCCCACGGGGCATGGTGACGGTGGGGAGGAAACAAATAATAATAAGTGAAGAACACAATCTACCACTATTAGTTTTCTTACTTACGCATTGAAGATGCCTGGCTAGAGTTCTCTCTTCCTTTCCAATTCTAAATTCCGTAATTCTGTGCTTCAACAGAGGAGGGAAGTAGAATTGCTAATTACTGTTATGTAATTGAAAAAGCTGAGAGAGTTGCACGGCCATACTGCCACATGAAACACAGAATGCTTTGGACAGGGACCTATATTAACTGAGAAGCCTGATTAATCTTCTGTAGGAAAACAGAAGAATAAAAGTCATTTTACTAAATGTGCTGTTGAAACTGTTTTTTATTTTGATCCCTGAGGTCGTTATGAATCTCTCTATACTCCTTGGTGTTACTTTTGAGTTTGAGACAACAGGTGTTCCTATGAACTGGGCCCTGACTTTGTCTCAATAAAATAATACTAAAATTGTAAGGCACTTGGGGGAGGGGCTGGCCACGTAAAAAAAAAAACCCAATCTGTAGTGAATCTTTCAATGAGGTACAAAATTGTTTTTAACAACTGAGCTTCCATAATCAATTGTTTGCAAATGTAGAGTTTAACTTACTATCTGAGGAAAGGGCTGGAACAAGATAACCATCCTCAAATATGTTGCACTAGTCCAATCAAATTCTGTGTTAAGGGCCTTGGGTCAGCCCGCAAACATAGCTTCTAAATGTTCAGATTCCTACAGGCTCATAAATGACTAGCTCCATGTATTGTGTAATGAACTAGAAGAAAAAAATGATTTCTGTTATACTGTTACAAATGGCTGTACACACCGAGGACCTATTTACATGGCAAGTAGTATGCTGTGGCTTTTCCTTTGTGACCTTTGCTCTCGTCACATCTCTGCAAGGTTGAGTATCACTCCAGTTTTCCAGATGATGAAACCAAGTTTTCTAGAGGTTCAATAACTTGCCTAAATACTTAATAACAGAGCCTATTTTAAACCAGTGCTACCATGATGTCAAAGTTCAGTCCATCCTGCTGAAGAAGACGACCAGAAAACTTCTTTAGTACCTTTACCTGCCGGGAAGATGGAAGGCTAAAGAGCTCTTTCTCCTGTTTGCATTTGCAATTGTCATTTTCCTCCCTGGAGGGCGAGAGCTATTATGCTCTAAGATTGCCCTGTGCAGGATGTGACGGGATGAGCTACAGCTGACTGTAAGGGACGTGGGTGCTTTGCTCTGTGTGCTTGGAAAGAAAGTTTGATTAAACAGGTTAAGTGCAGGATTTTCTTCTACACATGAACAGCATGCACTGTACAAGAACAGCCTCTAGCTCTCCATGGCATTAGTTTTATTTTGATTCCACCAGGGCTGCTGGCTACATGCTCAGTGGATAGGAATGAGAGCCCCAGACCCCAGTTCCAAGTGCTGGTATACGCTAATTATATGGTCTTGAAGTGGGAATGAACTAAGGACTCAACAGAAGATAGCTTTTCCTTCTGGCTAATAGATGAGAAGAGTCACCCCATCACTTCAAAGGTACCCATGTTCATCCGCCTACCGTGGGCTGTGGCCATCCATCTGCAATGTCACCGACTCGGCAGCCCCTCCAGCCACATCTGGAAAAGTTAAGTGAGTTGCAGAGTTGACATGTGTTGGGGAATGTTTTCGGCACAACATATTGACAACAGGCTAACACTCTTTTCCTCCCCCTGTTTACATTAAACCTAATATGTCATGTGAAAGTTAAAGCTGCAAGGTTTAGGTAAGTTAATGAAAACATGTACAGTCCGATATGTACTACAACCAACAGCAAGTCTTTGAAAAGTAAGATGTGACAGACCCAGAAGGGTTAATGAGATCCATAAAAAGGGTGACCCATCCAGGGAAAGCTAGGGCGACCCATGACAGACCCAGCAGGTGTACCCTCAGAAGATAGGTGTTTTGGTACCCCTCACACACACTACACAATTGTCTCTTCTCCACAGAGTCTGAGAACCCTCTGAAGAGTGGAGCACGTGCTCTGTCTGCAGGACAGCACAGCTACCCTAGAGATGGATTGGTAGCTTTGCAAAACCTGCAAAACCTGGATGGTCTTGGCTTTCTATGCATAAATTCCCAACAAGTCCCTCAAATGAAGAGCCATGTCTTAAGATTTTATTTATTTTTGTGGCTCTGACAGCCTTGAGCCCAGACACATGGAAGACAATCCATAGCAAATCCTTCTGGTCCTAATTTGGCATGAGATATGACAGCCCAGCACAGGGACAACAGAAGTAGAAAGATCATGTTGTGGCTGTCCTAATCATTGTCTTCTACAAGCTCCTCAGCTAAGGAGAAGATTCTCCTAAATTCTAAGCGTTTTTAAATGGTGTTCTCACTCACCATACAACCACACATGATTTCTATCGAAATACTGATTTTTTAAAAACCGATCTTTTCTCCAAAGTCCATGGCATCTCCTTCCTGATATAGATTCTTGGAGAATTTGAGTAAAGAAGAAGAGGTGTGTGGCTGGGGAAAGAGGGCAAAGAAATTCCTTAACCTTGTGGCAGAAGCTTCAGCCTATAGGGGTGGTTCCATGTTGCATTTGGATCTTGTACTGGTCCCCCTTAAGACCCTCAGACCCTTGTTCAACCTCTGATTTCCCGTTTCTCGCTGCCACTCTGGGTCTCCATTGGAAAGAGTCATTTGGAGAATCTTTGCCATGGCCTCATTGCCACTGCGATTCAGAAAGGCCATTTTCAGAGGTGAAAGCTCATCTTGGGGATTGGCTGTTTACATCAACCCAAGACAGGGAGGTGTGGTGAGAAGTCCAGTAAGGCAAGGCCTTCTGCTTTGCACAGACTGTGAGAAGATTCCCTTTAGGAAAGCTCAATAGAATCCACTTTAATTTTCTAGAGCACTGTGGGGAAGCACAGCTACCTGATAGGAGCGATGACTGCATGAAGGTTCAGTGAGCCTCACGTGAGTGAAAGTGGCAGAAGAATAATTCCCATCTGGATCTCCTAACACAGTTCACCAGGAGCTCTACAATACTCTGAGCTCCCAACGGGCTGTGTGTGGTGTCTTAGGGCCACAGACACCAGAGATGAATGAGCTTGTGGAGGTCTGAGCAGTTTACCTTTGTATAATTATTATATATATTTTAAAGATTTTATTTATTTATTTGAGAGAGAGAGAGCACGCACGTGCAAGCAGGGGAGGGAGAGGGACAAGCAGATTCCGTGCTGAGTGTGGAGCCCGATGTGGGGCTCCATCTTAAGACGCTGAGATCATGACCTGAGCCAAAATCAAGAGTTGGACACTCAGCCAACTGAGCCACCCAGGTGCACCTGTATAAATCTTTTTATATTTAGTCTAAGGATAGTATTTTATTTGAAGAAAAGGTTTCACGTGAAAAAAATTTTTGTCTTGTCTATAGCGTGTTACTTTCAATTTTAGAAAGATTCTATGAAGATAAAACTTGGAAGCTCTTCTCAGGTAGCTTGGTGTGAACTAAGTCCCTCCTAGAGACCTTCTTATCCAAAATGCATTACCGTAATAGAAAACATTAACATTTGGGTCACTGGGTCAAACACACATACACGGTCCTCACACCCTGAACCACTGAAGAAGTTCCGATTCACCATTTTGCTATTTCTGATTAATACCGCTGAGATTTTAATATTGCTTCTCCACAAGGACAGCAGTGGGGTTCTAAGCCGGGGCTCTGGTCAGACAGCCTTATTATGTAACCTTGGACCCTTGGACAACTTAAAAAACAGAAAACAAAAGCAGAACAAAACAAAAAACCCCTTTATGTCACACACGGTCGAAGAGTGAGATAAGGTATTTACAGCCCATCGTAAGTACTCAATAAGTATTTGCTATTATTGTTGTGATCTGAGGGACCCACGGTGAGGTCTGGCTTCTGCTTCTGAACAGAACAAAGGGACTCAGCCTCATAATCCAAACGCTTTAAATTCTTGGCTGAGATCAATAAGCCGTTCCCTTAAATAAGGGTGTTGGGCAGAGCAGGCCCCGCAGTAGGCTAAGGCCGTGGTCCTCACCTCTGGAAAGGAGGAAGCCGGCCAAGAGCGGCCGCTCACCCGGGCTGGCGGCGGAGCTAACAACGGCAGCCGGCGGTGCTGTTCTCTAACCACCAGGCAACTGCAGTCTTGGGATCTGTTGTCGTTGGCTCAGCCCAAACCCGCATTTCCAATTTTCACACTATCTGTAAACGTTGAATTCTGAAGGCTTTCCTATTTAACATCAAACAAGTGAGGGGAAAAAAAAATCTCATCAGCTCATTAGCGCTGTGCCAGACTCGCGCGCGGATATGGCGGCGACTGGAACTCAGCTGTGCCGAGACCTCAGTAGGATTTCTCAAATGGCTGAACGGAGAGCGATACATCAGCCTACCGAAATCTCCCGTGCCATTTGGTTTAAATATTAAAGTTCCTTTGAGGTTAAGTAAATATTAGAACCAGAAGGAAGGCACTTTACAATCTGCTAGCCAGGGCTCCACATGCTGCCACCGTCACAAAGGTACCTCCTTTCGGCAAGGGGGTCACCGCCAGCCGCAAACCTTCAAGCTCCGTTTACTGTGGGGAACTGGACTTCCGCCTTCCCATCAACCTTTGCCCAAAGCTGCTCCACCCGCAGTCTAGACTGACAGATTGACAGAAATACAACACAAGCCGCAAATGCGAAGCAAGTATGTCATTTTAAATTTTCTAGGAGCCACGCTAAAAAATAAAATAAAAAATAAACAAACCGGCGAGATGAATGTTAATAATATGTTTTGTCTAACCCAGTATATCCAAAATATTATCATTTCAACATGTAATCACTATAAAAGTTGTTAAGGAGATATTTGACATTTTTTTCCGCTACCAAGTCTTTGAAATCTGGAATGTGTTTTATACTTACAACACACCTCAATCTGGACCGGCCACCTTTCAAGGGCTAAATTGCTATGGCATTGGACAGCGCAGGTCTAGACTAATTCCACACACTGCACTATATCCTAAAGGAGCAGACTGGTGGTGAAAACACCCAGCAGAGTCCGAGGAAGGTACTCGGGAGACTAAGAATTGGGAGGATCCTGTGAAACAGAATCTGTCATTACAGCTGCTTTTGAAGTGCATTTGTTTGCAATAACTTCTATAAACATCACCGGTTCCCTCTCCTTTGTTTCACAGTTTGGGGACCCCATTTATCTCCGATGGAGGAGAGTATTATTTTCTCAGCTGCAAATCATGTTAATTGGGCAGCAAATAGATAGGAATGTGGAGTAAACACCCCTAATACCATTAATGCTTTGATGACTTTTCCAGCCCCGTACTGTAGGTACTGTATTGAAGGGGGGTAGCAGCCCGTGTTTAAGGACAAGCCGCTGCATACTGCAGGGTAGGGGGCTCCTGGACACATTCTAAAGTGGATGCATTTCGAAGTTCTGGTCTCTGGTTATTTGCTTTTGTTTGACACTCGGACAACTTCCATCATTTGACCAGTGTAAGCTCAAAAAGGTAAGTCATCAGGAGTCTTCTGACAACTTGGGGAGGCTGGTGCAGTGCCCAGTGGCATTTGGTTAAAGCACTGATTTCTTCCAGGAGTGTCAATGTGCCAGACGCTTTTCCTTCTCTCACACTGCCTCCCTCTGTAAGCTCGTGGGTCACTGGATGCCTAACCAACTCTACTGGACCATGAGAGGTCTGCCTTCCTATTTAAAGTGGGAGGAGTGGTTGTAGAATAGAGAGAAACTTGGAGCAGCAGAATGCTGACCTAATCTCGGGCGGACCAGTTGTAGCGTTGAATATATATGTCAGGTGAAGATCTAGAAGTGGGTTTCTGTAAAACCATCCAACTGTGTGCCCTGCAGCCCAAGGGTAGGTGTCATCAGTTTGACACCTGCTAACTTGGAGCACGCCAAAACCTCAGGCAAGTCTTCAAACGCTCTTCTTCAGAGTCCTAGTAAGACCCTGTTCCTTTTTCTCAGATCCAGATCCTCATTCTGCCCCTTTATATCACAACAGGGATGACACAGCCACTTGGCACTCAGAACCCCAACACCACAGAGGGCCTATAAGTTCACATTTCTTTGGCCAACCACAGCTTCAGGAAGAACATGGCTGGTGGAGGTTAAGTTTAACAGCTCCTGGAAAAACAAACTTCCTCATTCCTAATTCTCCTTCATCATTGCTCACCCTCTTCTGCCCTCTCATGCCTGCAAACACTTAGATGCAGATGCTTAGAATCACCTGGGGAGCCTATTCAAATACGGATTCCTGGGCCTCCCACTTACAGATATTCTGATTCAGTAGCTCTAGGAGCAAGGGCCAGGAATCTACATTCACGGCTGTACTTACCTTTAAGCCAGTCATCTACAGACCACGCCCTTGGGAGCCCTGGCAGTATCTGTTGGAGTAATGCTTTCAAGGTCAAGAGTTCATGTCAGTATCAGTGTATAATTTTTTTCCTGTGCATTGAAAAGATAGGATGATGATTTCGCTGTTGTGTTCTGACAAAGGAAATGTACTTATGCATCTTTTTAATCCCTACTGGACAACCAAATCATCAAAAAGACCTACTTTTTTTCCCCCAAAAGTTTCAGAGAACACCTTAGAGGGCAGCCAGACTTTGTTGCTGAGGGGCAACACAAGGTGCCTACTCATTACATTGGCGCAACCTGGGAAGCATCAAAGGATTGCCATACCCCACGGCCTCCTATTGGGCGTTTCTTATGCTTTTTACCATGTGACCCTGTTCTCTTGGCCATTGTAGTGAGACTAAGGATGGGGGCCCCATTTGGAGCCAGCCATCCATATGATGGCAGTGACTTATGCGTGACCGCCTCACGGGAATGCCCTCACACGAGGGAAGGACAGGCATAGCTTGCATCTGCCACTGAGAGAGGGAGTCAGGTAAGTGCCGGCAGGTGGAGAAAAGCCCACACAGCAATGCTGTAGTAGCACCACCCGCGGCGGGACACTAGCGCAAGCCATTGCAGTAAGGAACGATTTACCCCGTAAGAACTAACAGTTACCCTGACTGTAAGAGCTAACATTGATGAAGCATGTGCTCTGTGGCGGCCAAGGTATTAAGCTTTTTATTTGTAGTATTTCGTTTAATCCTTATAAAGACTTTCTGGTTAAATGATATGAACTGTTAATATCCCAAATTTACAGATGACTAAACGGAGCTTTGGAAAGGACGACTTGCCCAAGGTCACCAAGTGCCAATGCTGGAATTCAGACCCAGTTAGTTTGTTTCAGAGCCCACACGTGTCTTGTGGGTAGGGCTAGCTCCATAACTTGTGGGGCCCAGTGCAAGACAAAAATATGGGGCTCTGTGTCCATAAAACAGAAAAAAAAATGCCATTAATATAAAGCTTTTTCCTTTATTGCAAGGTCTTGTTGTTAACTGGTTATGGTGATTTGGATTTGTTTTTAATGACATTTTAAGTCAAGAAAAATTAAAAATTAAAGTTATCATATCACCATTCATCTTTGTATTGTGCAATGCCAGTTTACTTCATATGCAGAATCACTGAAATTATACAGTTTGTATTTCCTACATTGTACAATGCACACAAACGAACTCATCTGTTTTTATTTTACTTCTTGATACGTACACATTCATCAGCTCACTACCTCTGGCTACTCACAGAAAAGAACTGGAACTGTGGGTTACTCTATCTTCCTTCTCTTTCGAGGTCCTTATTTTAGGTGTGAGTGGTTGGCTCATACAGGGAAGGAACACACGTAAGAAAGAATATGATAGAGCTCCTTGCTTGTTGGTGTTTTTTAGAATACCATTTGCCTTTCCCTTGCATTTGATGCAAATTCAGGTTTGGACACAACACATGGCCACAGGCGGATGCCAGGGCTCCCTCTTACCCAGTCATTGACTTAAGGCGATTACGTTCTGGTTAGTTTGAGACCACACGCCCCGTGGGCCCACCAGGAATGTGTGTTGATGGGGCATCTGAAACGCTACGTCTGACTAGGTGGGCAAGGACACATCCTCTATTCACATGCAGGCTCCATCATCCCACCGGACTTCACTTACAAAACACAAGTGAAAGGATAAAATTAAGAATTTCAAAATGGTAAGGATAAAATTAAGAATTTCAAGATGGCGTCAGGAGAGCATTAAATCAAGCATGGGGCTCTTTAGAGTGTGGCCTGCTATGTGAGTGCACTGCACCTCTGTGAAGGTGGGCCTGAACGGGGGAGTGATTCATAAGTTTTGTCATTCAGTGATTGTTGGATGATGCAAAGTACTACTGTGTCTTGAAATATGTTCCAGTTACCCCCCCAGCCCAGCCCTGCAGCCTCAGAAGTGGATTCCTAGCTCCCTTATTTGTGGGTGAGGTTATTCGTTAAACTACTTGAGTGTGTTCGATGAAGCCCTTTCTGGGGGGCCTGTGGGGCTTCTTGGACCTTTGGGATTCTTCCAGGGCAGAACCCTGCAGAACCTCCACTCACCCACCTGGATCATGGGAATTCACCCAGTCCATCATCGGAGGCAGTCCAATCCTATCT
The DNA here is from genome assembly GCF_002007445.2 of Ailuropoda melanoleuca. Taxonomy (NCBI): domain Eukaryota; kingdom Metazoa; phylum Chordata; class Mammalia; order Carnivora; family Ursidae; genus Ailuropoda; species Ailuropoda melanoleuca. Next base: position 108,699,210 of record NC_048220.1, on the reverse strand, counting down.
TCATTGTTCTGGACAATGGGGCTCTGGAGTGACAGGCAGGTAATAAAGGTAAGGGGGCTGGTTTCAAACATCTCATTACCTCAGCCCCTCAGGTGGCCTTAATTGCTTTTTCCTCTAAAATGTCTTCCTGCTGAGTCATCACATTTATTCTCCTTTGTTACCTCCAATCATCCTAGAGCTCCTCTCTTCCAACCCATCCCCCTCCCAGGTTCCTTGTTCTAAATAACTGTTTCGATTATACTTCTCTTCTTAAAAATATTCATTGGCTCCTCAATGAACACTGGATTCATCCAAGTTCTTTGTCTTGGCATTCGAGGCCCTCCCCAATCTGACCTCAGCTTACCTTTCCACTTGTATTTTCATTCTTTCCTTCTGGGCAAGAGAGGAGGAGCACATATGATCCTTGCCTCCTTGGTGCCTCAACTATGTCTTTCCTACTTCCCCTCGTTTCACACTTACTGTCTACACAGTGGACTCATCACAAGTGAACAGTGTTTATTTATAAATTTTTCCTCCCCACAGAAAGATACACGGTTGACCCTTGAACGATATGGGTTTGAACAGTGAAGGTCCACTTATACATGGATTTTTTTTAATACAGTACTGTAAATATATTTTCTTTTCTATATGATTTTTATAACATTCTCTAGCTTATTTTATTGTAAGGATAGAGTTTATAATACATATATCATACAAAATGTAATACATATAACATATAAAAGCTTATGTTATGGGTAAGTGTTCCAGCCAACACTAGGCTATCAGTAGTTAAGTTTTTGGGGAGCCAAAACCTGGGGAGTCATGAATTTTTGACTGCGAAGGGGTTGGTGCCACTAACCTCTGTGTTATTCAAGGGTCAACTGCGTCATATACATTGTGTATCTACCCTGTGGTCAAAACCATGTAAGAAGCAAATGGGAAGTGTTTGAGTTACACAATTTAGCTCATAGAATTAAATATGGTCACTTCTTCCACTTCTGTAGAAGATGATTGACCAAAGCTGTTCTCTTTGTTTAAAGTCAAGCTACAATGCAAGTTGTCACGCAAGCAAATCGAAACAAGATTTCGTCTTCTAACTATTAAATAAGGATAGATCAAAATCATTCAATAGCCTGAGTTCATGAGGTAATGGGCGGATAGGAACTGGCCTCTAGTCATTGGTGGGAGCTGTGAATTGGTACAGCTTGGGAGGGCAAGTGGAGAATATGTTTTAAAAACCTTAAAAGTGTTTATGCCTTTTGACCCTGTAATTCCACTTCGAACCCTGTAATTCTATGTTAGTATTTATTCTATGGAAATCACCAAGAAATGCACACAAAGATTCTTCCACAAAGACATTTAAAACAGAAAGCCAAATAAACAACAGGGAACAAGTTAGATATGCCCTGGGCAGACATTAAAAATCATGTTTTAGGAAGAAATCCAACAACATGGAAAAATGCTAATATATTAGTAATAATAAAAGCATGTTCTAAAACAGTGCGCATGGGGTGCCTGGGTGGTGGTTAGGCGTCTGCCTGTGGCTCAGGTTATGATCTCAGGGTCCTGGGACCGAGGAGCCCCACGTGGGGAAATCCCTGCTCAGAAGGGAGTCTGCTTCTCCCTTTCCCCGGTTGTGTGTTCTCTCTCGTTCTTTCAAATAAATAAAATCTTAAAAAACAAAACAAAACAAAACAGTGTGCATAGTATGACCCCAGTTCTGTAAAATCATATATGAAAAGAGATTAAAAGGATAGATATCACAATTAACATGATTCTTCTTAGGATTACAGTTGTTGGGGCGCCTGGGTAGCGCAGTCGTTAAGCGTCTGCCTTCGGGCTCAGGGCGTGATCCCGGCGTTGCGGATCGAGCCCACATCGGGCTCCTCCGCTGGAAGCCTGCTTCTTCCTCTCCCACTCCCCTGCTGTGTTCCCTCTCTCGCTGGCTGTCCTGTCACATAAATAAATAAAATCTTAAAAAAAAAGGATTACAGTTGTTTTCTATTTTCTCCTTTATATAATTTTCGCATTTTCTGCAATGAATGTGAATCACTTTTATAATCCTTGGTGACAAAGCTCATCTTCATGAACTCCCGGCCCTATGAAAAAGATGTAGTTAGGCTTGAAACCCATGTCTCCAACTTGAAGTTGTTAGCCAGTCAGCAATAGTCATGAAATATCCTGTGTTAAGTGCTTTAAAGATTTAAAAAGGCAACAGAAGTCATAACCACTGCCTTTCTGTGATTTATAAGTTATGAGGACATGGAAAGTACTAGAAAGAATGAGTGACTTCCTTAGAAATAAACAAAATTAATTAAATGGCAAATATTTAGTCTTGAGCACTTTATCAGGTTATATTTTTAATTGGCTTTTCACTTTCTCTTATATAGCCTGATGCCTTGCACATAATATATATTCAATGTTTGTTGAATGAATACATAAATGGATGGGCAGTTGAATGACAGAAGACAGACCCTATGGAGGTCACAGGAGCTGTGTTATCAGGTCTAGAAAGGCTCCATGCCCAGGTGAGGACTGGCTTCCCAGACTGATGTTGTCCTAGTCATTATGTAACTTCATTGGTCATAAAACCTCACCATTTTTGCCTTTCGACCTGCCTGAGCTCTAGGAGAGCTTTCTACCTAAGAAATGCAGAAGGAAAGTTGCTTCAAACATTACTGGAATCATCGTTGTCCCCCTTAATTGCATGATTCCTGTGTGTGGAATGTGAGAAGCAGTTTACACGCATGATTTTTTTCAAACCCTCTTGGTAACCCTTGGAAGTTGGTGTATTGTCTCCACTGTGGACGAGAAACTAAAACACAGTTAAATGATTTGCCCAGCGTCACGTGACTAGCAAAGAGTGGAGCCAAGCTCTAAACCAGTTCTGGTTGCCTCCAAAATGGCGGGATCAGTCATCATGCGACACACCTCCTTCTTGGAATTAGGACACAGATCTTTAGTGGTGATGAATATGCCAGACTGATACGTCTATTATTTCTTCTTCTTGGCATTGTCTGTAACTTTAGCTATTCCAGTGAGTGTCTAGTGCTACCTCATGGAAACCCCCTCACTAGTTATGTGCACCATTAATAAAGTTACTGGCCACTTGGATATGATCTTCCTTGTTGAAGTGCCTGCTCAAGGCTCCTGCTAATTTTCCCATTCAGTTGATTGCTTTTCTTTTTTACTGACTTGAGCAGCTCTGAATATATTCTGGCAACAGGCTTGGTTTGTCTTGCAGATATCTCCTATTCCGTGGCTTTTTTTTTTTTTTGCCCTCTTCACTTTTTCTTTTCCTTCATTCTCTCTTTCAAAACCTTTTTCTTGGGGAAAATTTCTGTCATACATACACAGGCAGACCACAAGTTATTGTGAACCTCCATGTCACCATCACTGGTCTTCACAGTTGTCACAGGTGGCCCATCTTGTTTCATCGACATCCCCAAGTACTTCTGTTCCTTTCTCTACCTAAAAGATTATTTTGAACTAAATCTCAACCATCATATTTCATCCATAAATACCTTTGTGTCACCAACAGATAAGGGCTCCTTTAAAAAATACACAACCACAATTCCATGATCACACCTAGGATGAAGGAGCCTAGTAATCAATGGTTAATTAATTCATAAAATGTTCAGTAAGTGCTTAGGTTTCTCCAGTTCTCTCAAATTTGAATCTTTCCATCGGTAGTTTGAATCAGAATACAAATAAGGTCCACATTCTGCAGTTATTTGATAGAGCTTTTAAGACTTTTTTTTTTTTTTGTAAATATGCCCATTGTGGGGCTTGCACTCACAACCCCGAGATCAAGAGTTGCATTCTCCACCAGCTGAGCCAGCCGGGAGTTCTGCAGAGCTCTTAAGACTTTTTTTGTACTCTGTAGGCTTCCTCACTCTACTTCTTCTTTCCCTCCTGCCATTGAAGAACCCAGCTCGGGGGCTCCTGAGTGGTGCAGTCAGGTAAGTGTCTGACTCTTGGTTTTGGCTCAGGTCGTGATCTCAGGGTTGTGAGATCAAGCCCTACATGGGGCTTTGCACTAGGCGTGGAGTCTGCTTGAGCTTCTCCGTCCCTCTCCCTCTGTCCTTCCCACTCATGCTGTCCAAAATAAATAAATCTTTAAAAAAAAAACCTCATTTGTCGAGTTTCCCATTATCTAGAGCTTAATTACTGCATCATCGCACGTCATCTACGTACGCCTCTATTCCTGTATTTTCTGCAAATCGGTACTTAGATCTAGAGGCTTGATCAGACTCAGGTTCAATTTATTTTTGGCAAGAACACTTCATAGGCGATATTGTACACTTTGTCAGGAAGCATATAGTGCCTGCTTGTTTCTCTCTTTGCGATGTTAGTAGTTGCTGATGATCATTGCCCGGATTCATTATTTCATTAGGGGCAGATCTTCAAAGTTTAAACCACACAATTAATCTCTGGTATTATGTGACTTTTCATTGGATCCTCCTACTTTACTTAAAAATTCGGGATGACTTGAAATTAACAAACTGAATGGAAGTAGTAAGGTTTGTTTCAGTTTATTTTGTGATCCTACTGGAGCCCAGGCCAGTAAACTGTAGAGGGCTATGATGTGGTTCTCTGAGAAGCACATCTATTAGGGCCTTGGGGCTGATGAGGAGGGAAGACTACTGACTTGAGGTGTTCAGGAAATGAGAATGGTGTTGGTTTGAATTTTGCAATAGTGTTCTAAAACCTAAAATGCATTCACTCCTGCGAAAAAAACAACTATGCCCAAATACCGTCCTGGAATAGATAATGGGCTTAAGGGGGTCTCTCCAAGTTTCCCACCTTCAATGAGGGGAAAATAAAGCAGTCTCCTGAAACCCAGTTGAAACTCACAGCTCTGACTAGGTAAAAAAAAAAAAAATCCAGGGGGTTATATAGCTTACAGGTTACTGCCTCTGTCTGGGCATGTGAACTGTGGTGTGCCTTGTTACACAGCAGCCTTCCCTGTTTGGTGGAATAAATCACAAGAGACTGCCACGGAATGAGAATGTTGCTCTTAGAGATTCAAAATTCAACGTTTCAAATATAGATCATTTGTCAGATCAACAGACAGAAAGATGAGACCAAGCTACTCCCAGAGAAGGAGGTAAAGCCCTTTGAGTACAGAGAAGATGAAAAGAACAGTAGGTGATTGACAGAGTTTGGTTTTGCACTTTGGAAGCACTTTTGCATGCTAGATACATGCCTCATTGTTGCCACACTGAAAACAAAAAACAACCCTCCCCCCAAAAAACACAAAACAAAAACACAACAGAATAAAAGGTGATAGCTGTAGAGAGTTCTATTTAGAAACATGCTAAAAAGAGGCATAAGCCTTTTCTGTTGTTTAGATTTCTAGTTTTATTAATGGTCTCGAAACTAAATCGCAATAAAAGACGGTTTTAAATTAACAGGGCTGAAAACCAAGAATTAGGACCAAGAAAAAATATTTTAAAATCTACAGATTCACAATGGAATTTTAACATAACCAAATCCACCCCCACCCCGAGCCGTGGTACAAAAATTCTCTAGAGTCATAGAAATAATCCTATGTAACAAATGTTCCAGGAATTAAAGTCCTACAGAGGGAGGGGCCGGGAGTCTGTCCTATTTACTCCTGTGTCCCAAGCATCTAACACAATGCCTGGTACACAGTAAGTGTTCCACAAAAACATGCCACATTAATGAATAGAAGAAACCCCTTAAAATTACTGAAACCAAAAGTTCCAAATGCAACACAAAACCTGTAAAAAGGACAACGGTAAGTTGACTCTTGACAAGCTGTCATCTGAAAATCCTGTTGAAGCTGCTTAATAAAAGCGTTGGGTTGATACACCCCATGCTAGAAAGTTGTAAAACAACTGGAGAAGGTCCAGAGCCGAGCCTGACTTGCTCCAGATTATAGAGAATGACAGCCAGACTTACTGTTTGCATTCCTGTCTCTGCATTTTGCTGAGCAGTTTCCGTTCCAACCAAATCTTCTCATTTTTAATTTACTCTGATATTTATATGTCTACTGATTTAACATCATATCGGACCAGTCTGGGCTTCAGGGTGCCCTTGACATGCATTTTTCTAATTGACCTTTACATGTATTATGCACAGACCAGCCAGAAATCCTTTTCAACGTGAGCCTCTCAGGTGAGAATCATGGTTTCACTTGTCTCCAGAAACAGCTTTGTTCACAGACTCCATTTAGAAACAGCTCCCCTGCCCCCTCCCCACCACCTATGTCTTCTGTAAGCTTGTCCAGACACGGAGTACATCATCAGGCGAGGCCTTCCAGTCATTCCATTGCTTGCAAAGCAATCATTTATAGGCATTTGGTGTTTTGTCTGACATCTGTTTGATGCTGGAGCTCCAGCCTTTGTCTCAATGAATCACTTGTCAGAGAAGGTTGTGGCATTTTAGGCTGAATTTCACACCTACAAGCAAGGGTTGCCTGGGATGTAAGTGATCTGAGGCTTTTTTGAGATGACCATCTTGCCCATCTCCCACGAGGAATATCCCATGAGGAAATAGGAACATAAGGGAGCCGGGGATTGTGATGCCTATTGAAGGCTTATTTTCATTGTCAGTGTGTGCCCTGTCCCCATGCCCTTGAGCCAGGCTTTCCTCTCTGGGCACGACCCTGCCAACTGACCTCCATGGCTGGAATGTTGCTTCTAGAAAGAAGTGGGCTGAACTATCTGGGTAGAATATTTTGAGAGCATCAGAATCAGAGGAAGAGACTTTTAAACAAGAAAAGGGAAAAAAGGAATTAAACATTCTTTGTAGTTTGCAGAAGATCCTCTATGTGTGATGTGATGGCTGTTCTCAAGTTGGTCCTCAGATGTGGGAAGTGTCTGTCTTGGCAGCACAGTGTCAGGAGTCACACTGTGTCCTAAGCCAGGCTGAAGGCACAAAATCGAGGAGTCCCCTTCCTTATTCTCCAAACAGGGTACCAGTGACCTCATAACACTATATATGGTAAGCAAGGTTGCTTTAAACCACCAAGCCCGAACTATTTCCTTGTAAAAAGTAGTTACTCATATAGAGTACCCAATGGCAACTCCCATTTGATCCGAGGACCAGAGGGGACCAGGAAAGGGTGGGGACAAGCTAAGCCCAAGAACACCACAGGTGGCCTTTCTAAACCAGCATCCAGTGACTAGAGCATGTGAATAGAGCAGAGATGGAAGGCAAGATGAGAGTATAAAGAAAATCCGAGCGAAAAATCATACACTTTTTACTTCATTCTGTAAGGAAAGAAGGATGTGAGACAAGGCCTATGTTGGAGGGATTCTTCTTAGTGCCTTTTAAATTCTTTGGTTTCACAAAAAGTCACTTCATGAAGAGTTAGTCACAAACAGATGAAGCCCTAGGATGAGAGGTCAGAATTTCCAGCTTCGATGAAACAGTAGGTGGAAGGCCAGTTTCTTGTTTAGGTTTTAATTTAAAGAGAATGGGGAAGGGGAGGAGAAACTGATATCCCATCTGAGGCTTCTGGGTCTTACACGGGATCCTTTTCATGTTCCTAAATCAGTGTGAGGGGGGTGGGGTAGGGTGCCAAAACTTTGGCTCATCAGTCACTTCATGCATCTGAGCTGGAAAACATTTAACCCTGAGATGCAAATCATTTAATCATGCTGAGTCAGTGGTGACCAAAAGTTGTGAACCCTTGGGAACCAGGAATTCCCAACATGATGTGATAATGCATTTCACAGCATGGACTTCAGATCTCCAGAGCCCAGGCCAGGGAAAAAGCAAGGCAGGGAATCTATATTCTCCTAAAGTTTCTGCATAACAAAGACAGATCCTCCCTCCCAAATTCAATGAAAATGAGGGCTCCCAAAGGGCAACTCCCACTTCCCCCATCTTCCTCCACATACTTTCCCCTTTCTGTTTGCACCAGTAGGTCAGAAGGTTAATGAAAATGCACTCTAAAATTATAAAGAAGATGAAGCCAGGCATGAATATGAGATTTCCACTCAAGTCTGAATATTCCATCTGGATGTTAGGCAAACCCATTTGCTTCAAAATCGTACAGTTTTGTCCACATTTGCCTGGATAGGTCTGTGATGCTGAGGAACTTGATAACTACTAATTGCCTACCTTGGAAATAAAACTAGGAATGCAGGTTGGATCCCGGCTTAGAAGTGAAGTGTTGCGAGCTTTCTGTGTAGTCAAATGATGTGTCAGGATAATGCTGCATTTGGGACCAAATGAGAGCTGGGATTTGAATTTTTCATCTTCTATCATGTAATTTTTTTCTTTTTCTTTCTCTTCTTCCATCCATCTATCTTTTTCACTCTCTTTCTCTTTTACAGAACACTCTCGTTCTTAAGGATGGACCTGTAAATATACAGCATTTCCTCGAGTCACTTAAAAATCTTTCCTTCCTTAGGGCATCGATTACCACGGAAGGAAAACAGTTCATCGCACCAGTCACTTTTAGAACATTGCTTTTACAGCAAATATTATAAGATGATGCTTTGACTGAAAGGTGACACTTTACATTAACATCCTGACTCTGCTCACTCATTCTGAAGGAACAGCTCCAACGAAAGGAAATCGCAGCTTGAAGACAAACCAACTGGAAAAGACACTTGCTTTTTTTTTTTTTTTTTTGTCTTTTAAGGTTTTCACAATGGCTTCAAAGGAAATGTGAATTAATCATTTGTTTTGACCCAAGAGCAGCAGAACTTATTTTGAAGACTTAAACAGGCAACACAAATGTAAACAAAAATCTGGGACTCCCAAATGCTAAAGCTTGAAAGGAGTCAGTCTGAAAACATCAATTCTACTCAGCGTTTATTTTCATTTGAAGATAGTGGAAATCAATATATAAATCACGGGCAATACAAGTTCTTCTGGTCTGGCAATTGTCCACATGAATCTGTTACCCTCTAAGTATAGATACAAGATTTTTTTTTTTTTAATAGAAAGACAGGACAAAATGGCAGTTAATTAGCAACCGATACTATAAACTACAGTAGATACAAAGTTTTGTCATATAAATTAATTGCCATTACAAAAAGGCAACTGCTTGAGCTAAGAAGGTACAAAACCGGGTAACTTCCATAAATATAACAAGAAGCTAAGTGAAGAAATACATAACAGACTGTTTTTGCTAGATAATATCTGAATATGCAAACTAAGACACCTGTGGCATTACAGGGAAGTAGAGTAGACGTTCACACACGCCACCCACCCACCACCCACCCGCACTCGCCCGTCCAAACCCCCTCCCCAACCCCCCAAGTGGATTTCCAAAACATGGCCAATTCTAGGGTTACAAGGACAGGATGCCGCTCGGAAGCAGCAAGACGGCGAGCTCCGAACTGCCAGACAAAGAAGGAGCCTTATTGACAGTTGTAAAGCATTAGGCGTCAGACAGAAACTTGTCAAAAACAGCTGTTGTTGGGTACTGATTGATAATGTTTTCATTCTGACGGCTGAGACACTGCAGACAGTCGTGGGTCTGAGAAGAAGCCCATCACTGGCGTACACATGAACACACACACACAGACAACGGGAAGTCATTTAACAGATGGCTTCGGAGCACTCAGCCACAGTATCTTAAAAAGACAACATTCTACATTTAATGAACTTGCAGAGAAAGCAATGCCTAATAATCATTTATTTTTCACAGAAGATGAGCACAACAGAACGAAAATGAAAGTAGGGATGGTGTAACTGGTCATCGGAATAAAAGTTTTGTGCTGCTCACGGATTACACAATGAAAAAATATTCAAGGAAGCTGTAGACAAGATTGAATATGAATCTTTTTGGATCCATTCCATGGGAAAAAAAAAAGCTTAAAGAAGTGGTCGATGTTTCAAAGGTAATGATTTCATTAAAATCCACCTACAAGATTCAACCACAAAAGCTGTATCTGAATGATGTATATCTTCTGGAGAATTACAAGGTATTACATCACCGTGTAACACAGTGCGAGTCTGTGGTGTTTGAGAACCAGTCTGTGCTACCTAAAAATTACAAACATGTTTTTATTGCTCAGGTGAAAGGAGCAGTTTTCTATCATTTGGCCATTTTGTGTTTGAAGTGGTCAAAAGTCTACAAAATGTGCCAAAGAGTATGACATCCATAAACTTCAATATCCATAGATTATTCTTGATTTAGAAAAGGTCAAAGGTGCTAAACCTTAGTAAAACTGTGCATTTATATCTACATAATTTTATCATTTAAATTAAATGAAAAAAAATAAAAGAGTTCCAAAGACTGAAATCTAGGCCCTAAAACGATTTGCTGCAGCCTCAGCACATTTTTTAAGGGCACACTGAAACCCCTGAAAATAGAGGTTTATAATAGGAATACTGATAGACCTTTAATTATTTGTTGGAGACAATCAGCGACTCCGTTAAACTCCATTAGCACTTAATGAATGAATATACAGATGATTCTGTCTTTGTTTTCTTTGTTAAATCCACGCCAGCTTAAACCCTCGCCAGTATAAACTATACTTCATTTGGCTGTTTTAAAAATTTTTTATCTATTATTTTCAAAATTATTTTCTCTCTTTCAATCAGACACTTGAAGATTTTTAGAAAAAGATGCCTCTGTCATGTTGCAGCTTGACTTTACGCAGGGGAATCTTTCCATTAAAAAAATATTTGAGGACTCGATGAAATCGTCACCAGTGATGCATGCATGCATTGTGCCTAAATCCTCTCTTGTCTCAAAAACAGAGTTTTTGCTCTTACGAGAGGGGAGTGAGACTTCAGATGGAACCAAGGAAATTATGCATCTTGGCTTTAAGTTCTTCACGTGAATTTTATCTCGGCAGGATATTCCTCTCTGATAAGGTGATTCATTGAAGTTTTTGGTGCTCGTTTTTCTCTCATAATCTATAAGGCCCGTATACAAAAAACTCAGGAATAAAATATGACAAAATAAAATAAAACCCCCAAGAGATCTTGGAAACAACAGACATAAAATGAGGAGCCCCAGTCACATAACGCTCCACCCCCAAACCCAGGGAAAATGAGTCAAGATTCTGAGTCTCCCTGAGTCCTTCATAAGGGATTTGATTTCTGTGAGCCACGAATTCCATCCATTTTAGCACAGAGTATAGAAGAGCTGCTTAGAACAACAGAAGGAAGAGACATGCGGCGAAGATAATTAGTGGTAAACAGAGAATAAATTCTCTCTCAGTAGTGTGTACTTGACGTTAATGCCGATGATAATTCACCTGATTTACAGAATATTCACTTTAATAGAGAGATGAGAGTCTGAGATAACTAGAGGAAAAGAGACACTGAAGCCATTAAAGTCTTGATACCAAAATAAAATTAAAATGAGAAACTAACATGATAGGTTCAAGGCCTTTGGGAACCCGTGTTCTGTGCCAGATTTCACATTCTTACAGCTTCATGGTCTTTTTCTTCTAACAAATTTATCAGCTGAGAGAAGCTGTCTTTCAGTGCATCCACGTCTTCCAGCGAGCAGGGCTGCAGAATCCAGCGTTTCCCACGTGCAAGTGGTTCAAGTTCAAAATATTTTTTGACCTTAAGGAGGGGGAGAAGATAAATATGTTATTAGTTATATCAGAACGTTTCTAATTCCAAACGTTTGCCAGCGATGAAGGAGGTGGGATTTCAAGGAGAACGTGTGTGAACTGGGATGCCTAGGACTTTTTAGAACTCCATCCACAGCTGCTGTGATAATGTGGGTTATATGTTGTGACCCAGGACTGTTTTCTTTAGGGGTGAGTGACCTGCTTGCAAGCCATGTCACCCATACACGTATCAGCATGGGAGGTCTGATGGAGTCTAAGAAAGAATTACATGTACCACCCCACAGAGCAGAGTGCCCTGCAGGCAGCAGAAAGATTCAATTCACTCAAAACTACCAGCAGAGCAGCTTTCGCCACATCCCCTTGCTAACTCACGCAGTTGGTAACAACCCATAGTATGCGCTCCATCAATGACTCAGAGTGATTCTGACTACCAAACACATACACGACAAAAACTCCCAACAACTTACAATTCAAATAATCTTTTCTCTCTCTCTCCCTTCAATTTCTAGTATCTATTTTTGAGACCTGGGAAAGCAATTTTAGGAAAGAGGATAGAACCTGAGTATGTGTGTGTGTTTGCATATTTAAACCATATACATATACATACATACATAAAGTCTCCCACTTTTTTTTTTCTTTCTCCTAGTCCTGAATTTTCAGGGAGGTAAAAATCACAACCTTTTAACTGGTACGTGAGTAGAGAAGTTGCTATCTTAAAAACCTGTTTGATTAATATCCAGTCACAAGTCATTCTTAGCAGAGTGGCTAGGATACTAATAGTGTCCAGGATTACCAACTCCAGACTGTGAAGAAATATCAAATTGTTACGTCTTCCAGAAGTATCTGATAAAACACAAAGCTCGTACAGTGACGGTCCTGCCCACACTACATCACACAGGAACAGAACACTGTACATACAGCCCAGTGAGGTTTTACGAACGTAAAGTACAGTGAGTAGCAACACCAGAAGAATCATTGTTCGAAGACATTCTTGGTCAACAGATTTCATTAAATCCCATGTGCCAGGGCAAATTCCAAGGTCTTACCTTAGTCAGTACTCGAGACCTAGGAAAAAATAGTGTCTCAACCACACGCCATTCCAAATGCCTCTATCATCGCAAGGACCAGACTATAGAAGGAGTACATCATCCAAAAGTGGTTTTAAACTATGTGTACTTTTTTTCCATGGGAGCGAGAAGGTATATGTAAGAAATACTAAGGTTTTGTGCTAATTTAGGAACCACAATTATGCCAACATTCTATAGTTCAAGTGTGTCTCCGAAGTCCTTCTGTAAATGTCTGCAAACTAGTAATAAATACTACTACTTAAAAAAAAAAAGGCCTGTGAAGATGGAAGGACTCTCATTAACTTTAATTCTGAAAAGTAATGAAAATCTCATTTCCGATCAGAAAACGGGTACACAACTTCAGAACACTGTTTGCCCAAGGTATTTTATAAATCATGTTGTTAAGAGGATTCTTCCTTATGGAAAATGTAAACTCCCTTCTTTTCGTTTCTTTTCTTTAGAGCACTGAAAACAACTCACTTCCAAGAGAATGTGAAATTGCTTGTGCAACAACCAGTCCTAGACCAGCTCTGCCCCACCGAGGGCGGGGGCTTGCCAGTGAGCAGACCGAGGGAGGCCAGCAGCCAGCAGGGGGAGAGAAGAGTTGCAGGGGGGTCAGGTGGGGACCGGTTTTAAGGCTACAGCTTGGAGGAGGAGCTAGCTGCTCTGAAGAGTATAGAATCAGAGACGTCAGGCTCCTTGCTTCTCCCACAAAGTGGGGCTTCAGACTGCAGTATAATAGAATCCAGTATTTGATCAATAATGCCTCCCATCAAGAGGGGACGGCATGGAACATCCAAGATCTGGTACATGAAGGAAGTTGTACCCTTGCCCCATTTCATAACCTCACATCATTTTAAGTCTTGCCAATAACTGAAAGAGGACTGGTGGGAAGAAATTCAATGATATTAGAATAAAGAAAAAGACTAACATAACACAGTAAGTGCATGTTACAAACAATACTCCTTCAAACGGTTTGCTTAAAAATTCACAGAATTGATCCTGGCGGCATATTAACGGCTAATTTGAAAACAATGTTAGATTTAAGTAATCACAGAACAGAATTTGTGATATTCTGCAATACGAACCAGACACAGAAAAGCAGAAAGGACTTAGGTATTCATTAGGTTGGTTTCTAGGCAACTGAAAATATAGACTATTGCGTAAAGATGCTTGGAAGATAATAAAGATGTCTGAAGGTAGTTTCAGAAGTTGTTCCTGCTGAATATGAAACATGAGGAGGAAATGGAAGGTTCCATTACAAGGGTGGTCACCAGATAAAGGAGCCTAATGGTGTTAAGCTGACAAATATGGCCGCGTAACCTGAGATTTTTGGATCTGTAACCCACGTGGGTATCTCACTCACCCTGCCATACTCCCCCAACTGGTAACCAAATGATTACACATCACCCTACATTTATAATATCAACTGTAAAACTAGTCTGGCATTTCAGTGAATTTCAGGCACAGTGAGTGACTGCTGCTGGAACATAGCTTTTCACTACCCAGAGTTTCATGTTTCTAAAAACAAAGCGGATAATACAAGAGAGGGGAAGATGGAGACCTCATGTTCTGACTTGAACTTTTCCTGTTAGGTTAACATTTTCATTTAGTTTTCTTTAATATATATTTATTTATTTGAGAGGGTGTGTGAGCACATGAGAAATTGTGGGGGGAGGGGGAGAGAGAATCACAAGTAGACTCTGTGCCTAGTGGGAAGCCCCACGTGGGGCTCAATCCCACGGCCTCGAGACCAGACCTGAGCCGAAACCAAGAGTATTAAGATATGAATTACAGTCACATTTGACTTGCCTGCCATGTCTTTTTTTTTCTTTTGTCCTTTCATAATGTTGACGTATACTTTTAAAGAATAAGGTGTTTAAGTTTGACCAACATAAATCATATGTTTTGAATACTGAGTCGGCCGCTTAAATATTATGCCTCACTGGAAGCTGCAGGAATGAGGAGGAGGTGACTGCTTCGCACTGGCTTCTAGAGATGGCACTCGGGGCAATGACATCAGAATCCAGCTGCCTGGCAACCTGCAGTCAGCTGGCTATTTTCGGGTTAGCCACAGAGAGTGGGCATTTTTAGTGGCCATGTGTCCACCCTAGAGATAGGAAAACAAAGCCACCGTAAGTAGCCAATCTATTTTAGCTATGTCATCAGAGCCCTCCTTCACTCATGCCCTGTGGGGTGACGTGCGTGGCTGCATTCTGTTGATTCCCACATCACATTCACTGTGGAGTCGTCATAGAACAGACAGCTCGGCACCATCGCTTCGCTGCTCACGTTTGTGACAGCTGTGAAATCGGGTAGGAGATATCCTTTATGTTTGTGTAGAGAAATAATCATCCTTTCCTACTTGCAGGACCTCTAATGGGGTTATGCAATGATACCAATTTCCCTATCTTGCTCTCACTTCACAAGCAAAAATTTTAATTCTTGCAAACCTATTGTGACTAAATTTCTGGAAGTCATGGAAATAGTTTCTGAACTGCAGTAATAGGTCTTCCCTTTTAAAGGCCTGCAAATCTCATTTTATTTATAACAATAACTGCTTGTTTTTCCCATTTTTGTTATTAAAGCATGTACGTAGTGTGTGCCCAGAGTTGGCCTCATTTTCCTTTAAATACTCTGGGGAGCAGGGGAGAGAACAGTCCAAAAGGGATGACTTAGTGTTTTCATGTGACATAGAGTTAAGTTCTAAGCTCAGATACTTTTATAAACAGTGCTTTGACCCACATGAGTGTGTTGTAAGACATTAAAAAGGGGGTTAGGGGGTGGGACAATTCTTTACTGCATGGGACTGTGCTGTGCATTACAATATGTCGCCCCTAGTTCTAGTGAACTCAATGCCAACCGGTCACAGCTGTAACTAAAAATGCCTCACCCCCTCCCATGTCCAGAGTGCCACCTGGGGTGGTACTGATGTGGGTATCTCTCGCCCTTTCTGGGGTGGTTCAGCTTGCTTTCTCATACATTCACCACTGGAGACAGAAGCTGGCTATCTTTTCTGCCCGTACTTCTCTAGCTCCCCACCTACCCACCACACACATACTCCCTCTGGGGAAAAAAGCTAGCAAGTTATAATGGACCCCTCTTAGCTTGAGGGTGGTTGTGGTGGGTTACGGTAGGGTGAAGATCAGTACAAGGAGCTCTGAAAGTTGGTTTCCCACAACTTCATTCATTCAACCACCACTTTCCTGAACGCAACTGGTGAGTGTGCCCTGTGCCAGCGTTCCACCTGCCCATGTATGGGGTTCCACCGATTAGAGCCGAATACGGTAAAACAAAAGACAGAGACAAGAGCCCAGAGAGGGGGCTGTCCTCATCATCTGTATTATAAGATTACAAGCTCCCTCGGCCCCGGCTTTTTAGTGACCACAGAAGACAGTTTAATACTGCGCAGTTTACTAAAGGCTTTTTCACTCATTTATAGCCCCCGATTATACTTCAACTGGAAGAAAAGCAATGGATTCAAATAGAGAGAGAGAGGAGTATTAAAATAATGTCAGTCAAACTTTGAAAAAGAAGTACCTTGGTAGAAGACTGTTCAAAGAAACTTTTGAAATAAAGGCACATTCCTTCTTCGTCTCTGGAAAAGGAATGAGTCTCATGAAGGAGTCCGGGCTGACAACTTTAGCTCCTTCAAACTGACAGTGATCAATCAGCAGGTAAGACAAGACAACAGGGACACTGGATGAGGAACACAAGCAAAACACAGAGAGCCAGCAAAGAGAGCTGCAGCTGTGGATGTGACAGGCAGAGGGATCTGACAGGCAAGCAAGAGCACAATGCAAGAGACCATGACTCAGTAGCTCTCTGACCCTGTGGAGCCACTGTGGCTTTCTTGTCATTTTAAATCCACAACATGTCCATCGCATGCCTGTTATTTTTCAAATAACTATATGAATTGTTTTTTGAGACTGGTTCATATGGGTTTTGAACTCATTGGTTAGCAGTATGGTCTAGATGATAAACGTACTCTAGGGCTCCAATTAATGATGTTAAGAGAGCCTGACTGACAAGTGAAATTTTGTAGGATACTGTCCATGAGTGTCAAAAAGGGAGAACTTGCCTCATTATCACCTGAGCTCCTTCAATCACTAGAGCAGATTCACCTGTTGTAGTCCCATGTTACACGGGGGGAACTTTTGTATGGAAATGCTGATTGTGCCCCTTCTCTTTCCACCTTCCAGGCACAAAGACATCAAATTCTGTGAGTCACGAAACTGGCCAGGGTCTGAATTATTTACACCATGGAAATCTTCAAGTGCAACAAACCAAGACTTTCTTCTTTCTTGAGAGTCGGTTGTCAAGCACTCACCGGCACGCCCAATATGTACATCTCGCATGTGAGTGTGCCAAGGGGCCTTCCAGTTTTGTGGTCTTAACTGCAGAAGCTCACGGAGAAGGCTTAACTTGGTAGCCTTCACCAAGGCCAGAGAGAACTTTGCCCATGCCATGGCCCCAGGATGGGGTCTGGAGATAAAGTGGCAGGGCATCATTAAGATTCTTCCGAGTGCATTCTTGGCAGCTCGTTCAAAGAAAGGTTAGTCTAGAGAGAGCAGCACCAGCTGTTCCCCTTTTCACTGTGCTTCTTGCAGGATTTTGAAATCCTTAGAAAGGTACTAAATATATCATTAAAGGCAGAAATAAATAATACAAGTAAAACCAATTTGCCATAGTCCCAAAGATATTACGACACAGAACAGATTTTGCTCACTTTTTACTGAGTACAAAAAGGAACCAGAAAACAACACCTTGATTGTAACCAATACCACACTATTACTTTGGGAGTGCAGATCTATAATGGATGATCGATTTCAAGAATGTTAGGTGTAATATAGAAGTGCAGTTATGGTAAGATCGCTTCTTTCTTAAGCAAAGTGCAGCCTGCCTGACCTTGGAATAATTAAAAACCAGACAAATGCGTGCAGGCTATGACCGTGATTGAGCCTCGCCCTTATTAGAAGTCTTCTTGTCCAATCAGTAATGTCTGATGTGTGGACAATGTTGTATGTTGTGACAATAATTATACAGAAACCCCATCTTCCACTGCATAGGAGAAGTCAGTGTGTTCCAGAAGAGCTGAATAAAGTGATCCCATTGTTTTGGTGGTAGGAGCTAGAATCTGAAAAGCATTCCTGTTTTTTGCTTCATCTGCTAACCTAGAATTACAGAACAAATTACATCTATTTTCTCTTTTTGATATGCCTAGATTTGTTTTGTTCTCCTGTCCCAAAAGCTTGCTTATCAGACAACCACTGTGAGAGGCAGAAATTAGGTATGGGGACGGGCCAATGGAAGATACCCAGTATTCCTGCAGAGCATCTCCTCTACTCCAGGGATTCCACCTGGCCCTCAGAACCTGCAGTGACTCCCCCATGCAGGCCTTTGCCCCAACTTCTTTGTCCGACCGAAGGTGCCTCCATCCTCAAGTGGAAAGAATCAGCCTACAAATACTCATACTTTTACACCCAGCTGACGTCCTCCTGTCATCTCTAGGGGAAGTCTTAATGCAGAAGAAACTTTAAAAGTAGAAGGGACCTTAATCACAGTAGCCACTGTTGGTTACCTTCCAGCACCCAGGAAAATAAAGTTTTATTGGAACATAGCCATGCTTACTCACTTGTCTATGGCTGCTTTCACGCTACAACGGCAAAGTTGAGTAACTGCCACAGAGACAGTATGTTCCACAAAGCCTAGAATATTGACTGGATCTTTACAAAAAAAATAAAAAATAAAAAAACTTTGCCAATCCCTGGCTAATGCTGTTTGCAGCTTCTGGCTTTGTCTAGCAGCGGTACAAGCAGTGCCCGGGAGGGGACTGGGGGGGAGGCTGGCCTCACTTGCTAGACCAGCTCGTCCCCACTCATACTGTAGGGGGCCAGAGAAGTTGGCTTTTCCAACCTGGCCAGGCTCCACTTATAATTTCAGAGGCTTTGGATTGTAGTCTAGCAGGCGGAAGGGTCATAAAGCCATATTTTTACCCCTCTGTGTTCAGCCTGGGTTTCTTTTAAGTGGAGACTTCCTAACACCACCAAGAACTAGCCAAGGCACAGGATCCATGGCCTGTCTGTTCTAAGGCTTTTGGTGTCCTTAAGCATGGCTCCTAGTGCAGAGCAATACTAGTTATTGTTACTTTGCAGTTTTAAAAAGGAACGTACAATTTACTAAATATACAATGTCTAAAACCCAGTTTTTCCTGCAGCTATTATATTCAATTTAAAACTCTTACCATTCTGTCTGTAGATCTGGTAAGTTTTAACAACACATTCAGGACATTGGATACAGTTTAGGTCCTTTTATAAACTTAGTTTAATTAGTCACTTTTATACATTTCAAAACTCCATTTATAAATTTAATATATTCAATCTTCTTTTTCAGCATTTAGACTGTAATAATCAAAATATCCTCAAGTAGTTAAGAAGTCTTTTTTTTTCCCCCAGTGAGAATTCTTAAGCATTTCTTCAATTAAACTTATAAATTCAATGACTCTCAAGCTCTGGTATTTCTTCTTTTTTTATTTTTTAAGATTTATTTATTTGAGAGGGAGAGAGCGAGAGCATGTGTGAATGGGAGTGGGAGGGGAGGAGGGAGAGGGAGAGAGAATCTCAAGCAGACTCTGTGCTGAGCACGGAGCCCGATGCGGGCTTGATCTCACAACCCTGAGATCATGAACTGAAACCAAGAGACCAACGCTCACTGACTGTGCCACCCAGGCGCCTCTGAAGCTCTGGTACTTTATAATACTATTTACAGGATTAACTAAATTCTCATACCTTTTTTTTTTTTTAAAGATCTATTTATTTTAGAGAGAGAGAGCGAGAGTGTGTGAGAGTGGGGGGAGGGGCAGAGGGAGAGAATCTTCAAGCAGCCTCCCTGCTGGGCATGTGGGGCCCGCATGAGATCAGGACCTGGGCTGAAACCAAGAGTTGGGCGCTTAAGTGACTGAGCCACCCAGGCGCCCCAATACCTTTCCATATAGGAGGCCAATTCTGAAATAATTTATATCTTAAATTATAGTTACAAAGTGAATGTACCAGGGTGACCTAAATTTAATAAATACTTGAAATGAAAGTATAATATTGTAGATTTGTTATTTTATCATTTTTATACTCTTAATGTTAAATTTTCCAGGGTTTAAAGGTCTTTCCCATTAAGGAGACAACATTGCATCCCAAATGAAATGGGTTATCGTTTCATGTGTGGTTCTCACCTCATTGAACTTCAGTTGCTTTTCAAACAGAGTTTTTAACTGAAATATGATTGGAGCTACAGATGTCCAGGGCAAAATTTGGGGGGTCACTCATTGTCAAGTTAGGTTCTTAAAAAAATAGTTGCCAAACAAAAAGAACTCCTGGCCTTCAAAGGGGATTGTTTGCCCCTGGATGTAAGTCATTGTCACCTATTTGATGGGTCCACTCTCAGAAGCAGACACCCCCCCCTAAGATTCTAAAGAATTTCCTTAGTCACTTGTTTGGCTTTTACATTTCTATAGCACACACTTCAACATCTTTTCATTTGGCTCTACAACATTTATTTTTCATTTATTGAGCTATACTTTGCAGACTGTAAAATTCACCCTTTTAAAAGTGTACAAATTAGTGATTTTTAGTATATTCATGGACACCTGCAATCATCACAGCTATCAAACTTCAGGACATTTTCACCACTAGAAAAAGAAACTCCCCGTCCATTAGCAGTCACTTCCCATTTGCCCTTTCCTCCAGCCCTTGGCACTCACTAATTTACTTTCCGTCTTTAAGGATTTGCCTATTCTGGACATTTCATATAAATGTAATTATATAATACATGGCCTTCAGTGTCTGTTTTTTTCAATTAGCATTAAGTTTTCAAGGTTCATCCATGTTGTGGCATGTATGAGTACTTCTTTTTATGGCCAAATGATATTCCACTGTATGGACATACCACCTTTTGTTCATCCATGTTCATCAGTTGCTGGACATTTAGGCTGTTTCCACTTTTTGGCTATTCAATTCAATTACACGAGCCACTACTTTCTCCTCCAAACAGGCTTTATAATCATCGTTTAAATTAATGAGTTAGGATATCAAGACTCAATGGGAATGAAGCATCTTCACAAGTCTGGGGTGAACTCTTTTCACTTAGATTTATGAGGATATCCTCGTTTTACTTGAGGAAATTCAGAGATTTGGATAATTATTCTTAATTTTTTCACGTGTAAGAGACCTCAGCAGCTCCTGGAAGGCATAGAATGGAAAAAATCCTTTTGTATTCTCTGATGTACCCAGTATAATGCCAGACAAAGAGGATCCTCATTATTTTTAAACAAATGTAAAGAGCTGAAACTATAATGAAAAGGGCAACAAAGTATGTACTATGTTTCATTTCAGATTAAAATATTAGCAAAGGAAGGAAACTGAACATTGGAGAGAAGTTGCCACTCCTTTTAATTAAGCAGGCCAAGGTTTCCTGCAGGAGGTGGGATTTCATGAACAGTTTCAAAACCGTAGGTCTAATTGGTTTAAACTCTATTATACATATGCCTACAGGCAGCTGCAATGAATTGTTTTGCAAACAGAAAAGTAAGCAACCCCTCATGGAAAACAGACCCACTCCAGAAATCTCAAGACCCAAAGGACACATATGTTTTGAGCTATTCCTTTAATCTGTGTCCAAACAAAGCATCTAATTCTTATCTCAGAGAATGGAAAGCACTGACATATGCAAAAAGAGAAGCATCGGTACACTTGTCTTTGCATGCAGGTGCAGGCCTCAGACTTTTCAATAACATCTATAACATAGTCATTAATTACAGAGGCAGCCAGGTTTCGACAGTGTATCATTTTCTTTTGCAGTCCTCTCTTTCCCTTCTGTAATCAATTCTATTCCACTCCTTCAAAAGGGCATTCGTTTTTGGTACCAGCACTTTTCGGGTGTTACACTTGATTCTGCACCTTCCACGTCTGCGGTAATACTGGGTTATGATTTACCTTTTTTTCAAAAAAGCAAACATTGTAAGTAGGAAGAAACTTATCTATGAAAACCTTTTTCCTGGCAATAGAATATGGCTGTTTAAACAGTTCTACCTATATGTATGAGAGCTAGTCAAGTATGTACTAGACAGGAAGGAGAGTTAATGAGTGAAAGCCCCAAACACATCAGAGACAACCAATTAGCTTGTCTGAAACACAGGCTTGTAAAGCTATCAGTAACTTATAAAATGGTCTGCTACACACGAGTAAAATGCTGTTTAAATGGCTTGCTTAACTAGATGCATTCACCATGAAATTGATTCTTTTAAGGTTATCTTTTTAAACTTAATACTCATTAACTGTGCATATTGAAATGGCTGGCTGGGTGGGAGGGTGGGTAGATATCTTGGTATTGTAAAGCACAGGCTGAAGATCTGAATTCCATACTTTTTGTGGTTAAGAGGTATTGGGGAAGAAACCCCAGCAATTACCAACAGTTGTGTCTGCCTCAGTCATTGAAAAGGATCAATACACTCAGATTATTTCTCCTTTGCCTTGCTAACTGCTTAGTTTGGGATTGGCAGATGGGCTCCAAGGACCTTCCAGTGCTGAGAATATACGCATTTGTGTTACGGAACTGCACTGGTTTTCACCACAGCCCGTGATTCTGCAAAGTGGCATGAGAGCAAGATGACCTGGAGCCTGATAGTTTTCAAACTCAACATTTGCCTCACAGTGATAAGCTTTCATCCCCCAAAGACTTACTTTTCTAAAACATTTGAGGTAACTTGATGTTAGCTGACACATGAACGACAATCACTACACTATTTCATATTTTGAGTTTTCTTAAAACATCATTGTATGCTTTGAAATTGTTTTTTTGGCTGTGTCTCATATTTAGCTTTTTTTCTGTTATACAAGGCTCTGTGCCATGAATACATTTTAATCAGTTGTGACCTGATCAGACAACCAGAAGAGCATGCTTTGATTCTGACAGGACTAACTCTTCTTCCTGCTCATTCGATATTGGTACCCTTCACAAAACCACTATGAGTTGGTCAACTCAAGGGATTCTTTGATTTAACAAATTAGGAAAAAATAAGTTACAACAATGCTTAAAGCTTGTTAAGAACACAAATATCTGTCAAAAAAAAGTTTATATATTCTAGCTTATTTGGCATTTGCAATGGACTTATATCCCCTATCTCAGTCTTGCAGCTGGGCGGTGTGGGAAAGGCTATAGTGGTAGTAACAAATCAAAATATTAATATATGGAACCCAAATAAACATGTTTAATACTGGCCTTGTGGTACTATGGCAGCACTCTGTCCTAACAACGACAACATTTAGATGTTGGGGCAGACTCAAATTCCTGGGCCTTAAACAGGAGACAAATATGGCAAGCCACGCGTTGCTGAGCCGCCAATGGAGGGTGCCAATGGCCCTGTCCAGATGCAGAGATATTCAAGGGATGTTCCTGTCAGCAGTTTGTCCTCTGGCTCCAGCAAGGAGCCACCATGGAAACATTGGGAGGAAAAGGAAAAACAGGAAGGCGTGGAAAGACGGGGGGAAAGGCAGAAAAAACTGACAGCCACCTCAATAACACATCTGAGCAAGGGGAACAGGTAACAAATGGCCTTCCAACAAACTGCCATGTTGTTAGTCACAGGGAGAGAATTTCTTTTCCTACTGGCAATACGGCCAGGAGCCTAATATCCTGGCAATTGAGAAATATGAGCTTGGAAAGAGGCTTGCAGGCAGTCTGAGGAAAGAAAAGCTGAGTGGTAATCCGTCTTGAGGAATTTTAGCCAAAAAAACCCACACAGGACTAGGTGAACTCAGAATAAAGCCCATGAAAGACAAGTCTGGAGAACATTACAATCAGACATAAAGAGAACACCAGAAATGAAGGTTCCAAAAGCCACTGACTGGATTTAGCATAGCACTGTTAGCGTGGCCCTTGCATCCTAGTTGTCAAACCAGGACTAGTCCAGAGCATTATTTCTCAATGGAGGGGGGAGGTGAGCATAACCCTCAGGGGACATCTGGCAATGTCTGGAGATCTTTCTGGTTGTCACAATGGGGGCGGGTGTTTGCCGCAGGTGTATTGTGGGTGATGGTCAGGGATGCTGCCCAACACCCTACACGGCACAGGACAGCCCCTCGCCCCTGTTCTCCCCCGCCCCCAACAAAGAACGGTCTAGCCTGAAATGTCAATAATGCCCAGATTGAACAACTGTTCTGACCTGATCTTTTAAGGCAAAATCAAAGGACAAAAGGCCTGTTAAGGCTTCTATCTATGGTTTATCAGCACAAACCGTGAGGCTCCCTCCCTGGAATCTGGAGGGTTAGGAACTGGATTAAGAAAGTAGACCAGGAGCTATGTCAGGGTACAACTCTCTGTTCTCTCTTCTTGCTCAAAGTGGACATCAATCAATCTTGGTGAGGACAAGTCAAAACATTCAATTGGGCTGAAACAAATGCACCAAATAAATAGCCCCCTTTCCCTCTTTCTACTGTTAACTACGCATTCACTATTTTCAGGCCCTGGGGATACAAAGGTGAACTTTAAGTCCCAGGCCTCATGGAGCTTACTTGGAAGAGACTGACAGGTATCAAGTAGGTGCGTCAGTGACTAAGTGAAGTCAGATGCAGTAAGCACCATGAAAAATCAGAAGGCACCACGGCAATCATAACATTTGCCATATAGCTGATCCAAAAGACAGACTGAGGGCATGATGTGAATTAGATACCAAGCAGTTGCAGGTAAGGACAAATCTTTAGCTGGTTTCAAAACAAAATTTCATACAGTTACAATAAAGGCTCCTTCAATTAACCTCCACTTAATCACCTAGGCTTAACCGACTCTTCATTGCCCGGGTTCAAGATAATGACGGACGTTGCCTGTACAATGAATGCCCACGCCCTGTGGGCTCAGCCCCGGATGCAGCTGGCCGCTCATGTGATGCTCACACTGAGCACCACTCTCTGGCATGTCTGCTCACCTCTGCTGCTGGCCTCTTACACAATTCTCACTGAGGCAACCATATTTGCTACTATTATCAAGTCATTTAATTAAATATAGCATCAATATGGAATCAACAGATGAAATAGGAAGTTGAGAAGAGAATTTCTATTTCTATGAAAAACTGCGTGGAATGTGTTCAAAGAGCTCAATAAAGGTAAGTCACTAAAAACAAACTTCTGTCACATCAGATTTAACGGAGACAACTATCAAGAACTATTGTGTGAATTGCTTCCCACGTGTCTTTAACTTACCATCTTATTTTGTTTTATCTTATGGTTCTATTTTAAAGAAATGGGAACTGAAAGTCATAGATAATGGCTGTATTTTGTGCAAATAATATGATACAGAACTCTGGTTAGTGACCACATACTCAGAGAAAAGGCACTGGCCCAGTATCAAAAGACGAGTACCGTTTTTATGTTTTAAGTTAAATTATTTAGGGTATACATTATTTTATGTTTTTAATGACAAGACACCAGCCAGCTCTTTCTTCATTAACTGTTCAACTACCAGTTCAGATCGGGTCAGATAAGGGGGGCTTCTAACAGTCTCAAATCCCACTTTTTATTCTGTCTGAATTGAAAGCCCTCTCAGGGGGACGTCATTAACACCTACTTCAGTCGGAAGTTGAGAGTATTACATAAAATCATGTTCACTGTCAGAATCAATACTAGTGTCTATCACCTCAAATCCTTTCGTGAAAGAAAGTAGAGTATAAATAAAGAAAACACTCAAATCCATACTGATACCCGCACCCCTGCAGTCTCAAGTAGAGATATTCACTATTCACATCTCTGAGAGCGCTGGGCACTTTTTGTTAAATACTGTATCCTTTAACAAAATAAACTTTATGTTATTTTGAATGTATTTGTAAAATATTTTCTAAGTAGAACTTATTCCTATTTTCTAGACTCAGAAATGCAAACAGAATTATAAAGTACTTTTCTTAGCTGATGCCCTGAATTCATTTCCCTGCACTTACAGCTCTCTAGGGAACATGCAGTGTTAGTGCCCTAAAGAACACTCTTATTGTACCTTGAAGTTATTATCTGTTTCTTTACACCTTTATCACATATCCACGAGTAAGATGGCAATTCTATCATAGTATTTAAAAATAAAAATCATATAATGCCAAGACCTGACAAATGATGGCTTGGGCTGTCTATTTTTAACTATAACTGTCAATAATAAGATAAAATTATGCATGTAAATGGTATTTACCTCTGTGTGCCACAAATTTATTTTTAGTGAATGAATTACCTGATACCCTGTCTTTACATTTAGCATAAGAGGATCCAGACTTCAAAGCCCTTGAACCGGGTTTGTAAATTTTGGGTGTGAGTTCACAACATCTAATCTCTCACACAGAAACATGTGGCTCTAGAGAAAAAAAAAGATGGGAGAAATAAATTCTTGCCTATTTGACTCCAGCTTCTCATCCAGACATACCACACACATAACCTGTGCACTTCTTAGCAAGTTGGTTAAATGCAGCATGAGGTTTTCATAAAACACTCGGGCGAGCTGAAATCTCTTACAGCTGCAGAAGTATTTGAATCCTGACTTCTTATATGAAGTCACAGACACTAAGTCTGTAGTAACCTGGTTACAGGTTGAACTGCTTTTCGGTGCTCTCAGAAGGGGCAAGCTGACATGATAAACTGCAGGGATGTCTGGAATGACCTACGGGCTGCAAGGCTTGGATCAGTAACCAAGTGCATTGTGTTCTGGAGTGGAGTTCACCCGGTTCTGACGTGACCACTGACCCTGTGAGGCACAAAGACACAGGATACTTCCCACACAACCTGAGGAAAGAGAAGGAAATGAACGAGCAGGAACAGCATAACGGGCAGAAGTTCTGAACAGGAGACTGAGACAGCAGAGAACTGGACTAGCTGTTCCTCTAAACTAGGTTATTAAGCCAAAGACTTGTTTAAAGCCCTGAAAGATGTACTTTATTAACTAGCACTCATGAAAGAACTGAAGAGAGTTGAGCAAATCCTTGTATTCTTCCAGGCAAGAACTTGGAATGGCTTGCATAACTATCTTAATGGTTTTTAGATTCTTATGAAATTTTATAAATTAGACTCTTAGGTTCAGGTTTCAGAAATTCATTTGCGCTGTATCAGAGATGTTTTAAAATATTCCTATATCTGCACAAAGCATAAAAAAAAAAGCTCTCTGGAAAATCATGCACCCCTTGCACACCCAATATTCCCCTCCCCATTCCCCCCAACCCCCAGAATCCTTCCCATCTGCCAGCTGGGTTTCATTTTAAGAATTTCACACTGAATATAAAGTGCTATTTTGACCATGTGGCTCCAGAAATGTGAATTTATAGTCTATTCAGATCGTACGCCAATGATTGACAGAGAGGGGATTAACCAACTGGATGCGATGAAGCCGCTGCCTCTTCCTTCAGGTTGCTTAAGTTTCCAGGAAAGGATGGTCACCCTCACACTGCTTCACCGAGGCTGGCAAGAAGTCGTCTCCTAGCAGGCCACTCGCTTTTCACTTTTCTAGGAGATGGCTGCTCTACCTTGGAACTCCACCCTCCATCCCTCCATGTTCCCACATTCCATTGATTTCCCCACATGTAAAATGTGAACACTAAAGCTTGCTTTCTGAGACATCCTTTGCAACGATGTTCCATTTATTGACACATAACACATATTTATAGTTACTGGTCTTCAGGTGTAAGAGTCAAATTTTGGGAAAGTATGTGTGTGTGTCTGTTTTTCTTGGGTCAGGGCTAGCAATGCCTAACAACTTACACATGGGAAAGACTCTGCATGTATTTCACAGACTGTGGGCAAGTCTTGGCCATCTAGAAATGTTTCAAATACCACTGCCATTTAAGCTTTTCCGAAAGTAGTTCTGTTTTTTTTTCAACGGTGATCCATCTTGTTTCACACTTATCATCCTCCAGTATTGTCTTAGGCATGAAAGTATAACTATATAATCAGATTTTCTAAATCTTTCTTTTTGCACCTTTAGGGTCATGCTGTTCCCAGGATTCTATACACTAACTTCACAATAAGTAACACTATAAAACAGATTACTTCTCTGTTTAACGGAAGATCAATGAAACGGTACATAAACGTTGAATTTCGAAAAGGGTGTGCAGAATGTATTTAGATCTGATACTGTAGCCAGCCTCAAAATTAATGAACATATCTACACTTGTATTACACATACACATAAAAGTTGACGTCAGAGGGGAGGTCGACATCATCAGAAAAGTACAAGCTTATCACATCCCATCAGGTTTGTCCTGTTCAGAACAGGAAAGGCTCTGCTCAAGACGGGGGGCTTTAGTTTCTAAGTTATTCGAGAGAGGTAACAATGCCTTGCTCCCTTCCCTCAACACAAAAGAAACAAACAAACAAACAAGAACACTATAGAAAATCAATTATAGTTAAGGGAAAATTTCTCCTATTTGCCAGCATAATAAATACATCTCCATTAAAAAAAAAAACCCACCAATCTTATACATTTAAGTTTTAGACACACTGTCTGAACAGTAAAGAAAGTCATTTGAAAGCAGAGAAAAGCATAGGAGCCACGTCACACTGGTAACAATGAATGGTAACACAGTGGGTGGGGAGAAGGGAAGATTTTAACTTTTTCTTAATAAGCCTTTGAATTACTGGACTTGAAATGATAAGCTCCTATAGTTTTTATACTTTAAAACATGAATAAAAACATACATATGAACAAATCAAGAGCAGAAAGGACATTTTTAGAAAGAAACTAAAAATATGCCTGTACGTAAAGACATATAAAAGAAGGTAACTGGCTCAGAGTAGAGGCTCAACAAACAGGCTCTGTATGAATGTGAGAAAACAGTAAGAATTAGCCTCATGTGGTACTATCGACTTCAATTTTAAGAGTGTGCCCACTTCAGGAAGGCGGGGGGACTTCCACACCAATAGGACCACTGTTCAGGATTCTTAACTTTCACAACTGAAAATCCGCCACCCTCTCACCAGGCTGTGAAGTTCCTGTGTGGGTTTTCCAGTCAGTAGGACCAGTACTTCGGGTCCCAGGCAAGAAATACAACCTGCCACAGTCTGCTCTTCATCAGACCCCCTTCAGAGAGAAGATCGTAGCCTTCCTCCACAGGCTGTCTGATGCTATCCTTGAATGTCATTCCAGTATAGCCTGTGGAAGGCTATAAAATCTCTTCACCACACTTTCCTACTAGGGTCTTTATTTAATGTCAGCACAAGAAAAAGACACAAAAAACTGAGAACTACATTTGTGTTGTCATGGGTTACTCATTAATTCATTCGGTATCTATCTCTTACAAAGTCTTTTAGAACTGTGGAGGACAGCTCTTCCCTGTGGAAGACATAGCCTCCTCTTTTCCAATAACAAGGAATACATCACAGATCATGATTCCTCCACCTTTTTTTCAGAAACTCAGAGTGCTAAATATGAAACCAAATTCCAGCAGTGATTTAACCCATAGGGTTGATGGTATTCTAGTCTCCTCTTCTTTGTCCTGATCTCCTGCTTTAATTTTTTATTATTATTTTCATGTGAGTCACTTTAAATTCTTTGTGGACAGAAGCAGAGTAACTACACAGACAAATGAAAATAAAGGAACATCTCCATCTGGAGTGAATAATAACATTCCATCTCTTTGCTTGGCATTATTACTTAACAGAACACACCAAGCTTCATTGAAAGTCACTAGGTCTTGAGTCATTCTTACTATTTTAGGGGTTCTTAAAAGTGCTTGTCAACACTATTACCAAGGAGTATGGACTCCGATTTTTCAGAATTGTCTAAGAAACCTCAGCTGAAGTTAATTCATTTTAAGAATGGACTTTATGTACCATAGGAGGAAGAAATTCTTCAGGAGATCAAATCCCTTACAGAGAAATCCAAGAGACTGTTCATTTTACTGTATAAAATGCATGATGCTTAAAATATAATTTTTCAGATTTTTCCCCTCCTTTTTTAGGTGGTGCTGGTAGTGTTCACATAGAATTTTTTCCCCTGTGGTGTTTCTGGGTGATGGGATTTTAACAGCACTGTCCAGCTCTTATTATCTTGTAGGCCAGATATCAGATGTCATGTGGCATTTTAAATACCACGTGATCAAACCTAACAACACCCTCCAAAATAATCTTCCAGGGGCAGGATGGCAGTGGGGCAGCGGCAGAATCTAAAATCAGCAAAGTTAAGTTATCTTTAGCTACAGGACTTTGGCCAAACTCTGTGAGATAAATAAAATCTGCCTTTATTCCTCTTTTTCCAGCTTCCTTTCTAGTAAATCCTTTCTGCAACCCTAGGACCTCAGGCCTCTGTATATCTTACTATGTGTCAGGCACTCTTTAAAAATTTTTTAAAAACAGGGGCGCCTGGGCGGCTCAGTCGTTTAACCATCTGCCTTTGACTCAGGTCATGATCCCAGGGTCTTGGGATCAAGCCCCGCACTGGGCTCTCTGCTCAGCGGGTCGCCTGCTTCTCCCTCTCCTGCCTGCCACTCTGCCTGCTTGTGCTCTGTCAAATAATAAATTTTAAATAAATTTAAAAAACATTTTAAAAAATATATTACCTCATTAAACCTTATGTCAATCCACTGAGGGAGGTACTATTAGAATGCTGAGGCTTGGAGAGGTTAAGCAGTGTGTCTAGGCTGTGGGGGCAGGGTGGGAGGGTGGTGGTCTGGCTGCTGTCTGTTAGCAGGGCACCCCCGAAGACAGCACCACCACCGGCGAGCTCGGCTGCCTGAGGATCAGTGACAATGAAAACAAAATGCAATCCAACAGAATGTAGCTTCAGGCACCTATAATAAGGCTTGGATAAGACCTGGTTACAGTGCCTCCTGACGTTCCTTAAAAATCAGTCCACGTAGGATGGACTCCTGTGTCCCCAAGTTACTAGCCGAACTGGGCTGATAGTCACTCCTTGCCCTTCCCGTAGATAAGCTCTTTGCTCAAGGCATGACTTTCTCCTAGAAGGCCCTCTGCTCTGTCTCCATGTGGGTGGTAGCTTCCTGTCATAGTTCACTGGACTGCAGCCAGAATTAACTAGGTTTAAATCTCTGCTTTACCACTTTACTAGGTGTTTGACTTTGGGTAAATTTCCTCGCTCTTCTAGGCCCAAGTTTCCACAGTTGGGAAATGAGTGTAATAATAATTGTGATAAGAATAACACCTCTGTCACAGAAAGGCCCAACTGACTGGGCGAGAGAAAGCATGTAGAATAGGGCCTGGCGCTATTTCATGACCATTTCCACCAACCCTCAGATTCTGCTCTCACTTGTGCTCAGTACCCAACTCAAATGGCTTTCTTCTGAGAGTCTCCTTTTCTGAGATCCTGTCGTCCCTTGGTTTTATCATTCCAACAGTATTTACCCTGTATCACTGCAAGTATTCACATGGTCTTGAAGTGCGATTATTTATATATATGTTTATAAACAAGCACTCCCCTGATGAAATCATAACCCCAGAGGTTTAGACTAAACATAAACTTTTCTTCTTTCTCCTTATCTCCTTCTCTTCCCTTCTGCTGAGTGTTTTAATCAGTTCATTATTCATATACCCCAGAGAGTGGGTAGAACAAGGAAATGGGAGAGAAATGAGAACACACACACACACACACACACACTATTTATAGTTCCCTATTAGATCATTCAGTTTAAATCTACCAACATTCCTGATCTCCTCCTCTGAGCAAAGCTTGCTTGGGCTGCAAAGAAGGTGGAATACAGTCTCTCTCCTCCCAGGACTCACAGTCTAGATCAGGTGAAAAAACATGCCTCTAACTATACAACCTGAATCGCAACACTACTTAAACCTATGTCTCCAAGTGCTTGCTCCCTCTCCAAAGACATCAGGTACCAATTTTCACAGCTTGGGGCTGCTATTTACTCAACTCATCCATTCTGGAACCTCCCTCCCCTTCTCTGGTCACCTCTCTTCTTTTTGTTTTTCTTTTTGATGTCCCCTCCCCCAAGAATGGACTGCTCCCTCAGCTGTAGACTTATTCATTTATAGACTCAGTATTTGTTAAGGTCTTCATCTCCCCTGCTAAAGTACAAATTCTCCAGGAAGAAGACATGGCTCAGGGACCGTGTGGGGAAGACAAACAAACCAGGTAGGCTAGAGGGAGAGAAAGACAATAATTAGGAGGTGTTCCCGTGTGTAAAAATGACAGTGTGCATAGAGGATAGTGTGAGGCTTACTTGTCTTGACAGTTGCTAACCCATTTGAGAAAATAATATGAAGGACCTGTAAAACTACAGTCCTCGTGTCTAGCATTAAACAACGTTGACATATTTGATTTTGCAGAGAATATTCTTGACAGTGTTTCTGATAGCTCCTACTTTTATAACCCAATCAATAAGAGGTCCCTATTTCAGCTGCCACACTATTTCATTCATTTTAGTTAAGTTTGAGAAAGTGAAAGGAAGACATTTAAAATATGCATCCCTGTCACATTTACTTTTTTTTTTTTTAAAGATTTTATTTATTTATTTGACAGAGACAGAGACAGCCAGTGAGAGAGGGAACACAAGCAGGGCGAGTGGGAGAGGAAGAAGCAGGCTCACAGCGGAGGATCCTGATGTGGGGCTTGATCCCATAATGCCGGGATCACGCCCTGAGCCGAAGGCAGACGCTTAACCGCTGTGCCACCCAGGCGCCCCTAGTCTTTTTTTTTTTTTTTTTTTAGAATGATGATCCAAAAACAATAGATTCAACCATGGCATCATACATTTTGTATTTACTACATTGAGTAAGAAAGATGAGCTACTTTATTTTGACTCGTCAGGCGACTTTATGTGGTTCACCTACTGCTTCCCAATTTGGCTTCTCCTATTCCAAAGGAGAAATTCTAAAACTTGCTCATTAAAAAAAAAAAAAAGAAAAAAAGAATCAGAACAGATTTAATTAAGAGAATACTTTAAACTCAACTGGGCTATATGCAGGTGAAGAGTCAAAACGCAATACAGAAACAAAAACAGAAATTTAGGTTCCAGAACACAAAGTATTACTTTCTCAGAAATTTTTACTACAACAGAAGTCGATGATACATCTTTTAAGGTATTTGTACTAAGCCTGCCCAGCAAATACACAGCTAACCTAGAATGTTCTGATAAAAAACATAAAGGTACAGGGGCTCTCACGTGAAGCCAGGAAAAGGCTATATGATTGGTAAAGACCCAACATAATTTCCTCCAAAGGCTGTTAACATCACAAGGAGTCACAAAGCATTACACTGAGCAAATTAAGTCCCGACTGGTCATTAAGGAAACTCATGGAGTCTGATGTCCTAACATTTCATTTTGCTCTGCACATCAAAGGGATGGTGGACCTCTAACCCAAGCTCCTGATATTCAGTAACTGCCCATTCATATTTATAGGAAGGACACCACTACAAAAGATATCCATAAAGCTTCAGTTTGCTCTGGATTCAACATCTAAGGGAAGACAACAGTTTCATTTTCTTTTCTTTCTGGGAAACAAAAGCATCAGATAGGAAAACACGTCCCTTTGGAAAAGGACCAGCCATTTGTTGTCGAGAAGGAAAGCAGGCAGATAAGGGAAAGCGGATATCTGGACTTGTCTGAGAAAAGCCTTTCAGGTCCAACGTAGCAACTTCTTTGAGAGCTGTAAGTCATTAAATGTGTCTCTGATATCACTTCACATATGAAGATTAGTGGAACATACCAAGAGATTGAATCATCAAACAATTCTCTTAGGAATTTCAACATAGCTGATTTGATACAAAATTACTCCAAAGGCCCAAGCCTGCATGGGATCCTGGGAGAGATAAGATACAGACACCTTTTAGACAAGGGCTTCATTCTTCAGAAATAGAAGCTTAAACCAAGGACTTTCCATCAACAGCATCCTCAGTGTTTATTAGGAGTCTACACATACCCTGTGAGCACTAACCAAACACAAAAAATCTAAATAAAGTCTTTGCCTTCACAGAGTGTGCAAATGAAGAAGACACCCCCATCCCCCTTCCCATTCCAGAGACTACTCATCAGGAAACAGATCTCCCTTAAAAAATGCTACTAGTTTATATCCTTAAATCCTTATTGATCCAGAAAATAGTGCTCTTCCAATTTCTGGCTTGAGAAGAGCAGCTACAATGAACCTCTTCTGATACTGAGAGGAGTAGCTGGATAGCTTTTCTGCATTGACTCTAGAAGGACTTAACATTGCTCTAATCCCTCATTTATCAAACTCCTTCACCAGAGGAGTGAAGGGGGCCTTTTCGCTTCTTATTTTATGAGTCTGCCAGGAGTGAATTGGCAATCAAAACTGAAGCTAAATTCCTCAAAACACTTTTGGTAAATAGACATAAGACAGCATTGTGCTTACACATATTGCCTATTCTAAGCTATCAATCTTAGACTGAGACTGTGAAGAGGCATTTCTCATTCTTAGAAATCACATGGCATATGCAATAAGAACATATGGCCACGAGATAGCTCAGGCTTCGATTTGTACCACAGCCAAGAAAACTAGACGCCCAAGTGTATCACTACTAATGAATTAGGGAATAATGCAGAGAATTTGCTGAGAGAAGGGAGATATAGACAGAGCTGGAAAAAAGCAGACATTTTAAAGGTATCTGGCAATGGGGCCATATCAAAAATATTTACATGAATGTGATAATGAGAGTGATGTAGATTTGGGGGGGCATGTAAAAGAGGTTTCTCAAACTCAGCAGAATTTCAACAAATATCAAAGATGATAGTAAGGCTTTTTAAAATGCAAACAGGGGACTGCGTATTAATAAATATGAAGCTCTTAAAATCTGGTTCTAAAGCAACAGCAAGCAACACCAGCCCCTGGCAAACATTTAGCAAATGAAATCAAAGAGTGAGTATCTGAAAGAATGTTAAGTATACAAGGCAGATGAGATTCTGAAATACAGTTTTCATCTGAGGAACAGACTGGACTCATACATTCAAGGTGAGAGGTGTAACTTGGTGAGTCTGACAGTAAAAAAAAAATTTTTATATTTCTTCTGAAGGTCTGATAACACTTTAAAAGTGTCAACACAAATCTATAATTGCACAGTTCAATTAGTCCAGGTATCTAATGCAATCGATTTTATAACCTGTGGAATTCTATTGAGCTTTTTATTTCTTTCCTTGGTTTTGTCCTCAGTTGGAAGGAACACTTCAATGGTTTATCTTAAAAGCACCAGGTGTGGGTGAATACTCATTGGGCAACTGTAGAGGGCATAATATGTCCCTCAAAACACCTTCCCGTCTGGGCTTTTGTAATCAATCACCACCAACCTCTGTGAAAACAGAAGCCACATTCAAAGATCAGCAGTCATGCAGTTTTCTTTAACAACTTTGAGGACTAAGTTGTAAGTCTTCGAAGTGTGTGCAAAGCTGTTATACAATGTACTCAGTAGTAAATAGCAAAAGCCCTTCCCGTCACACTCCCTCAACTTGGAAGGAGTTAGGGAAGCCATTGAAATGAACACAGAATGGTTTGCAGAACCTTTGAGTGTTCACAGCGCATTCTACAAATGCAAGGCTAGCCACCCCTTGTAAAAAGAAGTGCACCCCTCCTGCCCATGGGACTCACTCCACTGGAGTGCAGAACACATGAACATATTTATTTTTCTTAGAAGGAAGAAAAGAAAAAAGATGAAGCTAGCGCATGTACAAACCATAACATGAGGGAGAAGAAAGTAGTGGTGGAGGGACACGAGAGAGGATGGAAAAGAATAAAAGGTCTAAGTAGCATACCCGTGTGCGCCGTTTTATAAACAAGCTAAGATTTCCAGATGAAAGACCTGTGGCAGGCGGAATATTTCTATGGAAAGGCACCAGGAAGGAGAGCAGGGGAGGCAAAGGGTCTGACATTGGGTCCCAGAATGCCACCTGTTTGAATCACCAAACCTGCTTCTCGTGCCAACGGGCATTTGAGTTACCACCTCTGTTCCCCATGCCAGTGCTCCGCTACGTGAACCAGAAAGATCGCTGTCCTGCTGCTCTCTAACCATGCACTCTAGGACAAGTCATTTCACATCTTTCGATGTGTTTCCCAATTTTTAAAATAGAGAAATGATACCTGTCCTTGAAGGGCTCTGGTACAGACAGGGCATAAATATAGGAAAGATCCTTAGCATAATGACTGCCAAGAGGAGGTGCTCGAAAAGGGGTACTTCTTGAACAAAATTTATAATCACTTAACTAGAAAGCTGGGATTCAAATCAAGGTCTTCTAACTCTAAAGCCCCTTTTTTCCCCTTCCACTTAGATTTTCAGCCTTTTTTTCTTAAGAGAATTAAAAAAATAAAAATCTCAAAGCCCCATACAATCTTGCCTTTCCTGTAAGTGCTTTCATAAAACGTTTTTGGGCTACTTTACCAAAAATTGCCCACCTTGATAAACCTTTACGTCCTATATATTCAAAGTTGGAATGCAGCTGTGAACACGATGAAGTATCTCACATCTTGTTTTGTGTTCTTAGCTTCAACTCAGTGTGTACCTCTGCCTGGCTGATTTTCCTAATTTAGCTTTTGTCACTGTATGCAAAAATGGCTTGCCAATGCAAGGTTAAGTGTTTCCAGGGGTTTGCGCTCATTTGCATAAGTCTCTGAGCAACTGCCAAAATGGCGGGCAGCATTGTGGTCGTTCCCTGGGTGCTCCTGGAATTAAAAAAACTACCAGACGACTTCCTGCGCACCAGGCACCGTGGTAAGTGCCTTAGACGTGGCGGCAACTGCTAGTGGACACGTTTCTGTGCCCTCCTGCCCGTGCTTAGGGCCAGACAACACAGTACTGCCTCGGCCACGGCTGGGTGGTGAGTGGTGCACAGCCCTGCCACTCCCCGGAAGAAGGATTTTATTTATTATTTATTATTTTATTTATTTTTATTTATTTGACACAGAGAGAAAGAGCACAAGCAGGTGGAGGGAGAGGGAGAAGCAGGCTCCCGGCTGAGCAGGGAGCCCGACGCAGGGCTCAATCCCAGGACCCTGAGATCGCGACCTGAGCCGAAGGCAGACGCTAAACCAACTGAGCCACCCAGGTGCCCTACTTCTTATTTTTTTAAAGATTTTATTGATTTAGGGGCGCCTGGGTGGCTCAGTCGTTAAGTGTCTGCCTTCAGCTCAGGGCGTGATCCCAGAGTCCTGGGATCGAGCCCCACGTCAGGCTCCTCCGCTGGTAGCCTGCTTCTTCCTCTCCCACTCCCCCTGCCTGTGTTCCCTCTCTCACTGGCTGTCGCTCTTTGTCAAATAAATCAATAAAATCTTTTTTTATTGATTTATTTGACAGAGAGCACATGCATGCTTGCATGTGCAAATAAGGGAAGGAACAAAAGGGGAAGGAGCAGAAGATGGAATTTCAAGCAGACTCCTTCTGGGCTGAGTGCTGAGTGTGATATGGGGCTTGATCTCATGACCCTGAGATCACAATCCGAGCTGAAACCAAGGACCTGAGTTAAAACTAAGAGTCAGATGCTTAACCAACTAGGCCACTCAGATGTCTCACACCACTTCCTGTTTTACATAATCAGTAGAGTAGCACCATTTGGTTTATGGGTTAATTACAATTGTCACAAACTAGCCACTTTTGTAACAAGGAAGACTAATTCTTCTAGTGTGTTGTCATAGTTTGAGTTTCTGCATGGCTTTCTCTTCAGTCCTTTCCTTCTTTAAGTCTGAAGTCTATATTAGTTCTGTTTAGTATAGTTAATGTTTTCTGTTACCTTGCCTGTGTTTAGTAATGAGGATGCAACATGGTTCAGACCTGGTCCCCGCCCTCGAATCAGGAGAAGAATCTGATATGGTACTATAAAAGGATCATTGCTACATACTAGTTCATGCATCTGTTTTTTTTTTTTTTTAAGATTTTATCTACTTTTCAGAGAGAGAGAGGGAGAGAAGAGAGGAAGAGAGAAAGAGAGAGAGGAGAGGAGAGACAGAGAAGGTGAGCATAAGCAGGTGAGGAGCAGAGGGGAAGGAAGAGGAGCACAGGCAAAGGGAGAGAGAGAATCTCTCAAGCCGACTCTATGCTGAGCATGGAGCCCAATGCGGGCCTCGATCCCACAATCCTGACTGAGATCATGACCCGAGCCGAAACCAAGAGTCAGACACTTAACCGACTGAGCTACCCAGGTGCCTTATTTTTTTTTTTTAATGACAACAACTATAATAACTTCAAACAATCATTCTTGAATGTTCCCTTTCTGTGTAGGTAATGCCTAGCGTAAGGGGAATACCTGAAATAATCAAGAAGGGGTATGGCATGGACATGAACCCATCAGAATGGACCAATTAGCTGGTGGCCATACTGGAGCATGTTTCTAGAGGCTCCCAGCTAAACCAGGGTTTATCCCCTTGGTTATGGAATTGTGGGATAGCTCAGGAGGTCATGAGGGAAGGACCAATGCGGTTATGTACAGGGATGGGCCAGTATGTGACTACTTTAACAACTGGCCCATATGTAGTGATGCATACTGAGAGAATACTGCCTTGACCCAGAGAAGGTGATGGAAACTCAGACTTGTAAACACCAACTCCATAGGACAGTCACTTTTCTACCTCTGTTGACAACTCAGCTGTATAGATCTCAGACCAGACATACCAGAGAAAGACAACCTGAAAACTACTCCCTTGAGAATGTTCATTTTCCTTTATAAGCATTTGAAATAGGGCAGCACCCAATAAATGCTGCTGACTGACTGACATTTATTGAATGCCCAGTGTATACAGAGCATGTCCTGGGAAATTTATAAAAAGAAAATACAAATGACCTAAATTAAGCTTGCTGTTATTTTAATGATTGATGAAAAGAGCAGCCTTTTGGAGATGAGTATATAATCATAACTATACCCTAATGAAGTCTTGTGAGGAGATAGGTAACCCAAACTTAGGATCAAATGTGTTTTACAGAGTGCTTCCCTCCTTCATTATTCAAGTTCTGGTCTTTGTCAGCTGTCACTGGTAAAGGTCAGGCAGAATGAAACTCCTATAACTCAAAACAAACAAATAACCATCCCCATACCTGAAAAGAAAAAAAAAAAAAAACCTAAAAACCTCACATATCCCCAGCTTGAAACACAAGTTTGCATTTGTGATCTGATTTTGACAATCGTAGAACTTTACATCTGCATAAAATATCATGCAGGTGCTTTTGAGGGATGAGATGCCTCCCCCAAAGGGTACTTGGTAAAGTGATCTTTGAGTGCTAGATGAATTATACACCCTGAAAATTGCCAAAGGCACAAAGATGCCCCCAGTAAGGATAACTGACCTAAAAGCAACTCATTTACTAGTAACACAGGCTGTGACATTCTTTCATTTCTGGTATTTTCTTGGGCATGTCAAAAAAAAAAAAAAGTCTCGTAATGTCCAAAAATAGACCTAGTTTTATTGTTTAAACAATATTTTAAAAATTGGATTATTTTATCAGAGACCAGGTAAACAGAATTAAAAAGACAAACACTTGCAACTAAAGCTTAAGATCTTACTTGGGAAAAACATGCATGAATGAAAATTTTCAGCTAGAAAGCAGGGCGTTGGAGATAAATGAGACACAACTATGAGTTCTCTTCCTGGTGTTAGATTATGACTTTCAGGAAAAGGAGGTAATAAAAGCGTCGGGAGAAAGGTATTTGTCTGACATTGTGTCAGATTTCGTAAGGCCCACGAGCACCTTGAGATGAAACAGCTGGGAGGAGCAGACTGAGAGCTTCAGCAGTATTTGGAAAGTTGCCATTATGTCTCCTTAGGTTTCTTAAAAAGCATTCATTTGGTATTTGTCTTTTACTTTTATTAGCTTAAAAAAATTTTAGCAGATTGTCACACAAACGACATTATGGGAGATATTCACAATTTTGTTGATTACTTTTCAAGCCGTTCTTAGTGTTACTTTAATTATTCTAAACAGCATTTTGAAACTGTTTAGATGAATTGAAAATAAGATTCATTCCAAAGAAGTGATATGGAAAAGATATTCTTAGAGTCAGAATTTTAGAGCCAGAAGGGGACCTACAAATCTCCTAATTTAGTCCTCTCATTTTACAGGTAAGGAGACCAAGACCCAGCTGGGTGAAATGGCTAAACCCAAAGTCAGCTAAGGTGATCCTAGGCAACAGGATTCCTAACATTGAGTCTAACTTTCTTCCTACTAATGGCCAACTCCACACTGCTTGTCCTCTTCTCGTTCACCTCAAGGCTGTTCATGGTGACTGCCCCACTCATCCTCCCTGACAGAGGACGGCAACCAAGCTGTC
This sequence comes from Ailuropoda melanoleuca, assembly GCF_002007445.2. Lineage (NCBI taxonomy): Eukaryota > Metazoa > Chordata > Mammalia > Carnivora > Ursidae > Ailuropoda > Ailuropoda melanoleuca. Next base: position 108,659,407 of record NC_048220.1, on the reverse strand, counting down.
TGGGTGATGGCCACATCTGGAAGGCAGCAAGGCGGTGGCTGTTCTCGCTTGCCAAAGATGCACACGCATTGACTTGCCTTTCTTCCTTTCTTCAAGATTTTATTTATTTATTTGAGAGAGAGAGAGAATGAGCACTGGGGAGAGGGAGAGAGAGAAGCAGACTCCCTGCTGAGCAGGAAGCCGGATGCAGGGCTCGATCCCAGGACCCCGAGATCACGACCTGAGCTGAAGGCAGATGCTTAACGGACTGAGCCACCCAGGCACTTTACTTGCCTTTCCTTCCCCTTTGTATGCTGCTTCTCTTTCTTCCAATTCTTATCAAATCCGTTGCAACTTGCGAGCACCCAGATGAGTGTTCATGAATTTGTGGAGAAGACGGTATATTCAAGCCAGGAAAATGTTAAGTTAGACATGATGAGGAATTCGAACCACTCAAAAAGTGCTTCTAAGTGCCTTTTAGCATTTGCACACTAGTCTTCAGCAGCCTTTAATCTGTTTCTTCTCTCAAGCATTGGTTTTCAGGATTTTTCAGTTCTTAATATCTCATTTACTTATCTGCCATAAATGACAGATATGTCAACTTTTTCCTGGAACCTTTTGTTTGGTTCTTGTGCTTACTGACTTTGGGACTTTATGCAAGTCACTTAGCTAGTTGCTTTGGGGGGAAAGTCATGGTACTGCACCTAGAAAACCTCAGTAAGCACTAACCACACATGTACTATGTGCCTAGAGCCACGTGCTGCTCCTGGAAACTCAGCAGGGACAAGGAGCTTTGGGTCTTGCGAGTTGTGTTCAGAAGCTCAAAATTAAAAACACGTAACAAAGAGAGTGTGCAGGACCAAGCAGAGAAGGTGAAAACTGAGCACTGGCAAAAGCCCCCAATCTGTGATTTGAATGAGGCTGTGGCAACTCAAGGTGGTCTCTGGAACCTGACAGCCTGGGTTCAAATTCTGGCTTTGCCCTCTACTAACCACCTGACCTTGCGTGCATTTCTTCACCTCCCTGAGCTTCGGGGCCCTCATTTGTAGATGGTAAGACAAAGAGCACGTCGCCTTTAGGCTATCCTGTGGACTAGGTGAAAGCATTTAGCCCAGTGCCCGGCACTGCGTAGACATCAGCTGGTAATAGTGCTCTCCACACTCACAAATCAGCACAGAGACAGGCTGATGGTGGCTCAAGCTCCTGGTGTCCTGATGGAGGAGGCAGGATTTGAGATGGAGCTCCGATTACGGTTGAGATTTGAAAAGAGGACCTTGATTGCCAGAAAAGTCTTCAGGAGACAGAGAGCGATCTGTGGTTCTTTGAGTAGTTTAGATATAAATGAGAGTAGTATTTTAGGATCAGCACTGAAATTTTTTTGAAGATTTTTTACTATTTATTTTTAAAATTTTATTCATTTGACTCGGAGAAAGAGCGAGCACAAGCAGGGGGAGCGAGAGAGGTAGAAGCAGGCTCCCCGCTGAGCAGGGAGCCCGACGCAGGACTCCATCCCAGGACCCTGGGATCATGACCTGAGCCGAAGCAGACGCTTAACCGACGGAGCCACCCAGGCGCCCTGAAGATTTTTTATTCTTAAGTAATCTCTCTAAACCCAACATGGGGCTTAAACGTACAAAACTGAGATCAGGAGTTGCACGTTCCACTGCCTGAGCCAACCCCGCACCCTTATTATTATTTTTTTTAATAGCAAAGTAAATGCAAACATTTAGGTAGAAAAGCGGTGTCTCTATTCTGGCCATGATCTTTCTGTAAAGGATCCCTTGGCTCCTCAGATCTTTTTTCTTCACTTCAAATTCTCCAAGTTCATTATAAGGTGTAGATAAAGGATTAATATACAGCAAATCATTTCAGGTTAAGGGAAGAAAGAGGCTTTGCTAAATCCCCTTTATAAATGTGAGACATAAATTGACATTCAGCTTGGAGGACTTTATAAACAAATAAAGCCAGGTACCCTATTCTATAAATTATCACTGACATTCATTCATATATTCTCCCTCTCTGCAAACGTATGGATGTAATTATGCGCCAATTGTGAAAAAAAAAAAATCCCAAGGACCTTGTTATTCCAGGAAACGACCACCAGCATGACTGGTTCAAGAACATCATATACTGCTCAGTGGAGTTCATGCAAAGCTTCTGCACTGCCTCTTCTCTCACTGCAAGTGTCTACATCACAAAAAACTCAGGGCCGAACCAATGCCCACCGCCCATTCAGAATGAAATGATATCGTACTTAAAACACCCACAATAGCTTGGATGTCTGCTTTAAGACTAATGAATTTGCCAGTTTGGATAGGGTCCATATATTTATACTTAGGAAAAGCACTATAGTTTTGTTTCTGAAATTTTGTTCCTCTATAAACAGAAATACTGAGTATCCATGGAAGATCACCTTTGAAGTTTCTATTCAGTTAAAGGGAAACAACTCTCTTAGTCTTACTTAGCGAGGTTATCTAATTCTTTATTTAACCAAGCATTACAGATAGGGGAAGAAGTAAAAAAAAAAAAAAAAAGAATACCTAAAATAGCATGCAGATTAGTTAGATAGAAGAGGGACAGAAGGAGAAAGTAGTGGTAAATACTATTTTTCCTTCCATGGGAGTATTTTATTTTATTTATATTTATTTATTTATTTATTTATTTATTTATTTTTCAAGATTTTTATTTATTTATTTGACAGAGATAGAGACAGCCAGCGAGAGAGGGAACACAAGCAGGGGGAGTGGGAGAGGAAGAAGCAGGCTCATAGCAGAGGAGCCTGATGTGGGGCTCGATCCCATAACGCCGAGATCACACCCTGAGCCAAAGGCAGACGCTTAACCGCTGTGCCACCCAGGCGCCCCCCATGGGAGTATTATAAAAACTAAATGCCTTACCTTGAAAAGTTAAGAGTTATGTAAAGTATTGGTGGTTGTAGTTGTTTGGGAAAAGCACGACGAGAATGTGGACTTCTTTTTTGGGTCAAACAAAAGTCAAGATAATTGTGAGTGTCCTCTTTATCACTCTAAAGTTTGTTATAAAAGAGGAGCACACTGAAAAGTGTAAAACTGTAATACTGAGGCACCTGGCTGGCGGAGCGTGTGACTCTTGACCTCAAGGTTGTGAGTTTGAGTCCCACACTGGGTGTAGAGATTACTTAAAAAAAATCTTAAGGATAATTCTCTTCTTTGAGAGCACTATTTATGTATAGCAGTGTTGAGGAACTTGGTTCTGGGAGGTGGGGTGGAAGGCACAGTGGGCTACCACACGCGGGTGGATCCCACCGCCAGGGGCTGATGCACATACTGGTCGGGCTTCTCGATCAAAGCGCACCTGCAGTGCACAGGCATGGCAGTGGCAAATGGAAGAGAAAGGCACAAAAGACTCATACTTTTCCACCGCAGAAAAGGAAAAAAGCACAAGAAAGTTAAGCATGGGCACAACTGCCGCTAACCTAAAATGTTCTCTTTACACCCCATTCTTAGGATAGGCTGATGCATGTACCATATATGAATTCTTCTTATCTTAAACATTAATAGGGGGGGACTAATAATTTCATAGGGAATTTCAGATGAAAGCCCAAGGGTATCAAATACCTTGAGAACCTGGCCTAAGGAAAGATGGAGTACCAGCACTGCTCAAATTAAATTTTTAATAATAAAAGAAAAAATCAAATGTTTTCATAATAAATCTAAAAATCTCACAGCCAAACAGGCTGCCTCTTGCCACCCAATGTATACAGTGTTGGCTGCTAGAAAAAAAAAAAAAGAAAAGAAAAAAACAAGAGGAGGAGTGAGGGGAAAAAGAGAGAGATAGAGACAAAGAGACAGAGAGACATCTTTTATTGTTATGGCTCTTAAAACTTGAACATTATCTAGAGACGTCCATCTTAATCAAGTAGCCATGGTTTCTCTTCCTGCTACTAAAAGCCTGCTGATGTTGTTTGGTCAACTGAGAGATTATCTTTAGGACTGCTTGGATTTGGCCTCTCCAAAGAGCCTGAGAAGGAAAGGGTCCCCTGAGATGACATATACCATCCTTTGGCAAACTTTTCCAATGACCCTAAATAATATTCTATAAAAATAGACATTACTTCTTCTAAATGCAAGAGATACATGTAGTAGAAAAGAGGCAGAAGATGCTGCTTTTGGAATTAGAGTTCATTTCAAAACTAAGGAAGGCACACATTCTAAGTTGCTCAACCTTTCAGAGGAAATATCTTTATAGGTCAATGAATGCACATGCTGACATAAAAGACATTTCTGTGAATAAAACAACTATGGAAGAAACCACGCTCTCCTTTAAATTATCCAGAATCATACAATATCATGCAAACTTATAACATTCAAGTGGTTTCCCCATAGAAAAGACACAAATTGGTCTGGGAAATTAAGTCGTATTTATGCCAGTTTAATTCAATGAAATGTTTGAAATACAAGCAATTTAAGTATGTGGAAAGACTGTGTCACAGATTCCTTCAGGAATTCTGGGCACTAGATTTGCCCTCCATGTGTTTATTTATTTCCACCTAAAAAGGATTCCATGAGGAAAAAAATGATGACTGCTTAACAATTAAAAATGTGGAATACTTTACACCTTTTGTAAATTAAAGATTCCATAAATCATGAATTATGATTATGAACATCTCAAATTGAAGTCCTTATGAACCTAAGTGTATATATAGTCCTAGGTTTATTTGGTTTACAAAGAGGAAGAAAAATTAATGCTAGCTATATGCTATTAATCTATGCTATGGACAAACAGGCATACATTATAATGAAAAATTTAGTGGGAAAATTCTTCCAAATTCAGTCTTTCCTCCAACTAGGGTTGTGGCCTCCAGCCCAGCAGGCCTTGCACCGTGTGACACCAGAACGCCGTTCACACCAGTTAGCACGCGAAGCACACACTGTGTATGTTCTGTTTTGTTGAAATAAATGATTTAAGATTTAATGAAAAATTCAATAATTTCACCCAGGTAGATGATATGCTTGATGTAATCCCTTACAAGTCTTTAGGAGGCTTACTTTAAAAAAAAAAAAGATATTTATTTATTTGTCAATCAGAGAGAGAGAGAGAGCGCGCAAGCACGGTCATGCAGGAGCAGGGGGAGTGGCAGGCAGAGGGAGAAGCAGGCTCCCCACTGAGCAAGGAGCCCGATGCGGGACTCGATCCCAGGACCTAGGACCCAGGATCATGACCTGAGCTGAAGGCAGACACTTAACTGACTGAGCCACCCAGGTTTCCCCCTTTTGTTTTTATATTATATTTTAGCTCTGGGAACAGTTTCAGCATTAGGCAGGCATGCTCAAGTTGGCTCTTCATTTCTTCTAACTGTAGCCCACTACCCTTTCTTTTTCTCAATTCCACTAGGTACGCTTTGCTTCTAACTGTCTTCCAAATAAGCCTGCAGGCTGGAAGATTGGGCTTGTGCCCCACATACCATCTGTACGCTGCACACTTGCTGCAGTAACTACTTAGATGAAAAAAACTATTCGATGGGTGAGGCTTACCTAAACCACCGACTGGCGTTAGGTCGCCATTCAGCTTTATGATTGTTTTACATAACACATGGTTTTTGGAGATTAGCCCACATTTTGCTGGATCTCAAAATTTAGTTTTGTAAATCAGTGTTCATATCCTCAGTGCCCAGATATTGCTACGTTACAAAAAAAAAAAAATCACAGCCATGAACATTTTCAAACAAATCTAAATCTTATAAGGAAGGGAACTTCCACTTATTAAGAGGGAATCAGGATAAAGAATGCAGAAAACATATGCTTCTGGGGAGGGAGAAAGGAGGTAGCAGAAAGTAAACTTAAAATGCTTTGGGTACAAATTCCTCCAAGGGAGTATATACCAAACGGAACTGAGGAACGCCCACCAGCCCCTGGCCCTGCCAAGAGCTCCCCCTTCTTTGAAGAGCTTCACCAGTGGCTTTTACTTCTGGCACAAAGGCCAGTTACAGAATGAACCCGCTACTCCTAATCCCAGGCTTCCTAAATAACAAATAAGCAAGGAAGAAAAAACCTTCATAAGCAGATCACCATCTGGGTTGAGGAACAAATTTATGCCAATGAAGTGGTGCTGCAAAATTATAAACATTCTGGAAAACTCTGTGGCTTGATCAAAAGTACTGGGTGAAAGCCAAATCTGGAAGCTGAAAACGGGACACAGCCAATGTTTGTGGTCTTTATCATTCACTGCTATATTGGTTATAGATAATGCTGGACACACTGTCAATGTGAAGTTAATGAAGACTCTGTGAGATTTACAGTCTAAATGTGAGATTTTTAAAGATGAAGGAGCTCAAAGAAATGGCATGTAAGATGTTGACGAGCTGGGACAAAGGACAGGTAAAACCCCATCAGAAGAGCCAGTTCTAGCAAATAGAGCCCATTCTCAGAATCTCCCTCACCTCCCAAATGTCTCCAAATTTGGATACGGTTGGATTTATTTGAAAGGATTTCTGAAAGCACAAAAACCTAAGGTCATAGTCATCACAGAGTCAATGCTGTAGGTTGTAGCAAAAAAGCAAATGAAAAACTTTTATAACATTACTTCTTGGGACAAACTTCAGACCTTTTCCCAGAACAATAACCCACCTTTGCTTCATGCTCTCCAATAATCTTCCAGAGTCAGGGCAAGGAGACCTGGGTAGAGTTACCCCCTGAGAAAAGGGATTAATTGACTCTAGAAGGAAAAGATATAGGGCATAGGGAGGCTCCTCACAGATCTTGAACATCAGAAGAAAGCTTTCCTTTTATCAGTAAAGATTAAGAAAAAGCATTCAAACATATTAGGATAAATCCTTATAAAGCTTGTTTCAAAAGACATCAAGTTTAAGGATCTATCCCAATGAGAATCCATTCTTTTTTCTAAGTTGCTTAGTTCAGTCTTAGAAGATGATGGCTCACATAGCAGATTTTCACAATAACATTTGCAGGATATTTCCAAAATCTGGCTTAAATAGCAATGCCCAAAGGCAGACTCTAAATTTTGAAGATTCCCCAAGTTATGAAAATGAGCCATGTGTGGGCAGAATCTCTTAAGCTCTAACTCAAAATCCATCAGGTTTGGTAAAATAATTTCATTTTCTTTTACTCTGACAATTTTCATGAAAGGAAAACATTTTGAGATTTCACCTGGGGATCTAAATAAACACAGAAATTATGAGAGCTACTTAATTAAAGCCTTTCTGATAGACATTCATAGATATGGCTCCTACAATCCACATGTGTACTTAGTTGGTCTATGAAAATATTCCCTCTGGAGTGTCGCTGAACCCTCTGTTAGATCTTTAGTTATTTGTTACAACAGGAGAGACCAAGACGAGCTGCTTTTAGACGCCACCGCACCTGGCGGTGGACACGTCGGCAGACTATAAAAGACAAATGCAGAATTCCTGGATGCCGGGGAAGCTGCCATTTAGCTCAAGGCTTTCTTACTGTCATTCCATGAGACATCTGAAGTATGCAACTGCACATCGACTTAAAAGTATAATTATTTATTGTTTGACTGAAATTCCAGGGAGGACAGCATATAAATGGAGAAAAAAAATGGAAACCTGGCCACACGGAGCTCTTAAATAAATTTAGCAGCTGCCCAAAGACAGGAGATTTAAATGCATGTATATTAAACTCTTACTACTCGACACATACATCTTTCCCCTCTTGTTTGTAGGAAGACCAAATCCAACAGACGAAGGCCTTGAAGGATGTCATTCCCCATTCCCCATCTATTAATAGAATAATGCGGTAGTCAAAAGACTTTCAAAAGATAAAAGCATCATTCTCTCTAAAGTTGCTGGACTCCTGCCGAAATCACAGTCATATTTTCACATTTGTCAGCTCAAAGAGACTCTTTTATAATAGCAAATAAAAATTAAGTGTTCGCACTGGGCTTCAAAGCAAAATTCTTTCAGTGATGATGCATAAAGCACAGTATACATCTTTCTTTAGGAAGGTTTACTGCCTCAAATTCAATATTCAAACTGGTAACATCAGAGTTAAAACATACTGGGACAATGACTGCTATGATCCGGTAGAAAAAAAAAATCAGGCTAATTATGAAGAAAAGAGTTCTCACATGGGGGAATCCAGAGCCCTTTCCCAGAGGTGGCATTTTCCAGAAATGTCCTGAATAAAGACAAGAAATTAAAGAGCGAATGGGGGTAAATGGGGAGAGTGGCTCACAGTCAGGACTCCTATTACCACTTGGTGGGTATAGAACAGTGTACGGGTAGAGAAAGAAACTATTTAATACATGAATGTAAAAAAAAGAAAAAGCTATTGAATACTAGTCCCTTGGGTGTTGTTTGTTTCCTGGTAAACATACTCACATTCTAACACTTTTTCTTGGATTACTTTCCCACTTAACGAAAGGAGTCGTTTCCTTTACACCTACTCTCATCCAGGAATGGTGTCTGCTAATAAGCAGATCCATGCTTGTGGGGAATGGAAGTGGTGATAAGTTGTCAATTTAAATAGTTTCAAGGTATTGACAAAAACGAAGATAAATATTGGCAGAATCCTTTTCAGCTACTAGCCGACTTGAGAGTACAAAGCAAGCCGGCCCTGTTCAGAGGTGTCTAGTACACATCATTCTTTTGGGTTAGCACAGTTGGTGGACTTTTACGTTGGAAATAGCCAAAACATCAGCGCCTGGGATAGTGCCCAGCGCATATAAACGCTCAGCGACAGTGCAGGGAGTTTATTCATGTCTGATTTGCACTTTGATAGTCACATTACTCCAAAGCAAATACCAACACCACCGCAGATCCTAGATAACCCAGACATTGATTTGTCATCTCAAAGACAAAAAAAAAAAAAAAAGGAATATATAAGAAATACATAAGAAAAGAATTAGTGTATAGAAAGATGCATATAGAGACCTAATAAAACAGCATTTCTTGATATTTATATAAACTACAAATTATCACACCAACAATTTCTTGGTGTAACTGTCTTCATGTTAGGCCTCTTAGAAATACTGATCATAAATAAACAGCCGGGGGCAAAAGCTATTATATGCTTCCCACCTCTGTTTAGTGCTTTACTTGGTTGTGCTATTTGCCCTCAACAACTTTTTTGATTTTGATGTGATTTTGCTCATGTTATGGTTTAACAACGCTCAGAGAAAGGGTAAACACTTGGCCCAAGGTCACCCGGTAGAAAGTCATAAAACTGAGCTTTAAGCCCAGAACTGTCTGATTGTAAAACCTTTATGTGTAACTACTACACTAGTGTCTGGCCTGGAAAGTCAGAGCATCAGGGCAACTGCAGGGGGTTGGACCGATCTGAGTTTCCATCTTGGTTGTGCCATTTGCTGCCTGTATGATACCGCACAGAGTGTGTGTCCTTATCTGAATGCACATCTATCTTTCAGGGTTGTTGTGGGAATTATACATAAGTGTCTATAAAATACTTGATAGATGCTATTGCTGCTGTTATTACTATTATTACAAGGAATACAGCATTCTGAAATTCATGGGAAGTTAAATAGCCAATGTTCTCATTGGTTGGTGCATTCGATCTGCATAGAACCCTATGCTGGGACTCAGTTAAGCAATGAGAGTTCCTCTGCGAGGGGTGGCTAGTGGAAAAACTAGGCCCAGAGCTCTGCTTCCTTGCCCAGTGCTATTTCCGCCACCCTCTGCTACCTAGCGCTTGTTTTACTTTAAAAAGACTAAATGAATCCCAAACAGTGCTAATCAAATCCAAACCAAATAAGGAAAGAAACTGTTCCTCCTTAGTGGGGAACCATAAAATAGGAATGCAGAAAACACAGGCTTTTGGAAAAAAATCAACAGAATAAACTCAATACTCTTTGGGTACAAATTCCCCCAAGGGAACACAGACCTGACAGAACTGAAAAAAACACCCACTGAAAACACCCTGCCAAGAGTTCTCCCTCCCCAGAGGCTCAGTGTCAATGGCTTTCACCTCTGGCATGGTGACCAATTACCAAATGGGCCTTCTACGCCTAACCACAGATGTCCTAAATGACAAATTAAGTGTCCAGGAGATAAAAGGTTATCATGGAATAAGTATAGCTCGAGTGCAAGTGTGTACACACACACACACACACACACACACAGCTTGACACGGGGTTGAAAAAAGTCTCATTTGGTTTTTTAGCACACTTACACTGGTTTTTCTTCTCTAGGATAACTCTCAGGTCAGGAATTTAAACAACTTTTAATACTTAAGTGACAAGCCCCTCTATGGCAGGACCCCAACAATGATGGGCCAAGTCTGCTCAGTCAGGGCTGGCTGCAGCTTGGCTGGCAAAGAAAGCAGAGAAACCAAAGAAGGCAAAGAAACCAGTTCACAACTGGGGCAAGAGCAGTATCACCACCACATGAGGGTAAACAACTCCCAGGGCTGTTCCTATCAAGGTCAGATCTGTGCTCATACTGGTGAGAGATAATGGTCAGTGTTCATTATCAGAGATACACATAATACTAAAGTGCTGAAATAATTTTCTCTTGATCCAGAGAACTGTTAAACACCTTCCCACAGTATGGCATTCGGAATTTAGGAGCCTAGAAACAAACAAAATGTTTTATTTTGCTGTCATTTGTACATCTCTTCTAATCTAACTTTTTTCTTTTCTTTTACTTACAAAAGGTAGTTTACTCATATTTCTTCTTGGTTAACATTCTGCTAAAAATAAAAATTTTAGACTGCCTTATGATGCCTCTGACACCAAGAACATATGAGCAAAAGAACTACAAAACTACGGACTTACTTTAGGAGACCTCCCCATCACACGTGTGGGTAAATACTCTTACTTTTTTGTACAAAGGATTAAGAAATCGAATCCTATTTCCAAAATAGCCTGCATATATTTTCTTCTGGATAACCATTGCGTTATTTTGTATACACCAATCTTTTGTCCAGTATGTTCCAATCATTCTGATAATTTTCTTAACCCAACCTGGTTTAAATATTTCTAAAAAGTTCTTCTTATTGGTGTTTGTAGTACTCATCGCTATCTGGTCCTGACCACATAGGCCTCAGGTTACCATTTCTGTATTTAATCAGAATGAATTACAATTATCTTTTATGGTTATATCAATCTTTCCTATTTATCCATAGAGATTTCTCAGCATCATAAAATTACACCAAAATTCTTTCCAGTATTAGAAATTTCCTCTAGGCCAGTCACTGTGAAGACTCTTACACTCACACCCAAATGCTATCTTGGTTGCATTTCTTCCGGAATATACTTCCCTCAACTACCCAAATCAAGTGTATTTCAAGCATCATTGATTGGATTAGGTTAGGAAGAACTCCAAATGCATTTATTCTCATGGTGAATAAAAAGGCAATTGTTATTTTTTTTTCTAGTACCTTGACCTTTCCTTTCACTTAGAGAACTACTGTTTTGCAATAATTTCCTTATGAAGGTATTTCCTATCTTCTGTGTCTTCTCATAGTCTTATATTTCATGTTAATGCTTGTATTTCAGTTTCCATCTTACTGACATTACAGTTTGTTAGTAATGTCATTAATATTCTCTTGTGTAAGGTTGCCTTCCTTCTTGTGTTGTGTTAAAAGGTATATTGTTTGAATTAGTGCACATATTTACCTTAGAAAATTACAATGCATTAATCTTTGGAATTTTTTTGTATTATGGAAAATATTCTGCTTGAAAGTCATGAGAATGGACCACTCAAATATATTTATTTCCTACCAATAACCTGTCTCTCACAGTCATTTACACAAAAACAAAATGAGTTTGGGAAATTAATATTGGCTGGATACAGATCATCCCAACCAAAGACATCTTAGCCCTTTAAGATTCCAGTTCTCTTGAAGATTAAGAAAAACAGCCAACGGCGTTTTGATTATTAAAAAACTCAGATACTTTAAACGTGAACTGGGTGTTTCTTAGGCAGTCATCTTCCGTATCACTTAATTCTCTTTCTAGAATATGTATTGGCTATACTTCACGTAATAAGGGATTTCTACAACATAAATAATTGACAGGGAGCCAGCATGGCTTTTGGACTAAGAAAAATATTCATTCATAATATTTGAGTTTTGCAAGTAAAAAGTTAGCTACTACATCACTCAGGATTCCCAATATTCTTTCCATCTGAAGTCTGAGGGTTAATAATCATAAAAGACTAAAATTAAGCACTATAGGATTCTAATGAATATGCACAGATATCTGTAATTTAAATGTGTTACCCAGAGATTTATCCAGAAAAAACAAGAAACATTTCAGGCTTTGCTTGAAAATAAAACAAAGGCCTTAATTTTTTAAAACCAGACCAACCAGTGCTACAGTGTTGCTTAATTCCACAGGGAAAGAGCAGATTTGCATTTTCTTAACTTGTTGAAAGAAAAAAAATCCATAAACTTTTCTCTCTACCTTTGAGCAATTTAACAAAATCAAACTTTGAAAGAGATCAAGAGTAGAAATCAAAGTGCCAAAGATGGTTAAGAAAAAGCCAGCTACTCTGGTGGGAGTTACTTATACATATCTGAAGAATTTTTCCTCAACACCAAATGAAGTTAACAGGAATTCACTCATTATTCATGGTCTAGTATAATATTAAAGGCCCACAGGTTATTTCTAAACTTTTACAGACACAGAAGTTAGATGTCATGCTTCTACATTTAACAGAGAACAATTTAAGGATTTAAAAAAACCAAAAAGGAAAGAAAGAAACATACACACTTCACTTATGCCCATAACTTCTGGAACTTTTATGTTTAATATGAAAAATAAAAAAAGCATTTCTAATGTGATGTCAATTCTTTTGAACTTCCAATAATTTGAATGTACATTTAACAGCAAATAGTTTAATAATCACATCATGCAGCTGACTTAATTCTCAAAATGTCTTTGTAGTTTTATTGTTCTGTAAAAGCAAACTGTTTCATCGAAAATTGTACTAGGTCGGGTTTTTACAAGAAAAGTTTATTATATTGCTCATTAAAGCTCACTGATTAATTACCAAGTTTAGTCAATGAGGTTCCTTTGAACTGCCTGTGAGATGAATATTTTATTACTTATTTTCATAATAATGAGTAGATTTGACAAATTTTTACCTTACTAAATCTCAATGGCTTATTTCACAATGTTATTTTTTTGTTAAACCAAAGTATTAGTCATTCTTTTCCTCTTTTCCTCTCCTCCTCATTCTCCTTTCCCTTTACTTCTGTATGATATTTTAAAAGGCTTAAAATATGAAGAAATCTAACATTACACATCGTTACACAATAAAATGTGCCCGCAATCCTTAAAAAAAGGATTATGTATACAGAAATACATGAAAACTTGCTGTTCTTAGAAAAGAACGGAATGGAACAGATAAATAAATTTCCACATCTGAGGAAGAGTTTTCTTTTTTAAGGAGGTTGGGAAAGTTCATGCAGAAAAAGCCTACCGAAGTGGCTTGTCATTAAAAATAAATGAAGCAAGGATTATTGGGTTTAAATTGCTTTCTTATGAGTTGATGTTTTTCAAGGTTTCAGCAAAGTACATGAAAGTAAGTGATGCCCACTTCCGGTTTTGCCAAAGAACACCAGAACCTACAAACCTGAATGGCTCTAGAAAGAAGGATCTCAAACTGGGTCAATTCTCCATAACAGGCAACCAGAGAATATCTGCCAGTCCAAGTCCACTTCACGAGTGAACTATGAGGTAACAGCAGGCCAGATGCACATTCCTGATGAGGCATAGGTTATGTATTTGGCGGCTCCTCTCCATTGTCAGTGGTTTCTCCCTGCCTTCCCTCTCTCCCTGTCTTAGCTCCCCTGCACCCAGCAACTGCCTCTTAGTGCCTAACTGTGGCTGGTGCTGAAAAGAGAGATTTGTATAGATACTGTCCACAGGGAGCTTGAACTCTAAGAATGATATCACAGATAAACATGGTCAAGATTTCCAGACGATACATTAGACAATACATTCTCTTTACATTATGCCAACGTAAAGAGAAATACTACATGTGTCATGCAGCAGACCAGGATAATCTCAGAAGTAGAAAGTAACTGATGGGAAGAGAGAAGGTTTTGTGAAGGTATATAAGAATATGTGCAGGGGGGCTGGAATACAGTAAATGGTTAAAGAAGGTAGAATATTCTTGGTTGCCCAGAGATCAGCTTAGGAATAAGGGTGATATACCTAGAAGTGGAAGTTGTGGTAATTTCATGCAAAGAATCACTTATGTAGTGTTTTAGAAGTGTGAACTAGGGGTACCTGGGTGGCTCATTCAGTTAAGCGTCCGACTCTTGGTGTCATCTCAGGTCATGGGTCTCATGGTGGTGGGATCGAGCCCTGCATTAGGCTCCTCGCTCAGTGCACAGTCAGCTTCTCCCCTCTCTCTCCCTGTCTCCTTCTGCCCCTCCCCTGCTCAAGCTCTCTCGCTCTCTAAAACAAATAAGTAAAATCTTAAAAAAAAAAAAAAGGAAAGAAGGAAAAGAAATACATAAAAATAATCATTGCAGTCATATCAAGATGAAAGGGTAATAAATTCCCCCCCCCCATTAGCTTTCAAATTTTTCATAATACGACTGTAGTTGTCATTTCTATTCCCTGAAATTTCTGGCTCTCTGCATCTGGACACCTGTGGCAGCGTGCTGCCTTGTGCCCTGCAGTTGGCTGGGGCCACATGCCAAGTACTGAAGAAACTGTAAATGAAAGCGGAAAGTGGAGGGTTTAATTGCCAGGGCAATACCCCATCCCCACCCTATTCCTCTTTTCCCTCTGCCACTGCAAATGGCAATGTTGAAGATGGTGGTCATTCTCTGGGCCTGAGTCTCTCTGTGATTGATTACAAACCAACAAAGGGTCTCTCCTGTTGGCCTGTAATGGAAAGATAGCATGAATGAGGAAGAAGCCTCTGTTGCTTTAAGCCTAGAATTTTGGGGGGTTTGTGATTGCAGTATATCACTGCCTATTTTTTAAGAAAAAACTTTCAAGTGGGAGTTCTCTAAACAAAGATTTTTTGAGAGCCAACAGTGTGCAGCCAGAACAGAAGAGGCATGGCTGGCCTGGAGGTAACATTCTAATGCGCTGACTGAATATATGCAAGTAAATCAATTTTAAAAAGAAACATATATAAAATATCATTTCAGATGATGGGAAGCGCCCTGAAGAAAATTAAAGCACAGTAAGAAAGCAGGGCATTTTTGGAGGAAGGAATGGCGGGACAGCTATTTCTGATCAGGTATCAAGGAAGCCTTCTCTGAGCAGGAGTGAGCAAGAGATTCACAGGAAGATTTGGTTAAGAGTGTTCCTTTCAGGTCAGTTTTTCTTCTTTATTACAATGAAATGTTATCTATCAAAACTTTCAAACAAAAATATGTTAGAGTCAATGTAACTGGAACTTAGCAAATGATGTGGAAAGCAGAAGAAAAGGAAGTCAGAAAGCTAAGCAAGGGCTACATCACCGAAGGCTGAATCAAGGGACTTATTTATTCTTGGTGTAATGAGGAACCACTGGAAGGTTCTCAGAAGGGGAGTGGCAAGATCTAATTTCATATTGCAAGATCATGGCTTCTGTGTTTAGAATATAGGCCAGCAGGAGTGGGGAGTAGTCGCAAGGGTCCAGGTGGGAATGGTGGTGATACTGTAGACCGGTTTAAGATAATCTTGAGGTATCTTAAGCCAAGTGGTCTTGCTCCTGTGGAGGGATGAGGAAAACTGGTGCCCAGGAATTGGGTAAGTTGGGGCAGGACATGGAAAGCATGCTACTTTTACTAAAATAGAAAACACTGGAAGAAGAATTGGGCTGGAGCAGGGGTGGGTAGGGAAGGCCAGAAATCTTTTGGTCTTAAATGTAAGATGCCATCAGACATACGTTGGGAACCTGAGGAAAGATGGGCATAGTGTGGAGGGCGTGGCTACAGATATAAATGTAGGAGTCATCAGCATTTAAAACCACAGGAGAGGGATCACCCTAGGATATGCATGTGGATGGAGAAGAGGTCCAAGAAATGTGGCCTGCATTCCAGCATTTAGAGGTGGATGAAGTGCTTCAGAAAGCATGGAACTGCCATGGACTGCTCAGGAGTCAAGTCACAGGATGCCTGCCTGGTATGGCTTGAAGAAAAAATGGAGGCAGCAAATAAACAGTATTCTCTCCAGGAGTCTTACTGTGGAGGTGTGCTTGCAGAGTCAAGAAAGGAGCTGGCTGGAGTAGGGGCAGGGGGTGGAAAAGAAAATTAAAAAAAATTTTTTTAATAGGCCACATAATAGCATTTTTATCCTGACTGGAACAATCCACTAGAGAGAAGCAAAAACTGGTGGGGCAGTGTGTGAAGTAAACTATTGGGTTTGCTTGTGGGAAGATGAAGGCTCTTTTTTTGACGCTCTTTTTTTGACGGTCTACATTTTCTCAGGGAGATAAGGCAGCAAGGTCATCCACTGAGATGGGGGAGGGTAAGTGGAAGGTTTATTGCAGGAGAGAAGTATGACCTGGTCCCCCTCTGAGCACCGACCAGGGAAATGCAGTAGGATTGCCGGGAAATTCTGGGTTATTAGGGCCTTGTGGTTGTCAGTCAGGAATGTTGTCCTTTTTGCTCCTGTTATGTTCAACTATTCAGATGCAGGTGTGGAGGGAGTTGAAAAATAGGATGTGGTTGTCAAAGTTAAAGGGATTGAAAATGAGGTGTTACAGGTAGAGCTTAGTGACAAGGTCTCATTGACAGTGGCCTCAGAGAGAACGGCTGAGGTAGAATGCAGGAAGAGCTCATGGAACTGAGAGGCTGGGGAGCTGGATGAATTTTCTACCTGGAGGCTGCAGTTCCCCAGAATGACAGACTGAGCCATGGGAAGAAGAGGGAAACCCAATGCTCACAAGTATCAGTGAATGATGGGCAGACTGAAGAGAAGGTTGCAGAGAACGTGGCCAGGAAGGCGGCAGGTAGAATGATATGAGGGCTTATGACACAAAGGAACTGGGATTTTTAATTGGCAGAAAAATGGACTGCACATGGCAGCAGGGCAACAGAGACACAGCTACCCTGATTCCTGGTCCTGGGTACATGGGCTACGGAAGAGAAACCCATGAAGGGAAAAGAACAGCAAGTGAAGGACAATGCACTTGGGTCTCTGCAACGACTTTATGGCGCCTTAGAGCTACACAGAAAACACCACCGTGCCTGGCACAGAGCCAAACATATAACAGGGCTTCAACAAATACTTGGGTTTTAACTAAAAGGAGATTGAAAATATTATCAATTCCACAGACAGACAGCTTAGATAGGAGGCTTTAGGAAAAGTCCAGAAGGGAGTCATCAAATAGTTTAAGAGACTTGGAATATATGAGGAAAGGGCTGAAGCAGAGGCATGACCTAATCCTCTGGTGGCTGGGTCTCCACTGTACCCTCAACTATCAGCTACGCCAGCACCAGAGCCTTCCCTTGATTTTTGTGTGCAATACTTGTATCTCCTTCTAGACTTTTAAATTCTCTCATTCACCCACTAGAAATTCATCAGCTCAGGTTCCATTTCTTTTGTTCATCACTGCATACCTAAGGCCTAGTGTAGCGTCTGGCAGATAGAAGGGGCTCAAACAACAGGGAATGAAAGTGGAGATGAGAAAAGCATGGTTAGAAGGAGCCCAATGATGCTACATTCCCCAGAGGAAGGCTGGGGTATGTTTGATACTTGTGGATCCCTTCTTCGGGATGGACCTGACACTCGGGAAAGAAGGGGTGAGGAAGGACTGTTAAGTGTTGACTGCTGGGCCCCAGTGAGGGAGGCTGCAGGCCGTTGGCCCCAGGGCTAAGCAGCACTTGACTGTGGGTGAGGCCAGGGAGATGTGAGAAAGCACTCTCTTCTCTACTCAGCCAGCTTCCAACTCCTTCCTCAAGCACAGACTATTTGGGACCTCCTCTCTAAGCAACTCCATTTTGTCACTGGTGTTGCCCCATGTTCTCCACTTCCTTATGCCAACAGACCACTACTGTTTCCGCTCTAATCCTTGCTTCAGCACTGCTATTACTCTGCAGCTGTGAACATGGACATATTCACTGTTTACTGAGTATGCATACGTAAGTCAGACGTACACTGACATCAGTCAGTTTATCTTTTAGATGATAAACTCTTAGAACCGGGGATTTGCGGTCTCCTTAGTGTAATCTTTGGTTAGTTAACTCAGTTTGTTTAGGTCAAGGTTAAGGATTTAACCTCCAAATGGATTATTTAATTTTGCTTTGGTTCTCTGCCTCAGACTACCCCAATTCAGGCACTCCCAGCACATTGAGAAGTGTTAAACAGAGACAAAATAATATAGGGAAAAAATTAACATTTGAATAAAAAATTTCCCACTTTACTATGGCAAACACCATAAGTTAAAAAGAACAGCAGTGAAATTCCAAAGCACCTGAAAAATGAGTTGAGAAAACAAAAAGGTTTATATAATCTAAAATTCCCGACTGCAGAAATATGTAAATATATATTTAAACTTGAAATATATGGCCATTCCTATTAAATGTAAAGTCAAATAAATTTATGTTAAAGTAAAATGTAGTCTCTTCATTCCACTAACCATAAACACAGAAAAACTTCAGATCTGGGAAGGCCCTTGCAGGCCAGCCCCCTCACTTTGTAGGTGAAGTAACGAAAGCCCTGGGAAGGGCTACTGATGTACTCTGCACCAGACAGCAACGTGAGGAGGCACTGTAGAAGCAGGCACACCATAGGCTTTGGGTACAAACAAGTCTGCGTTTGACCCTGACCTTGCACTCCTTAGCTGTGTGACATTGGGAAACTTCATTCTTTCACACCTTGGTTTCCTCTTATGTGAATTAGAAGTAATATCAGCTATGGTAGACTGAAGAACATTGTGACAATTAAATAGGAAAATAAATGAGATGGGCCCCGCACTGAAATTTTAGGCTAAGATGGTGGAATATAGTTAGCTTATAGAATCTTTCCCCTAGAACATGATGAAATAAATTTAAAGTCACTATTTAAAAATAAGTAAAAAATGTCAACAGAAACCAACCAAGTTAAGAACACCACACCATAATCTTTTTTTAAAATTAATTAATTTATTTGAGAGAGAGAGTGAGAGACAGAGAGAGAGCACCTGCACATGAGTGGGGGTGGGGAAGAGGGAGAAGCAGACTCCCTGATGAGCAGGGATCCCAAAGCACGGCCTGACTCCAGGACCCTGAATCAAAATCAGATCATGACCTGAACCAAAGGGAGATGCTTAACTGATGGAGCCACCCACGCACCCCAATACCATCATCTTTTAGTCACCCACGCATCCCAATACCATCATCTTTTAGTCACCCACGCATCCCAATACCATCATCTTTTAAAGTGGTGCCCACGAGTAGTAAGACTCCAAGAAGAGAAAGGACTGGGTCAAAGATGGGAAAGTTAGGTGGACAAAATCCTTAAAACTATCATCAGCACTGCCCAATTTAGGAAAAATGGATCTGAGGTAGTATTTAGGCAATCTGGGGAAAAGATGGAAAGACCCATCCAGAGTATAAACCCCTGAGCCCCTCCCTGCCATCACAGGATCTCCTCAGACACAGAAAAGCAAATCAGGGCTCACCATTTTGGTTTTCCATGCCTGGGAGAAAAGGAGAAGAGGGATATGAGCCATAATCAAGCAAAGCTAATTAACTATAGCTCAACTTCATTACAACACTACATGTAGAAGTCTAACAAATTCAATCATGTATGTGGGATCTCATTATTGTGAGGTTAATGAAATATGGACGAAGGCTGGGATGAAGGAAAGAGGACATCCAGTGATAAAGCTGACTTGGGGTTAACATGGGTGCACTAGTCTGTATCAGAAGCAGTAAACAACGGTTTAGCCAAAGAAAAGAAGAAAAAAATCTGAATATGTGTGTGTGAATGTGTATGAGTGTGTGAATGAGGATGGGGAGAGAATGGGAAGGAGATGTGAAGAAGCCCAGATAAAGTTTCCCATTTTCAGTGGATTAAGGAGACCATTCCTAAAGTACACAGGTTTCCTGTTTTCTCCATTAGCTAAGAAAGGACAGAAACACCTTCTGAAGAGAAGCAGAGTTTGGCAAGGGAAGGAAACACCAGGGGCTGATCTTCTTGGTAATAAAAAACTAAAACAACAACAACAACCCCCCCCCCCAAACCTTGGTATCATCTCCTTAAGTTGGAGGGATAACCCAAAGTCAGAGAGAAGAAATCCCCCATACCCTCGCTCCGACAAAGAGCTAGAGCACCTAGATCAAACCTTGATGCAGAGCATTTCAACAATGATTGAGGGAGAGCAAAGTCCAGATCCTGCACCCAACCACACAAACCCTAGCTCAACTCACTGTACCCCTTGCCCTAGTAGGTGGCCTCAGGTCCTCCAATCCCAAGAAATGAAGCTCCAGGGCAAGGCACAAAGGTCTCATCAGAGAAGGCAAAAAGGAAAACAAGGCCAATCCACCAACACTATGGAGCAAAAAGCTCCTTAATTGAGTTGTTCAAATTAAGTCAAATAAAGAGAAGAATATGACAGTGAAGCAGGATGACCAGAGCAAAGGCATACTGAAAGATGGTGGGAGTGGTGGGAAGGAAACAGGAAGCCATTTTGAAGAAACTATAAGCCCCACATTCCGCCCCCAACTCTGCAAGTACATTACACTACAGACTAAAGAAAATACGAATTAAATGAGACATCAGCAATACGCTAAAAACGAGATAAAAAGTGAGACTGCAGAAGGAAATGATGAATGAACACAATACCATCACAAAATTAACATACAAAACCCTGGGAAACTGAGACAATGACAGAGAATGCACAAGATAATGATGGAGAGATTAAGGCAGTTCAGGAATGACAGATCATGACAAACATGACACTGTCCCTACAAAGAAGCAGAACTTACCGAGAGATCCCTTAGCAAATATTAGTGAGCTTTTCCCCACCTAACTCCTATCACCATTTATGTAAAAACAACATTTTATGGTCCTTTTGGCCTTATAGAAGACTTGCTACACCAGTAAACAGTAAAAAATAAACTGTAGGTTTTGTAAAATTTGCCCTGATGTCTATTTTGTAGGCTTATAGAACTGGTATTTGCTTCATAGTGGCTCTCCTGGAAGGAGACTGGAGATGCAGTCCTATACTCTATTTCCATTCAGTGAATATAAAAGAGAAATCTGGAAGCAATCCGGTAACATAAAACTATTAGTTTATGCTGTTGGAGCCTTCATCTAATAGATTTCCAAAGCAGCTATAGTGATTAAGACAGAATAGTTCTTACTTCCAAGTGGACATATTTTTACTAGAGAATAATTAAGATAATTAATTTGTCTGTATACATTTTAACTTTTTTTCATTACCTAAGGGTTGCACACTTGCTAAAATACTGTTCTAGAAGCACAGAGTAGGTAATACTAAGATTAAGTGAGCCACGATTATGCCCATTCATTATTCTCTCACATTGATGAGAACTCAACTCATTCAGAAGCGTGGGCTAAAAGCTTGAATGAGCCGTGTTACCAGAATATAAATGCACAGAGCCTGGAACTGAAGGACTTTAACAACAACAACAACAACTACAACACATACACATACAGTTATCTTTCACTGCCACTCTGAAGATGACTGACTCTTTTAAAGTTTTCCTTTAAATTTAGAACAGTCTCTGACTGCAAATAATATTCAAATAAAAAAAAAACATTTTTTTCATCTGCAAAAAAATCTTGCTAAATGAAGTAAAAGCTATAGAATGTCTGCCACACAGAAGGTTTGATAAACATCAGCTGGATGGATAACCCTCAAGGCAGGCAAAACAACAATAATCTAATTCCCACTGGATAAAGCACTGGAGAAGACTCTTTCTGACTAGCGTCAGTGCCCTCCACCTCATGTTGGTTACAGACTGAACTCTATTCAATACATAGATTTCTACAGAACAAGGCATTTTATCCATGAATACATTAAAATAATAAGAAATAACATGCTATGTGATTAAATGTGACTAATGATGAGAGTACTTGTAACAAGTCTGATTTTAAAGAGAGAAATAGGAATTTGCCTATTTAAAAAGCTGCTGTGTTTGGAAATGGACCTTTTATGGATTTATAATACAATTAGGGGACCAACTTTTGCAGTTTGTTCTCAAATAGCAGGAGGTGCAGTCACTTCCTCACTTAAAATGCTGACATGGAAGACAGCATGCATTTGATCAAACATACTTTACTCAAAATCCAGCATTAATGGGCTTGCTTGTATTCCAAGGATATGTCTCCTTGAGTGCTGGTTTGTTTCACAGTTCTCACTTTTTTGGAGGACTCGACTCAGTCCAAAAATGCCATAGGATGCATGCAAAAGTTAACCTCTTATATTGTGAAATAGAACAACAAAAAAGTACATAGTCTCTGACAGGAGATTCTACCATATTAGCTCAGAACACTGAACTTTATCAACTTGATGAAAGGTTTCCCCAAGTCTGAAAAACTGTAAGTAACTCTCTTTCCAAGACTGCTGCATATGTGAAGAGGGAAAGAGACCCAAAACCCTAAGCTAGGGCTAAAGACTAAATAATGAGTAATAATAAAGATAAGTGCCTTTGCTCAACGGTGACGTGCTCACAAAGTGCAGAGTTCATGCGCAGAATGTGATGGTGAACTCTGTTTAAGATGGAGAAAAGGTGCTACGTTGTGAAAAATTAAGTAAAACCGCAATCACCATAAATATTAATATTATAGTTGGATAATTATGTGAAAGGTCAACCAAGTAACAAAATGATTTAGTACCCAAATACACAAAAGTATGTAGCACTCAAGATAGTGAGAAATGAACCACTTCTAATAAGCCAAATGAGAAATTTCTGAGAGGAGAAATCTGATGGTGTCAGGATGGTTGGTGAGCTGTGGGAGCAGCTAGGATCTGGGGCTCTCTTAACAGTATGAGAGGCAAAGGGCCTCAGATGGACTGGGGAACTCTGAGCAATTTCCCATTCTGGATGCTAAGCTCACAATCTACTCATAGCTTTTTGTAATTTGATTACCATCCAAACAGATTACTTCTCCATTTCGGGATAAGGACCGTGCAGGATTTCAACTCATGCTCTATCATCACCTATTCCAAGCAACAAATTAAAATAACCTACTACTATGCTAAATGAACCCGATAAAGAGATCTTCCATCCCACTCTTGTCAGATTTATTATTATTTTTTTAAGCAAAATTCATGTAAGCCAGTAGGTCATACGGAATCCTAAAATTTATTCCCACAGTGATACTTGGAACATTTCCCTTCCGGACTTTATTAAACATAATGTTCTAAGCATTATGAGTGCTCTAAGGTATTCTTGAAAAATAACCCAAACTGCAGAGTGAAAGTAAGTGGCAATTAAAATTGCAGAGACCGAGGGGAGCGCAGAGACAAGGAAATAACAGCATCTGTTACTGAAGATTGCTGCACTGGCGATCTAGCTCGGGGGTCAGCAAGCTGGACCCGAGGTCCAAATCCAGCCCCACTGCCCGTTTTAGTGAAGCCTGCACGAGCTAAGAATGGGTTTTATACTTTTAAGCGGTTGAGGAAGAAAATCAAAATAGTATTTTGTGGTGTGTGAAAATTCGATGAAATTCAAGTTTCAGTGTCACTAAGTAAAATTTAATTGACACACAGCCATACTCATTTGTTTAATTTGGTCTATGGCACTTGTGTGCAGCACAGTTGCAGAGCTGGGACTTTGAGTATGGCCCGGAAAGTCTGAAATATTTACTATCTGACTCTTTACATAAAAAATCTGTGGCTCCGAGCTATCTCAGAGCTTCTAAAACCCTAAGTCACGAAGAATCCGGTTTGTTTTGTATTTATTTTTTAATCCTTCATGGATCGAGCTATGCTTTTGTAGAACATGAAACCGTGCACTTGGATGTTGCAGCAATGTCAAATTGTTCTCGGTTTCTTAAATGCTTTTTCTCACTTTCTGTATTCATTTTGCTGCAGACTGGTACAAACATTTTGGGGACTAGTACCTGTCTACAGACCATATTCTGAGAAGCACTGGTCTAGAAGATGAAAGAATACCGTAATACAACTTTTTGGAAAACCTCACGCCTTATCTACATACTTTTGAACAATAGAAAGATCAGTAAATGAATATATATGCACCTGGATAAAATCAGTGTTTACATGGATCTTTTTTCTTTGAGGGTTAGGCTTTAAAATTGTAACAATTGTTTCTCCCCTACCCATTGCCCCACTATATAAAATTTTATGATTCTCTCAGGTTTTGGAGA
Organism: Ailuropoda melanoleuca; assembly: GCF_002007445.2. NCBI lineage: Eukaryota > Metazoa > Chordata > Mammalia > Carnivora > Ursidae > Ailuropoda > Ailuropoda melanoleuca. The sequence goes on along the minus strand of NC_048220.1, from coordinate 108,635,212 downwards.
AAAGAAAAAAAATTCATTTGCATTCCATGCTTTTGGGAATGATAAGTCAAATTTCATAAACAAAACAATTAGTACTAATGTTTTTTTGAACAATCTGTGCTGTGATTTTGGAAACTGTGTGAAAGAATCAGAGTCCTTGCACAGACAAAAACAGTTTCTTATGTTTAAATTTTTAGAAGGTTGCAGAGATTTCTTCTTATGCTTGCTTTATAATAGCAGTCCCTTGATATGTCAAAGGCCACAAAAGTAATTTTTAGTTTAGGTACAAAAAGTGCTTTGGGCTTTTTTTATATGACAGTCCCTGGTTTTAGTATTGCACTTAAAAAAAAATGAACATGAAAAATCATCTCCATGAAACTTTTTTTTACTGGCCCAAAGTTAGCAGTGTTTTACTTTTAAATTTCAATCTTTATCTCCTGAGGGAAATGCTTATTTAATTCTACCATGATTTTTGTTTAAAAAAGGAAATAACTTCTAAATATTTTTAAACATTAAGAAAGATGAAGCTCCATTATAGGGCCAACGAATTTTTATTATTAGGTGTCAGATGATCAAGCATTCAAATAAGCAGCAGTATCTTCCTGGTGATTTCATGGTGTAAGGAGAAAAGAAAGTCTACAAAAATTAACTCCAGGTGTGTTAACCATGTGAGAAGAGCATTTAGATGACGACAGGACAATGTTTTCTTTATTGTCAACAGAAGTATGTTGTTGCTAGCAAAAGATGACAATTTCAAAGCAGAGGGAATACAAAACTGCTGTAGATTGAACTTCTGCAAATGTCCACTTTGCTACAATAGCTCCAGTCATAAAACAGTCAAAACAGTAAGATGTACTAGTTCAGAACAATGACATAATGTTTATAAATATTTATGTGTACGCTGAACTAGACTCTTCCTAGGAGATGCAGCTGTGATAGGGAAAGAAAATTGGGGCTCAACTAGAGCCCTCATTCTGTCAATTACTGGGCTTCAGGATCCTGTAAAAGTCACTCAACTTCCCTGAGCCTCAGTTTCTTATCTGTACAATAAGAGATACTACCCATCTCAGAGGAATGAAGAAAGATAACAGTGTCTCGCAAATGATGAGGCACTATAAAATGCAAGGGGTTATTATTTTTGAGTAGAAAACTAAAAGAATTTTAAATATGTATTTATAAATTTCTTAAATAAAATGAGCTTTTTATATAAGAAAATGGATTCTGGGTTGTTTGTACACTTTAATGCCCTTTCCTCATGATTTCACTACTTCTTGAAGCAAAGAGTATACTGAGGGATACCCTTATTAGACAATTTACCATATAAAATTTTTTTAAAATTTTTTAAAAAGATTTTATTTATTTATTTGACAGAGACAGACAGTGAGAGAGGGAACACAAGCAGGGGGAGTGGAAGAGGAAGAAGCAGGCTCCCAGTGGAGGAGCCTGATGTGGGGCTCGATCCCAGAACCCTGAGATCACGCCCTGAGCCAAAGGCAGACGCTCAACGACTGCACCACCCAGGCACCCCTACCATATAAAATTTTAACTAGGTATTAGTCATGGTCAGTGCTATTGATACTAAGGAGCTTTGAGAGTGTGAAACCTTTTTAGTATGAGAGAGGGTGAAGGTGTGAGAGGTGGGCATGGATAGGCGGAATTTTTTTCATACTGACAACCTGAAGGAAGGGGAGGCGCTGCCCAAGGGAAGGTGAAAGCAAAGTTAATATCTCACATAATATTACATTTTCCTCATTTAATGAGATAACCAGCTTATATAATCACAATTAATATGGATACATCCAAAGTCTTGGTCCATCATAATATGCCTATTTATGGATTCAAAAGCCACGAGCAACACTTACTACTATGTGAGCATCTTATGCTTTAATGTGTTATCTATGAACCCTTGAAAACATTATGTTTTCTTCTCCTGGGTTACAACTAAGTCATGAGATGGTATTGAACTTTTTGTACCTTATTGTATATGGACATTAAATATATGATATGAGAATAGCATTCTACTTTCAAAATCTAAGATAATTTCAGATCTTTAGTACTGGTTCAGGGACTTCTCTGCTTTATGCAAGGCATTTCTCATCCTCTGTTGTTTTTTTTTTTTTAATTCCAGAAGACAGGGGAGTGGTCTCTCACATTTCCAAGTGGTGGAATTACCATGATGATAGGGAAACCAGTATTGGGATTCCTTAGAGTCTGGATTTAAGGGATTTAAAGGATGATGGTATGAAAACAGTTGAGGAAGACTCAATTACTTCAGAAAGATCCCTATATATATTCTTTCCACCTGTCATCTTGAAATACATCAAATAAATTCTTCTCTCTTGGGACTCATGCTCTCTGCTAAAGGCATGGAATTTGTATACTAATTTCTCATTATTACAACATGAATAAGTTGATTGCTATAATGATAGGAAAATAATAAGGTAATTATTTTCTAATAATATTTCCTTGGTCCATAAGCCTAATTCCTCCCTAGATCACAGATCACTCCTTATATATCATGTCCTTGCCTCCCCTACTTCCCAACCATTCCACTTCTGTCCAAGAACAGCTTTCCTATCATACCAAACACTGGTATCCTGGAAAGTAAGGATAAACTCATCATCCCCTTTAAGGTCCCATTTAAAGAGATTGGGAATCTACACTGTGCTAGGCTTTCAGGTCAAGTGTTTCACATACAGTGCCTTGCTTAATACTCAAAATAGTCAAGAAATGTAGGCGTTATTACCCAAAGTTTGCTTCCCACATACTGTTGGCCAGGACCTCACTCACTGTTCCTTGCATAGAACAAAATGTATTTCCCTTTAAAAGTATTGTTTGTAAAGTGGTAACTATTTTATAGAAAGACCATCAATCTAATTTTTTTTTTTAGATTTTATTTATTTATTTGAGAAAGAAAGACAGCCAGCGAGAGAGGGAACACAAGCAGGGGGAGTGGGAGAGGAAGAAGCAGACTCCTAGCAGAGAAGCCTGATGTGGGGCTCGATCCCAGAATGCTGGGGTCACTCCCTGAGCCAAAGGCAGATGCTTAACAACTGCGCCACTCAGGCGCTCCCATCCATCTAATTTCTGACCTACACTCCAGCGTTTCCACATTGCACCTATTCTTGGGTAACAGTCCAACTAGAACCTGCCTAAGAAACAGTTCTTTGGGTTCAAGTCTCTATATTCCCTTCCAGCATGGAAATGCACATCTCTTGCCTGTATTTAACATAGTAGTAATGTCTGAGTAAACCTGAAGTTCATCTAACAAATAGTTATTGAGTGCATCTCATTTGACACAATAGACCAGGCCCTGCAGATCTTCCTGAACACAGACCTGATGAACCTGCCTTCAAATGAGAATTAGAATACAAAGGAAGTTATCAGCGAAGCTGGAGAAGAGTCTACAGCCCTTTATTCAGTCCTGATATCCCAATGATTTCTTTTATTCAACAATTAGGTTACTTTTGAAAAGGATGAAATTTCTGTCTAATCATTTCAGTGCCATGCTAATATAATGTAATTTACCATTTCCCCTTTAAAGAGCTTTATAAAATATGTAAATACTTTGCAAAGCCTCCTTTGTGAGGCTACAGCAATATTCTATGATATTAGGATTAAAGCTGCAATTAAAATTTCTAATACTGGGAAGTATTTTACAGTTTAAAAAAAGACTTTTAATAAATAAAACACATATCTAAAACTTACATTTTAAAGTGGGGCAGGAAAATGGCATCAGCAAAAATGGCAGAGTAGACAGCTCCAAGGTCCCTATCCCCCAAGGAAACATTGACAAATCAAGTAAAAGTCAAGCAAAACTGTCAGAATCAACTTTGTCAGTACTTTGGAAAATAAAGGTTTACATCAACCAAGTGAACAACGAATGAGCAGAAAGGCAATTGGTAAGTGGTAGGTAAGCACTGGGGTGTTTGTATATGTCCTGGACCAATGCTCCTCCCTGGCTCAGCAGTGGTCTTGAGAATGACACTCCATGTTCCCAGCAGTAGATCCTGGTCCCCAGTTTTGGAGGAAGCAGAATAGATTTTATTTGTAAAGAATTATGTTTGTCTGTTCTAATTTATCTGGGATCTACTTGAAGGATTGATGCAAGATGCCTGTCTTTGTTTCACCTAATTCAGAATTCACTGTGGTTGGAACTCCTGAAAAACCAAACAAAAAGCCTGCAGTCACCTGGGGCAGAAGATGAAGCTGAAGCATACGAGACAGTGCCAAAAGTGTACAGGAAAAGCTAGAGAGAGTTTGAGAAATCAGGGAATTCAAAAGCACTTGTATATATTGGGGAATAAAGAGAGTCATACACATGCTTGGGGTAGCGTGTAAGCTGAGAAAAGATAGGAGAGGGATCCCCCCTGCTTCCACCCCCCCAACTTTCCTATTTTTTCTCTCTCAAATAATTTCGCTACTGGCATTCAAAGAAATCTGTCAAAACAGTAGCTGAACACAAACTAAAGGAACAGAAAATTTAGAAACCACATATGACTAAGAACACAGACTTTACAAGAACAGTTTAGAAAAGTTATCTAACAAACAGCTACAGCCTACAAAAAAACATAAAAACAAACCTGAGAAGGAGGGAGACTCTGGTTTCCAGAGTTACTGCATATAATATTCAAACTGTCCAGATTTCAACAAAAGATTACAAAGCATGTGAAGAAACAAGAAAGTATGACCCAGTCACAGACGAAGTTAAAAAACTCACTCTGAGAAACAGACGTTGAACTTACTAGACAAAGACTTTAAATCATCTGTCCTAAACCTACTCACAGAGCTAAAGGAAACCATGGACAAAGTGCCAGGGGAAATCTGGAGAATGATGTATGAACAAACAATACCAATAAAGAGACAGAAATTATAAAAAGAAATCAAACAGAATTTGGCAGCTGAGAGAAGTACAATAACAGAAATGAAAAACTTACTAGAAGGTTTCAACATCAAATCTGAACAGGCTAAAAAAGGAACCAGTGAACTTCAAGACAGGTCAATTGAAATCTAGTCTGAGGAACAGAAAGAAAACAGAATGATGAGAAATGAGCAGAACCTAAGAGACCTTTGGGACACCATACTAGTGTATCAACATACACAATGGGAATCTCAGAAGAAGAGGGGAGAGAGAAAGGAAAAGAAAAGTTGAAGAAAAATATGTTTGAAATAATGTTTGAAAACTCCCAGAATGTGAGAAAAGATATGAATCTATACAGTCAAGAAGCTCAACAAACTCCAGGAAAGATCAATATGCACACAATAATCAAATCATGGGAAGCCAAGAACAAAAAGAGAATCTTAAAAGAAGCAAGAAAAAAAAGCAACTTGTCACATACAAGAGATCTTCAATAAGATTAACAGAAAATTTCTCATCAGAAACCACAGAGACCACAAAGGAGTGATGCCATTTTTAAAGTGCTGAAAGAAAACTATCAACCAAAAATTTTATACCTGACTAAACTATCCTTCAAAAATGAAGGTGAAAGTATGACATTCCCAGATAAACTCTGAGGACGTTTGTTGTCAGTAGACTTGCCCTACAAGAAATGCTAAAGGAAGTCCTTCAGCCTGAAATGAAAGGATACTAGACAGTAACTCAAAGCCTTAATAGAGAAATAAAGAATTCTGGTAAAGGAAACTACATACGTGAATATAAAAGCGAGTATTGTACTTTTGGTCTGTAACTCCAAAGAATAATTTAAAATCTATGTTAATGGTCACACAATGTATAAATGTATTGTGAAAACATCATAATTGGAGAGAGGACAGAACTGCATAGGAACAGAATTTTTATATTATTAAGACTAAGTTGGTATCAATTCAAAGATTATTATAAATTTATAATCCCCATGGTAACCACCAAGAAAATATCTAAGAAATACACATAAAAGGAAACATAATATCTTGTTTACTATCTTTCTCTGTTAGAGCACTTTAAGTTCCAAGAGGTCAGGAATTCAGCTTGTCTTGATCCCCACTGCATCCCCCATGCCTGGAGTAGTGCCTGACACAACATTACATGCTTGGTAAATATCTGCAGGAGGGAGAGAGGGAGAGAGGGAGGGAGGGAAGAAGAGTGGGAGGGAGGGTGGGTAGAAGGAAGAAAGGAAGGAAAGAAGGTGTTAAGTAGACCAATGGAGAGATAAATTTATAGAGTTTAAGGGAAAGGGCCTAAAGTGGAGACATAAGTTTTAAAGTCAAAGTAGATTAGAATATGTATTAATTTCTCTAACTGAAAGATGTGGAATTGGTTCAGACAGGGTAAAATGAGTATGTATAATGTATACGCCATCTTCTCATTATCTCATAAGCTGAAGTAAACCTAGCTGGCAGGAAAGATAAACATTTTCCTGGTGCAAATTCTAAAGGGAATTTACTATCTGGACATTTCTTAGAAAGCATACTGAAAAATGTAATGAAATGATGTACCCTTAACAGTGATTTTCTTATTGTGGTCCTTGATGACAGCTCAAGGTGAATACAAAAGTCAATGTTCCTCAACAAAAGCATTTTTGTTGAAAAATGAGGCTGGGACACAAAGATTTCTCAAGATCTAACTTAATCTAAAGATAGAATTTGGAATACCTAATGAAAAAGTGATAGCTTGCTCTCTCTTCTGTTTTGACCAGAACATTCAGTTCAAGGTTGACCTCTCTTGTAGCAATTTTGTATTGCTGAATGAAGGGAGAGCAAGATGCTTTGTACATGCAGTGACCAAATTGCAAGATTTAATCTGTTTCATAAATATCAGTATGTCTCATTTATTTTATTGCCAAGATAAGTGGCCACCCCATCTCTTCATAGTGATGAGACTGAGTGACTTGTCCAAAGTCAAAGGGCTAGTGGTAGAGCTGAGGCTTAACCACAAGCCTCCAAACACCCAGGTCAGAGAATATTCCACTATTTTCAGTCCTCAGTGCCTTTTATATACACATAATAAAAGATGTCAGGTCACATTTCTAGAATGCTGTGGGTAGGATCCTGGGGCTGTCGTTTTAACCTTCCTGAAAACACACATGATTACAGGAATTAAAGGAGGCTTGTTCCTGTTAGGGTCCCTTGTATCTTGTCATGTACCATATGGCCCAAATGTTAGGGCTTTAGGCATCTGCTCTATGCTCATTCTCTATCTACATCAGGTCAAGGAATGGGGATTATCAAAGACAGGCAATGAGATAATTGCCTCTATATAAAATAACATTTTGGACAGGCTTGAAATTTTTCAGTTAATGTTTCGGCTAGGGAAAAACAGTAATGAGTAGAGTCAGACTTCAGAAATCATTATATCCTCAAGGATCAAGTATGATGTTCAAAACAACAAAAAAATCTTTTTCATTGGTTTTATCATGTTAAATAACATTTACTAATACTATGTAATGCACAAAAGATTAGAAGAGAAAAATATTGTGCCCAACTCCATCATCCAAATGACTGAAAGGGAATGCATGCACAAGTTGAGAAAACTCAAACAGTATGGAAAGGCACGAAGCAGAAAGTAAAAGCCTCAGGATCATCTACCATCCCCATCCCACTCCGCCAAATCAATTACTCTTAACTGAATTTATTTCTGTATATCCTTCCAGGAAAAAAAAAAAATTTTAGGAGTCTGTGTGTGTGCTAATTTAATGTGTGCATATTTTCAGAAAACTATACACAGACCAGCATATACTGTTCAGGCTTCTCAAACTTGCTTTTCTCATTTAATTTATCCTGAAGGTCTTTCAACAGCAGCATATAGATGTCCACCATATTTTTTTTCAGGGATCAGATGGTGTTCTATTGTAGAGAAGAAATGGGATTCATCTAGGCAGTTCCCTCCTGATGGATATTTAGGTTGTTAACAGTTTGCTACTATTATTAGCATTACGTCAGCGAACATCTTTGTATATATTGCTCAGTGTACTTTTATAAGCCTACCTCTGGGGAAAATTGCTGGTAAGGGTATCAGGTCAAAGGGAATATGCATGTATAATTTTGATAGGTATTAGCAAATTGCCTCCTAAAATGCTTGCATAATTTGTATTCTAGCAAATAACCTGGGGACTATGACATCCATAATACTTTTCATCAAAAGATACATGAAAAACCATGATGTACACTAACTATACTGTTTATTCTAGTCCATGTACCTAGTCTTTGGATGGACTACTATCATCTACATAATCACCATTAACTACAACACAATACATTCAGAATTCCATGTTACGAAGCATTAATTCACTGAGAAAGAAAGTCATACTCTTCGCTATAGAACCCACCATAAGAATGATCCTGGGGGTTGGAGACCAGCCCAGTACCTATAATTGGAACCATACAAGAGTGTGTTGTGTGTGTCGGTTTTTAAACAGTAAGTTTCATTTTGAAATCTATCTGAATCAGCTTGTAGAAATCTCAAAACCAAAACATCCATTTATTGTCTCCAAGCAAGGGTGGATCAGAAATGGATCTTAAATATATATTCTGTTTTCCTCAAAAGTGCTGAGAAGGAATTCACAGAAGCGTTCAAGTAATGTGAAGAGATTTCCTCATTTACCTTTGGTTCATTTAAGTTGGATCAAAGGTCAAAATGATATATGAAAGTTATAGGGTAAATTATAAGTTATGAATTAAATAACTGTCCTAGGGTTATCACAGGAGAGGACACAATAGAAGGTGATGAGTGGTTGAGAGAGAGTTATCGAAGTTAAAAAACAAAGAGAGGCCTGGAGAGGCCTGTGAGGCTGCATTTCAGTTTGTTTGTTTGTTTGTTTGTTTCTTTCTTTCTTTTTCTTTCTTTCTTTTTTCTTTTTTTGCAAGTCGCGTGACTTTAGACAAATTACTTAACTCTCTCTGTTTTAAAGGCCGTAATATAAATAAAGCTTCAGCCCAGTGTCTGGTGCTTAGAGAGTACTCCATACATGTGGGCTGTTATTAATCTACAGCCACTATTACCCGAGCATTAAAAACAGGTCTGAAAAACAGGAAAGAGCAACATTTCTCTTCGGGTTTAGAGGGAAAAAAGGTAATAAAATGATGGTAAGAATCTAACAATGGAAATTCGTGACCTAATTAGCACATTTATCCCCTCCCTCGAATGAAAAATGAACATGTTATCTCCAAAGAAGCAGATCACAGTGCAAGCTTGTCAGATTTCCACATTACGGTTTTGGTTTTCCAAGACTTTTGCAGACTTTGGCATGGTAAAAATACATCTTGAATCCCTTATTCTAGAACTGAAGTACTGAAGTTAACCTTTTTGCTTTGGGTGAAAAATTGTATTTTCCCATAGGAACCAGCAAAGAAATTCATGAGAGGCAAGGTTCGGCTTTATTTCTTCCCCCAATTCTGTAAATTTCACAGAAAAATATTTCAAAAAAATTGAAAATCAAGGACATAAAAATTGACTCTAAAATGTTACTGGAATTTTTCAAATCTTTGATAACTGATTGGCACGTAAATTCTAGACATAGACGGTTATATCTTCTTAGCAAGAAAGTTGCCTTATTTTTAAAGTTTCTAACAACTAGCCTCCTCTACATTTGATCATGTAATTTCTCTTCTCATCTGAAGATTGCAGATGAGGGTGGATGAGCGCAGGAGCTGCATATTATGACAACTGGAGCAAACTCTGCAGAGGGCTTCTTCCCCAACAAGCTTGCCTGTGCCCTTAGGATCCCACCACTTGGACAAGAGTTGAAACTTACTTGCGTCTTTTATAGAAGTTCATTTCACAAGGCGCCTACCAAAAACAATTAATATAACATTCCATTGTAAAGTCATTTTGTGTTTTTCCTTATATTTTGGTATGTATATATATTTTGTATTTTCCTCCTTGAGACAGACACCTAAAAGTATTTCTATACTGGTTTTAAACAGCCACTTAAAACAAAACTAATGGGATCTTTGAACTGGTGGGATTTCCATGGTCCTCTAATTTTAGTTCCTAATAAGAAATCTTTTCTACAACATCCTTGACAACTAGTCTGAAAATTCTAGTGATGTACAACTTGCTGTGAGGGGCACCTTGTTCTCGTAAGAAAACAAACACTGCATGCAAAGTTGGGAGAGTAGGGCATGCACTCCACTCCTCGCACTGAGCCACCACTTACCCCATATTTTGAGTTTTGGTTTTCTTATCTATAAAACATGGGAGTTGTTATTTATTGTTCAGTAAGATTCCTTTGAAGTCTAACAGTCAGTCAAACCTAAGAAAACTTTTGACAGAATCAAAAAGCCCTAATTGTTAGAAATCTGCCTTCCTCTGACTTCTGCCAATGCCATCTACTCTTTAGATACAAGTAAGTATATTTTCCCATGGTAGTTCCTTAAAATGGAAAGCAGAGTACCATGTCTCACAGAAGCATTCTTTTCTTCAGGCTGGGAAGATTCCTTAGAATATATTTCTTGTTTACATATTATTAGCATATCCTTCAGTGTTTTAGCAAATGACCTAATGGTTAAAGAGATAAAACTCAGCTAGCATATTTTAGCGGAAGAGGTTAAGTGGAGAGTCGCAATTTTGCAACTGATAGTATAAGTGTTTTAAAAGCTTTATTTTTGTAGGAGGTTAAATACAGAATATTATTTTAGCAATCTGCAACTGATTGACAACAGTTGACATTTAATTAATTACTGTTGCTACGAGCCAAGGTTTTACTGTCTTTGTAGGATTTCAAAATGCTGAGATGGGGGACATTGTGTTGAAATATGGTGAAAGCCTTAGAGACCACAGAGGGGCGTTGGGCTGTTGGGCCTTGAAGTAAATGGGCCATGCACTGTGCAGTTTGGGATTCTATTTCTGTTTTTTTTCAGATTTCTTGTAGCCTTCCTCACTGTTAGTCTGTCTGCTATTACTTCACACTGCTGCCAATGCATCTGACTATAGCAACTCATCATTCTTCTTCCAACTTCCTGCTTCTGATCTATTGTGGGTTTGGCAACCAGATAACCAAACACTGTAGATATTTGTCTAAAATTAGAGTAAATGGACTGAAGTATCATTTTTCATTTATCCAATCAGTTAAAAATATAAAAGAACGACTATTGTGGGTGTGGGGAATATAGACAAATTCATACTCTGCTAAAGACAGTATATACACTAGTAGAAACCCACTGTACAGCTATCTAACATCTGTTTTAAAAGCCCTAGAACAACGCATTCCCTGAATCTCACAAATCTCACCAGTAGCAGTCTGTCCTCAGAAAATACATGGACAAGTATAGAAGGATGCATGCATAAAACCTTATTTATAAAAAGTTGGAAATACTTTATACATCCACCAATACAGCATTGGTTCAATAAGCCATGCTGCTGTCATACAATAATGCCATGAAAAAATGGTATTACAGATTTGTAACTGCTGAGAGAAGTATGTGATACCATACTGGAATAATATAAATCAATTTGTACATTTTCATCTCCTTAAAAAAAAGATTATTATATATATTTAAATGGAAGGGTCTGTAATGTTATAGACAAAATATTAACAACCTGTCTTCAGTGTGTAATTCCAATTTATTTGGTTATAAAATTTTTGCATATTTATATTTTTTTCAAAAGATTAATAATTTAAAAATTGGTTTGGACTGCTGCTTAAATATGATTCACCACACAAGCTTCATGGTAAATATTACACTTAAAAGGGCTATAATGACATGCCTCAGTGTTGGCAAATCAATCAACGTGATATATCACATTAATAAGAGAAAGGATAAAACCATATAATCATTTCAATAGATGCAGAAAAAGCATTTGACAAAGCATAGCATCTATTCATGATAAAAACCCTCAAGAAAGTAGGTTTAGAGGGAACATACCTCAACATAATAAAGGCTTCATATGAAAAACCCACAGCTAACATTCTTAAAGGGGAAAAAAATTAGAGCTTTTCCCTAACATCAGAAATAAGACAGGGATGACCACTCTCACCACTTTTATGCAACACAGTACTGGAAGTCTTGGCCACAGTAATCAGACAACAAAAAGAAATAAAAGGCATCCAAATTGATAAAGAAGAAGTAAAATTTTCACTACCTCCAGATGATATGATACTATATATAGAAAACCCTAAAGATTCCACCAAAAAATTGCCAGAACTGATAAAGGAATTCAGTAAAGTCACAGGATAGAAAATCAATATACAGTAATCTGTTAGATTTCTATACACTAATAATGAAGCAGCAGAAATATATATCCAAAATATATATCCAAATATTTATCCAAAATATATATCCAAATATCCATAGTATCCAAATATATATAAAGAACTTCTACAACTCATCACCAAATAACCCCAAATAATCCAATTAAAACATGGGCAGATGACATGAATGGACACTTCTCCAAAGAAGACATTGAGATGGCCAACAGACACATGAAAAGATGCTCAACGTCACTCATCATCAGGGAAATGCAAATCAAAACTACAATGAGATATCACCTCACATCTGTTAAAAATGCGAGAAACAACAAGTGTTGGCAATGATGTGGAGAAAAAGGAGCCCCTGTACACTGCTGGTGGGAATGCAAACTGGTGCAGCCACTGTGGAAGATAGTATGGAGGTTCCTCAAAAAATTAAAAATAGAATTACCCTATGATCCAATAATCATTATTACAGAGTATTTACCCAAAAAATAAAAAGATACTAATTCAAAAGGATACATGTACTAGTATGTTCATTGCAGCATTATTTATCATAGCCAAATTATGGAAGCAGCCTAAGTATCCACTGATAGATGAAGATGTGGTGTGTGTGTGTGTGTGTGTGTGTGTGTGTGTATATATATATATATATACACACAATGGAATATTATTCAGTCATAGAAAATGAAATCTTGCCATTTGCAACAACAAGGATAGAGCTAGAGAGTATAATGCTAAGTGAAACAAGTCAGAGAAAAACAAATACCAAATGATTTCACTCATATGTGGAATTTAAGAAACAAAACAAATGAGCAAAGGAAAAAAAAAGAGAAAACAAGAAACAGACTCTTATAGAAAATAAACTGTGGTTATCAGAGAGAAGCGAGGTGGAGGGATGAGTGAAATAGATCATGGGGCTTAAGGAGTGCACTTGTTGTGATGAGCACTGAGTACAGAATTCTTTTTTTTTTTTTTTTTAAAGATTTTATTTATTTGTTCGACAGAGATAGAGACAGCCAGCGAGAGAGGGAACACAAGCAGGGGGAGTGGGAGAGGAAGAAGCAGGCTCACAGCGGAGGAGCCTGATGTGGGGCTCAATCCCATAATGCCGGGATCACGCCCTGAGCCGAAGGCAGACGCTCAACCGCTGTGCCACCCAGGCACCCCACAGAATTCTTGAACCACTATGCTGTACAAATGAAAGTAATATAACACTGTATATTAACTATACGGGAATTAGAACGCTTAATAAAAAAAAATAAAAGTGATTGTCAGATAATGGTGTGTATACAATAAATCCTGCACACCACCAAAAAAAAAAAGATGGAAGATATAGAATGATAAGTTCAAACCAAGTGGGAAGAACCTAAAGCAGAGAGATTTCAGAAATGAAAATGGAGAGAAAAGTGGTCAGTTTGAGGACATTAAGGCTACAGGGGACTTGGTAAGTTTTAGTAGCTGGATACAGAGGGAGAAAAATGCAGCTGGAATCAAACAGAGTCTGGGTTGGTGGGTTGCTCGTGCTGTTCATAGAACCTGGGAAAGAGAATTAGGTAGAGCAACAGTGGAAAAAAGGTTCAGTCTTGTAAATCTACCTTTGAGAAACCTGTGAGATACACAGGGCAGTGGATACACACACCCACCAAGCAACAGACAGATCTGGGGATCCCCTGCATGAGTGACAACTGGTGCCAGGATAGGACATATGGTCATGTAGTGAGACTGGCCTAGTGATAAGAAGCCAGGGGATGGAATCCTGGGGAACATTAACATAACAAACACTAAAGGAAGAGCAAGCCTTGGAGGAGACCCAAAGCAACTAACCAGGGAGATGGTGGAACATGGTGTCCCACAGAAGCCAGGAATGGAGAATAGACAAGTGGGGACTGAACAGTGACAAAAAAGGTACATAAGATTAAAAAATTTAAAAAAAGATAAGCACTGGTAAGTGCCACTGAATTTGGTAACAGAGACGTGATCCTGTAAAAAGCACCTATTGGGCGGTGGTTAGGATGGGGCTGGAGAAGTGAAAGTGGGGAAGAGGAGTTAAGAAGATGGGTTAGAGGCAGCCGGTGTAGACTGTGTTTTCCAGAAGTTTGGCTGCGACGAGAGAAATGAGAGATGTGAGTGGCTAGTTGGGGACACTGGACTGAGGTTAGGATTCCGGTTTTGTCTCTTTGGTAGGGGACAGAGTTAAGAACGTGGTGGTGTGATGACACGTAGCAGGAGACGAGCAGTGACTCTACAAAAAGAAATCTAGTTGTCTGAAGAAATCAATACAGCTTTCAAGTAATTACTTAACATCTCAACAAAATAGCAGCAAAACCTGACATATCTGATCTTCTCCTAATTTTTCTCTATTTTATGATGATCTAAGACCTCACATATTAAAACATAGACGTTTAAAATACCAGGCCAATTTTGAACACTTTGGGGAGGATAGGGGCAAAAAAACCCTCGCAAAATACAAAAACATCTTTGCTGAGACTAGTTCCATTATGTACCTTAAAATGCAACAATATAATTTCATAGCCAAATCAAATACATACTTATTATCCTGACAAATTAGATATAATTTAATTGTAATAAGAAAGTAGCCAGAAGTCAGTAATTAAGGCATGCTGCCGTGTCTTACTCCACTTAACAGCATCCCACTGACCTGAAGGAGCCCGCAGTTTTCAAAGGGGCTAACCTTTTGATATGGAACATTTAAACATGCATCAATTTTGCTATCTGAGTACATGTTATATCTTTTAAAATACTCACATATGTCCTAGTGTCTGTAGTAACTATATGTTTGCATAACAGTCATGCTTTGTCCACCACAGCATATTTTTTGAAAACTGAAATCCTTACAAAAGCACTATTAGGTATTCAACAATTTGAATTCCCCAGCTAGGGAGATGAGGCCAAATAGTATCATACTTTTTTTTTTCCTTTTTTTTTTTGGTAACTATTCATGGCAGAACTTCAACTACTTTCCTCTTAATGTGGTGTTCTGTGCAGTTAGCTTTTCTTTCCACATCTATCTTAGAAAGATGGATTTTCAAAAATTAAAACCATGTGACAACAGTGATTTCAGCACATTTTGCCAGGAGCAAATACAGCGTGAACAAAGAGAAAGATTAATTAATTTAGATACATGCTCTGGTGGATCAGGTAGAATTATCAAGCACATAAGAGCAGGCCTGTTCCTCTTTCCAGTCATCTCTTTTATACTTAATCTAATTTTTAAATAATGACTTCTGCTTTGACGGTGATCTTATTTTTTTTTTTTAAGATTTTATTTATTCATTTGACACAGAGAGAGAGACAGCCAGTGAGAGAGGGAACACAAGCAGGGGGAGTGGGAGAGGAAGAAGCAGGCTCATAGCAGAGGAGCCTGATGTGGGGCTCAATCCCAGGACTCTGGGATCATGCCCTGAGCCAAAGGCAGATGCTTAACGACTGTGCCACCCAGGCACCCCTGACGGTGATCATCTTAAAACTCATAATGAAACACGAAATGGGAGGATGATCTTTGAATTTTGAGTTGACACTGTTCCTCAAGTGCCTCAAATATTCTAGAATAAGAAAACATGAGAACTTTCCTCTGTTCCGGTAATAAAATATATGAAAGTTTGAACATTATTGTTAAAAATGATTCATATTTATGCACCAAGTTGTGATGGTGATGTGAGCTGAGACATTTAAAACACCATGAGTTAAGATAACCTTACATGTATTACACAAGCATGTTGAAATGAAAACGTGGTTTGTTGTCCCAAACTCATGGTGCATCTCTTGGCATGATTACAGGTGGCTGCACACTAGAGACATGGGAGGACCTTGGAAGAGGGAGGTCCAAGTGTGGTGCATGACCAGGGATGCATCTTCCGTGCCATCTCACAAGTGACAGATGGAGTTTGAGGGGACACTCCTTCCAAATGCTCTCATTCCATTTTTAAGTTCAAAAGGAAAAAGACAAAAGACAATGAAAACAGAAAATAAAAGAATGGTTAAACACACTTCCTTGAGTCTTGACTGTAACAATCACTGAATTGTTTCATTATATATTGAATGGTATATTGGCACCATGATCTTTGTGCCAATTTCAGGTGGGTATACAGATGGGCGTAAAAGTCCATATAACCCAGCTTCTAGGATACATTTAAAATGGAAATCACTTTCTCTTTGAATAGCAGCTTGAACAAAGTTCCAGGCTTTCTATAGCTAACTTTTGTTCCCCGACTCCTTATGGATGAAATAGCATGATGTTTGGGACTGGCTTCAGAATAATTCAGTGAGGGGTAAGGCAGTATGTGGGAGGACAGATGGAAGGAGAAAGTGGGTTGTTGACCGTTGAGCCTTGGGTGTTTGGTACATGGAGCTCATTATTCTCTTCTCTCTCCTTTTGCAAATACTTGAAATATTCTATATGTTTTAAACTTTACAGTAGTGTGTGTATGTGCATGTGTGTGCATATGCACATTTGCTGAAATTTGGTCTTTGACTCTGGAATCCATTCTTATTGACACAGTTGCTCTGTTTCACCTTCTTGCCCTGACCTACTCATCAAGCGTTATTAACGGTTATAAAGACAACTCAAAGCAACAGATGATTTCGTGTAGATAGGCTGGAGGACAAGTTGACTTTTGTTAATTGGGCCCTGAAAGTTTTCCATCCCACCCTGGGCAGTTTATTGTACAGCATGCCAAACTTTAAAGTTATTATAACTAGTTTCACACAAATGCCAGACAAAACAGACAAGGGATTAATTGGAATAATCACAAATGCATTCCTTCTGAATAAATTGAAACACACTGGTCAGTGCCAAAAGACATTTAAAATAGAAAACCTGAAACTAATCAATCAAACCAAGTTTAGTTCTTTTTGATGTTATAGTTGGGAGACATTTTATGCTATAAATAATAGAAAAATTACCTAGGGAAAAGAAAAAGAGAGAAGTTTGATAGTAGTAGTAAGAAGGAATTTTGCATTGTCAAAGAGAAATACCTAGGGAGACAAGATCTTCTGTGGTTGCCTTTTTTTTTTTTTTTTAAACATTTTATTGTTATTTTTGTAAGTGATAAGAGTTAAAAGTCTTAACGAAAAAAGTGAAGACTCACACTATTGGCTCAGTTTTAAAATTATAACATTGAACAAATCAAAGTGTAAAAGCCCAGAACAATGCTGGGAGATGAGGGTTTTGGTCAGATGTTAGACAGACTATCCAAACAGCTGGAAAAGATGTTGATTCTCCTTGGGAAATTTGTAATGTATTTGACTCATGTTTTCACGGAGCTGTGGACTGTCCTAGGGGGTTTGAAAGAGAGAAAATTTGCCAAGAACTTTATCTGGAAAATGATAGTATTTTACCAGTTTTCCAATTAGACAACAAAAGAATTTAAAGAACAATAACAAATATTCATAATTGATCAATTTATCTCCATAGAAATACCATTTAGGTTATACATCCAGAAGCCACTGAGAAAACGAATTCATTCACGCACATTTTTTTTCTTTAAAACACATTCACACGCAAACACAACATGAAGCGATAAAAAAAAAAAATGAGCGCCTTTCATTACTTGAGTTGGATGATATGTCAGATTTTATGTTCGGTACACACACACTTTCTAAACAACGTGTTCAATGACAAGTTTCCTTATGCACGCCTTGGCATACCTACAGCTAGTATCTAAAGGAGAGAGGCCAGAAAGGGAAGATTTGGTAACAGAGTTCTGATGTGATGCAATTTTTAGTTCTAAACAACCCTTGCATAGGCTCTGCTCAATTTCTCAAAGGTTTTTAATTGTTTGCTTATCAACAATTATGATATTCACTTCCCCAGATCAGCCTCCAAGATGGACTGTGAATTATTTGTTATACGATACTGAAATATTTATAGAAGAAATAGCATGATGTTTGGGACTGGCTTCAAAATAATCCACTGTGGGGTAGGAAAGTATGTGGGAGGACAGAGGAAAGGAGGCTAGGAGTTGTTGACTGTCGAGCCTGGGTGTTGGGTACATGGGGTTCATTGTACTGTTCTCTCTACTTTTGTCAAGGCCCGAAGTCTTCTTCATATATTATTTTAAAGTTAAAAAGAAAAAAGTGGAAACAAAAAGAAAACCAAACATCAAATTACCTCTTGGCTGGCAAATATAAATAATTAGATGAAGCACACTTCTCCCACACTAATGTCCCAGTGATTAATCACCTGAGCATACTGACAGGCTTTTTTCCCCCCCTAAAGAAACACAGCTCGCTTATTTTGGATCATACTTTCAATACCATGATTGTTGTGGTCATTTTAACTCGTTCCGCAGATGCACAGTATAGAATAGTAGAAAGTATACTGAACTGGGAGTCAGAAAACTCAAGTTCTCAAATCCCTGTTGTACTACTTTCCAACCACAGTACCCAGAACAAGTCATTTCATCTTTCTGAGACTAAGCACCAGTACCTCCTAAGCTTGTTTCACAAAGTGCTATGCAAATATGAGGTTGAACCAGAACACATTTCATCTTTAAATGTCAAAAACAGTTGAACTGTGGCAATCTCATAGGGGTCCAATCTGATATCAGTCATCATAATTATAATTTACTTCTTCTAAAGACGTTAGAACAAAGAATCAATGACAGATAACTTATCATAAATGAGAATTGGTTGTGTCCTCTAATACTGGGATTATACCGGTATTTCAGTGGCAAGGGGGTACGCAGGAATGAAACCTATGTGAAGGTGTGTATCTCCTTCTGAGCTGTGATCTATTGGAACTAATTTCAGTGACCGTTCCATGTGACCAGTTTTTCTTGTTATTTTCACTTTGTGATGGCCTGAAAATAGTTGAAGTAAAATATTTAGAAATATTAATTGCTTTTTACTTTATCACATTTAGCTTGTTTGTGCAACTGTGATGTTACTTGGAGAACATCTGTAGAAAAAGCATGTGTGCACTTAATAAATACTATTTACTAGTGATGAAAATGACAGTGATGGCTAAGGAACTGAAATTTACAAGCACACCCGAGTGCAAAAAACGAAGCAAAAAGGTCCAAGAGATAAACAGAACATGAAAATTCGTAATGAATATAAACTTGCTTTTGAAAATGTTAGTGTCAAAAAATACTCACGGAATTAAGTTAACTGATGTTAAATAATGTTTAAGTTTCTATGAGGTGGCATTTTTAAAAAAGGCATTATAAATTGAAAGAACATAGTCATTTATAATACGAATAAATAACTAAGGTATTTCTAAGATCTCTCCCTTCTGTGTTTGTGGGCAAATGATAAATTCTTGGCATTTTATACTGATTCTGGAATTTTAAGTTAGGCTTCAAATTTTCTGAATAAGCGATAGTTACTTTCCCAACGCCATAATCAAACCGCTTACTTTGAAACAAGCTATATAATTCTAAGGTTAAACAGAAAACACTTCCATTCCTCCAAAAAGCATCCCTTTAGGGGATTATTAATGGAAAAGAAGCATAGTTTAAAAGATATGGCTGGCAATAAAAGTTCAAAATGCATCTCACTGTCCAAATTTTAATAGCAAAAAACATATTCTGATAATTCCAAAGCTACTGAGACAATTCTTAAAAACAATCACAGCCTTGACACTGATAAAGCTGTACAAAAGACTCAATTTTTAACTATAAATCTCTTTGTAAATTTCCTATACTATTCAACTTTTAAATTAAAATCATGCATTCCTCTTTATGCTACGAGCTGGGGCTGAACTTTAGAGCCCCATTTTCAATACAAAATGCAAATATGTAGGGAAAATACCCTGTATATAAGAAATGAATTATATCTTCACTCCTTAGAAAGTTTGTTATTTTCCAGAATTGATAAAATTAGTTCAGAAGCCAGAGTCATTGGGTAATACAGAACTATTTGGTTTACATATTGAAGTTAACAGTTCGCAATCCATCACAAGTTATTTCAGCTGTCTTCCTGACAGGCATGACACTAATAGAAAGAAGAATTTAGTCTCTAAAATAGCTGGTCATTTCTTCGTTAATGATGAGATTGTTAGAAGGCATTTTTCAGATCAATCAGTAAAGTCATCTACTATCTTAACATAAAACTGAGTCATAATTATTTACATATTGTAACTCAGCTTTGTCCAAATACACATTCAAATATATACAACATATTTGGAGTAACAGAATTTGCGTCATTCCGTCTTTTGTGTCCCTCTCCCCCCTCACTGCCTCAGGGCTGCATCCATAGCAGAGTCTCAGGAACACCATGGGCAGCTTTTTGTTCACTTGCTCTCCGCCTTCCACATGCTGTTTCTTCCAGCTTCCATACTCTCCTGGGCCTCCTTCGGCCACGTCAGCTGCTCCTTCTCAGTCCTCTTTGCCAGGTTCTCCTCCTCTCACCTCTTCTGCTGTGATGCCCCAGGGCTTAGTCTTTGGGCCCCTTCTGTCCATCCTCACTTGCTCCCTTGGCTCCAACTGTCCACGTGGCCTCCCCACTGGATGGCTCACAGGTGTAGCCTACACTTGCATTTCTTAAGGCCCTCCCACTTCAGAAAATGACAACTTCAGTTTCTAGATGCTCAGGTCCTCAAAATCTCAAAGCCATCCTGATTCTTCTCTCTCTCAAAGCACATGTCTAATCCACGAGGAAATTCTGTTGGCTCTTCTTCCTTCAAAGTACCTTGATTGCTACCACCCTGGTCCACACCAACACAATTACTTCAATCTGGATTACTGCAACAGCCTCCTGACCAGTCTCCCTGCTTCTAGCCTTGTCCCTCTGTAGTCTACAGCAGCCAAAAAAGCCAGATTGTTAGTGTATATATAGTCAGCTCACATCACTCCTCTCAATGCTGCCAGTCCTCCAAAGCCTTCCCATATCAACGCGAACAGAAGCCAAAGCCCTCACATGTTCTGTGAAGCCCTGCTCCCCCTCTCTTTACCTCCCAGACATGCTCTCTTACCCTCCCCTGTCCACTCTTCCCAGCCATGGTGCCCTTGTTGATCTTCAAGCACTCCAGGCGCACCAGCACCTCACAGTTGGCAACTGACTCTCATCTTTCTTGTCTTTGTACAAGCGTCCCCTCAGCCCTCCAGCACTGAGATTCTTGTCTTTTCACCCTTCCTTGCTTGAACCATCTCCTTCTGACTTATGTGATATGTCATTTTTTAAAAGATTTTATTTATTTCAGAGAGAGAGAGAGAGAGAGTGTGTGTGTGCGTGTGCTTGAGAGAATGAGTGGGAAGAGGGGCAGAGGGAGAAGCGGACTCCCTGCAGAGCAGGGAGCCTGTTGCAGAACTTGATCCTGGGATGCTGGGATCATGACCTGAGCCAAAGGTGCACACTTGACTGACTGAGCCACCCAGGTGCCTGTGATATCTCATTTGATATAGGTTATTCATTGTTTACGAACTCACTGCCTGAACTAGAATACCAGCTCCATGAGGGCAAGGGGTTTTGCTGGTTTTGTGTATTGTTCACAGACTCCAAAAGTGTAGTGGTCACTCAGTAAATCTGTTGAATAAATGATCAAATGATACTTTTTTGGCATAGGAGAAGTTGGTACAAGTAGTCAAGGCCTTGTATACAAATAAAACTAGAGTTCCTGTTCCTTTGACTCTCCTTACCTCCTCCCAGTCTGGGGAACATGCCTTTGTCCCAGAGGAGACTTCCTCAGAAAGCATAACACCAGAGCTCAGAGATCTTGGAGGAATCTAGAAGCCAGGAGCAAATTAGTACACCTTTATCTCAGTCCATAGGACTGGCCTGTGTGGTCATTCTCGGAAACTGACTGAATGTAAATAACACTGCATAGTGGCTAGACTCATTTCCCAAGGAAACAAATTACACATGAACTTTTCAACTTACTTGTAAATTGGGTAAAGTCTGCCCTTTAGCAAAGTACTGTCAGGTGCCCGTCTCCTGACAAGTCACCTTAGACACATGTCATGGTTGGTCTGGTCAAAGTAAGTAGCAGCAAAATCAGCAGATTAGCAGTTATGTGGTTGTAAGTGCCTGGGATTGTCAATTAAGTCTCCTTTTCTTCTGCCTTAGGAAGAAAAATGATATTTTATGATGTTACTAGATAATTGGTATAATATATAAAACATGTCCTGCTCCTTTGAGAAATTTCTCCCATATATTAGATATAATAATAATTAACAAGGCTTGAATTTACGACCCTGCAATTAAGACCTGAGTTGAGATGGAGTTAGATGCTTAACTGAGCCACCCAGGTGCCCCTAGACATAAGTGATTTTTAAAGCAAACAAAAGTTCATGTTTTTTGCTTGGAAACAAGGTATCTGTGAGCAGATGTCAAAGAAGAGACAGCAGAGAAAACAGCAGCATTGTGAAGGGCGCTATAACAGGTACCAGACATATTAAGACCATCCTTTTGCCTAGACTTGTCCTAGCAGAATAAGTTACAATGTAACACTTTTTGTGCATTTGCTTATTCACTTATAAATTTGATCACCCAACAAATACTTGTTATGTGAATAAACATGACAGATATTGTTCTGATAATGAACAAAATAACGAACAAAATGCTATGTCTTTACGGACCTAAGTGTCCAGTTTAGTAATGGATTTCATGACTTAGTCTCTGCCTTTGTACACAGAATTTGAGGCAACTATAATTCTATAATCGGTGAAAGTCTGATTGGACCTGAGAGAGTTCTTCGCGATAACTGGGCATACACCCTAGATCTTGGAGAAAAAAAAGCTCTTTCTACCCTCTTTATTGAAATGAAGCCCTCCCTTATTTTCCTTCCATCTACG
Organism: Ailuropoda melanoleuca; assembly: GCF_002007445.2. NCBI lineage: Eukaryota > Metazoa > Chordata > Mammalia > Carnivora > Ursidae > Ailuropoda > Ailuropoda melanoleuca. The sequence continues at coordinate 108,612,354 of NC_048220.1, read as the reverse complement.
TGATGGGAATGAGCCATAAGACGACGAGTGGCAACTGTGAGGACAGTCATCTGGTTCTGCATACCTCAGAGAGGACAGAGGCAGAGGAGAAGTGAAGGAGGCATCAGGAGCCCTGGGGGTGTTGCCTGGCTTGGGGAAGGGAATTGCATGGGCCTGGTGCCCAAGAGGCAACATCCTCTACTCCAACCTGAAAACATAATTTTTTCCCTTCTTATTCCTACAGTGTCAGGTTTTCCTCCTTCCCACTCTAAGTATTTCCGTCTCCTTCTCTAACTTTTCTCCCATATGAATTCATCAGAGAAGAACAAGAAAGAAGGGAGGCAGCAATGCTGCCCAGGTGGCTTCCAATTTGCCTAGTCACTAAGAACAACTCCAGCCTCAGCCAGCTAGGGTTCGATCTAGTGACTGCCCATTGCTAGAAGCTCTTCATGAAAGCTTGCCTACAGAACACCTGCAAAGGTTCCTGCAGAAGTTCTCAAGGTTACCTTGTCCTTTAGGGGCACTCTAAATCTCTGGTTAGTGTCTGACGTGGTCATGATGCAGGGCTGTAAGAATAAGCATGCTAAGGACTATGAAATGCTCACTATCTGGTTCTGTTCCCTCCCATGGCAATATTTAGTGACTTTACAATTAATTCTGAAAAGAAGGACATTAGGGGCAACCAGGCTCACGAGGCATGGCAAAGAAAAGGGTCCTATTAACAAAGGGTTTAAAAATGGAAGGAATTAAAGGAAAAGTGTCCATGTAACGTCACTGGGGAAGTACGAAAGCCAGATGAGACGAAACTACCCACAGGCTTGCAGGTGGGTGGGTGAGTAGAACATGCTGACCTGGCCTAAGGCTGCTGATAGGTCTAGGAACATCAGTACAGCTGTTTGGCCAGAATCTCTGGCTCTGCACAGGTCATCTGGCTGTGTGGCTATAACAATAAAGATGGCAAAAGGGAAATTAAGAGGTTATACCTTTCTATCAAGGAAAGCTACCTATCATCACAGACACATGATTCCCTTTGGCATGAAAGATTCAGATGTCCCAGACCTAGCCTGGGTACCATCAATGTTCTGTTTATTAGAAAGAAAAGAATTAATTTCCTGATTCCTTTGCTCGCTCATCCATTAATAAACATTATTTGAACACTTCCACATCTCAGGTATGGGCCATATACAGGCAGCAGAAATACAAATAAGGCATAATGCCTGCACTGAGGGTCTACTGGGGTAGAATGGTGGAGACAGACAAAGCCAAGAGTAACAAAGAAGCGGGAGAGTGCATGTACCCCTGAGTTGCATCTAGTGTATGAGGGAGCATTTGCAAATGCTCCAAGAGCAGAGTGATGACATGACCCATTTAGGAAACTATATATCATAGGGCTGTCCCACATCATCAGACAGACTGGCCAGAAACAGGTGAGAAGAGGGCTGAGGGCCCTATGTGCTGTGCCACGGAATCTGAACTTTGATACTTACGGACGGGAGGAGCCATCTAACCATTTTAAGCAGATAACTGATCTGATCACATTTCCATATTGAGAAAAATGACTTGGGCAAATGTGGAGGGGACAAGACTAGCAAGCCAGCCCAAAGAATAAACTAGGTGATTGTCCCAAGTGACCAGTTGGCAGGCTGAAGTATCATTGGTCTAAATGGAACAAATAGGAAAAGAAAGGCATCCAAGAGCAGATGAGGTAAATTTTTGGCACGTTAAGCTTGACGTAGTGACGGCACTTTAGAAATGTCGGCATCTAGAAAGAAAGTTATACATGTAGGTAGAGAGCTGCAGGGAGATGCGTGTGGGAATCATCAGCCTGCAGGTGTTGCTCAATTAGAAAAAAGACTGACATCCCTGTTGTAGGTGATGGATTTCAGTAATGATCAACTTCGTGGATTTTTTCTTCTGGGAGTACTTACACTCAGCAGTGATTTGACTGAACTCTGGACTATAGTATTTCATTTGTTCGTTTGTTTGTTAATTAATTAATTAAGTAAGTAAGTAAGTAAGTAAGCTCTATGCCCTATGTGGGGCTTGAACTTACTACCCCAAGATCAAGTCTCACACTCTATCAACTGAGCCAGCCAGGTACCCCTCATTTGTTCTTATGTTTGTAACAAATACAAATGAATTACCAAGATATTTACAAGAGTTTTGGCATATTTTTATCTCCATATTACAACATGAATATTGGGAAATTTGAGATAGGCAAGGGAAATATCCAACTAATAGTAGTTGTTGTTAATTTGGCATAGGATTCTTTTGCATAGTGATTTTTTCCCACTTGGGAAACTAAAAGGCTGTCAGTAGTAACTTCACTTTGAAGGTTAATTCCTATTTAACCTGCAAGTTCTCCATCAAATCTGTGTCATGAATACCTGGTCTGAGCTTTTATGGAATATACATCAATATAACCTCAGACCTTGAGTCCACACAATTTTGCCAAAATAAACTAACCCAAATGATTGACCCTGCTGATAGAAGATATCATATTTTGAAAGACACCAGCACAAAATATAAGTATTTCAAACTCAAGTTTGTTGACGAAATTAGAGCAGAAAAGTCTTATCAAGTCTCTGGAAACAGGGTCTGAGAACAATGAATCTAAGTCAGGAGAATCTGGTTCTCTCTACCCAGGACTTCCACTGGTGCCCTGTGTGACCTTGGGCAAGGCTCTCCCATACCTCTCCCTCTCATTTTCTTCCTCCTATCACCATGTGGAATTTTTAAAAGTATTTTATGTTCTTTAGATGAAAGATACAAGGTACCACTTAAGTGGAAAGTCTGGGGCTTTTTCCTCAGAATAGGTGGAAAGACTCACTAGCACATAACCATCCTCTAGAGACAAAAACTTTATCTAGTGGTTTTTACTCCCCAGCTAACCCTTAAATCAACAAAGCCTAGGTCAAGAGTTCCCAAACGTATCAATGTGAAAAAGGCGGAGGGGGTAAAGAAACCTAGCGAACTATCAAATCTTATGAGTGATTAGCTGTTTAGTATCTATGACCTGAAAAATACAGAATGCTCAAAAGTTATTGCCATTCCAATTTAGGATTGCTTGCCAATGAATTTTTCTTTTTTTTGTGTGTGTGTGCTATTGACTTAGAAAAAAATTCAGATGTTACTTTTTCAGAGTAGTTTTAGGTTCACAACAAAACTGAGGGTAAGATACAGAGATTTCCCATATACCCACTATTCCCACACACATATAGTCTCATCCATTATCAACATCCCCCACCAGAGTGGTACGCTGGTTACAGTTGGTGAACCTACATCAACACATCCTAACCCAAGTCAAGGGGTTACATTAGACTCACTCTTGGTCTTGTATATTTTATTTAGATAAATGTATAATAATGTGTATTCATCACAATGGTATCATTCAGAGTATTTTCACTGCCCTAAAAATCCTATTCATCCCTCCTCTTTCCCCCTGATCTTTTTACTGTCTCCATAATTTTACCTCTCCAGAATGTCATATAGTTAGAAACAAACAGTATGTAGCCCTTTCAGATTGGCTTCTTTCACTGAGTAACAGGCGTTTAAGATTCCTCTTGTCTTTTCAAGGTTTGATATGTCATTTCTTTTTAACCCGAATAATACTCCATTATGTGGATGTACCACACAGTTCCTCCATTTACCTACTGAAGGACATCTTGGTTGCTTCCAGATTTTGAATTATGAATTAAGTGGCTATAAACATCCCTGTGCAGGTTTCTGTGTGCACATAAGTTTTCAACTTCTTTAGGTAAATACCGAAGGATTTTTGTATTCTGTACTCATACTTCACAGTTGTTAGATATGTTACAAGTACGTTTAGTTTTGTACGAAATCACCAAACCGTCCTCCAAAATGGCCATACCACTTTACATTCCCAGCAGCAATGAAGGAGAACTTCTGTTGTTCCATGCCTTGCCTTCATTAGGTGTTGTTAGTGTTCTGAATTTTGACCATTCTAATAGGTATGTAGAGATATTCTGTGGCTGTTTCATTTTGCATTTCCCTGATGACATATGATGTGCAGCATCTTCTCATATGGTATTTGCCATTTGTTTATCTTCCTTGGTGAGGTGTCTATTAAGATATTCGGCACATTTTTTTTATCAGACTGTTTTCTTACCGTTGAGTTTTAAGAGCGCTTTGTATAATTGGGATGACAGTCTTGTACCAAATGTGTCTTTTGCAAATATTTTCTCCCATGAATTTGTATTTTAATAATCACATGGTATTTACATACATTTGAAAAATAGTGGTGTAACATGGGAGACCTAATTTTCCTCAGCGACGGGCAACCACGTGGTTTGCAATAAGAATAAGAAACTCTTGACATTAAATCCAAACACCCTACCCTGGTGTCCTATAGACTGAAGATTGAAAATACCTCCTCAGTTTCACAAAACTTGGGCCTTCCTATTTTATCCAGCATTGCAGCAATCAAAAAACACCGCAGACAAGAGGAATGTGTAAGTCCGGTATTCGGACAGAAATTTCCATGCAAGAAAATAGATCCTATAGAGAGAAAGGAACAAGGTACCTCAAGATACAAATCATGTAGAAAGTGGACTGAGGCAGAAGCACAATGAACTGAGGTGAAGTTTCTATACTTTCCTCAAAGGGAATAAAAAGGTGTGTTTATATATCAAAAATTACCTTAAAGCACCTTAGAAACAGTAAGTCGTTAATCTCTGTAAGGGCACAATATTAATTTCCAGCATCACAGGGGCTTGGTTGTGGTAAGAGGTTTCCCCTCCCTATTAAGGGAATCAGGAATCGCACTTTCCTGTGGGGTCATGTCACTTCTTTACACTATGTGTCACTCAGTCCGGACTTTCAGAAAATCTACAACACCTAGAGGTGGGTTGTCCTGCTCTGTCAACAGAAGAAGAGAAAATGGATGATTACAAGTAACAGTTACCATTTATTGATCACTTCCAAGGAGCCAGGCATTGTTCCAGACCTTAGTATATATTACTGACAAGCCTCACAGTGCAACACACCTCATTTCATCTCCATTTTTAGCAGGGGAGCCTCTGAGAGCACAGAGAACTAAGGAGAATTCTGGTTGGCCCGATTCCAAAGCCCTCTCCCTCACTATACCAACGCTGCCTCCTAGGAAGTGATTTGCACATAAAACTGGAGAATTTTCCCCAGCGAGAGATGTTAAAATAATCTGTTCAGTACCCACCTGACAAGTCCACATCTGCATCCCAGTTTTAAGGCTTGATTCTAGTTTAACTGCTGTTTAGTACCTACAAGCTACCCCTTTGGGCACTAACATTTTCACTGGCTAACAAATACACAATTCCTAAATTATCCTATGTACTGCCTTTCCTTGTTTAACTTCTCTGACACTCATTTTGCAAAAAAAGAGAAAAAACAGACACGAAAACCATCCAAAGAGAAACTACATAAGCCACTTAAACTCAAGCTATGCTGTCTTCCATTTCTCCCCTTTTCCTAGTAGTATGAAAGCAATCTGCAGTCCCTTTTTAAAAATTATTTTTTAAATTTGTATTTAAAATCAATTAATTGACATATTATTAGTTTCAGAGGTAGAGCTCAGTGATTCATCAGTCTTCTAGTAATACCTAGTGGTCATTATAGCACATCCCTCAATAATGTCCATCACCCAGTTACCTCATCCCCCCCCCACCTCCCTCCAGCAACCCCCAGTTTGTTTCCTGAGATTAAGAGTGTCTCATGGTTGTCTCCCTCTCTGGCTTCATCTAGTTTTATTTTTCCCTCTCTTCCCCTATGATCCTCTGTTTTGTTTCTTTAATTCCACATATGAGTGAGATCGTATGATAACTGCCTCTCTCTGATTGACTTATTTCATTTAGCATAATACCCTCTAGTTCCATCCATGTCATTGCAAATGGTAAGATTTCATTTTTTTGATGGTTGAGTAGTATTCCATTGTATATATATATACCACATCTTCTTTATCCATTCATCTGTCAATGGACATCTGGGCTCTTTCCATAGTTTGCCTATTGTGGACATTACTGCTATAAACAATGGCACACAGACGCCCCTTCAGATCACTACATATGTATCCTTGGGGTAAATACCCAGTAGTGCAATTGCTGGGTGTTAGGTAGCTCGGTTTTCGACTTTTTGAGGAACTTCCATACTGTTTTCCAGAGTGGCTGCACCAGCTTGCATTCCCACCAACAGTGTAGGAGGGTACCCCTTTCTCTGCATCCTCGTCAACATTTGTCATTTCCTGACTTGTTCACTTTAGCCATTCTGACTGGTGTGAGGGGATATCTAATTGTGGTTTTGATTTGTATTTCACTGATGCTGAATAATGTTGAGCATTTTTTTCAAGTGTCTGTTGGCCATTTGGATGTCTTCTTTGCAGAAATATCTGTTCATGTCTTCTGCCTATTTCTTGATTAGATTGTTTGTTCCTTGGGTGTTGAGTTTGAGAAGTTCTTTACAGATTTGGAATACTAGCCCTTTATCTGATAAGACATTTGCAAATATCTTCTCACATTCTGTTGCTGTCTTTTGATTTTGTCCACTATTTCCTTTGCTGTGCAAAAGCTTTTTATCTTGATGAAGTCTCAGTAGTTCATTTTTGCCTTTGTTTCCCTTGCCTCTGGAGATGTGTTTAGCAAGAAGTTGCTGCCGCTGAGGTCACAGAGGTTACTCCTTTAGGATTTTGATGGATTCCTGTCTCACCTTTATGTCTTTCATCCATTTTGAGTCTATTTTTGTGTCTGGTGTAAAGAAATGATCCCATTTCATTCTTCTGCATGTGGCTATCCAATTTTCCCAACACCATTTGTTGAAGAGACTGTCTTTTCTCTATTGGATATTCTTTCCTGCTTTGTCGAAGATTAGTTAACCATAAAGTTGAGGGTCAATTTCTGGGTTCTCTATTCTGTTCCATTGCTCTACGGGTCTATTTTCATGCCAGTCCCCATACTGTCTTGATGACAGCTTTGTAACAGAGCTCAAAGTCTGGAATTGTGATGCCACCAGCGTTTCAACATTCCTTTGACTATTCAGGGTCTTTTCTGGCTCCATACAAATTTCAGGATTATTTGTTCCTGCTCTGTGAAAAAAGTTGCTGGTATTTTGATAGGAATTGCACTGAATGTATACATTGCTCTAGGCAGGACAGACATTTTCACAATATTTGTTCTTCCAATCCATAAGCATGGGATGTTTTTCCATTTCCATTTCTTTGATGAATGTTCTGTAGTTTTTTGAGTACAGATCCTTTGCCTCTTTGGTTAGGTTTATTCCTAGGTATATTACGGTTTTGGGTGCAATTGTAAACGGGATAGACTCCTTAATTTTTCTTTCTTCTGTCTCATTGTTAGTGTATAGAAATTCAACTGATTTCTGTGCATTGATTTTATATCCTGCCACTTTGCTGAATTCCTGTAGGAATTCTAACAATTTTGGGGTGGAATCTTTTGGGTTTTCCACATAGAGTAATATGTCTTCTGCAAAGAGTGACAGTCTGACTTCTTCTTTGCCGATCTGGATGCCTTTTATTTCTTTTTGTTGTCTGATTGCTGAGGCTAGGACTTCTTTTTTTTTTTTAATAATAATTTTTTATTATATTATGTTAGTCACCATACACTATATCCCTAGTTTTTGATGTAAAGTTTCATGATTCATTACTTGCGTATAACACCCAGTGCACCATACAATACATGCCTCCTTAATACCCGTCACTGGCCTATCCCATTCCCCCACACCCCCTCCCCTCTGAAGCCCTCAGTTTGTTTCCCAGAGTCCATAGTCTCTCATGGTTCATTCCCCCTTTTGTTTGTTTACCCCCCTCTTTCTTCTTCCCTTTCTTCTCCTACCGATCTTCCTACTTTTTATGTTCCATAAATGAGTGAAACCACATGATAATTGTCTTTCTCTGGTTGACTTATTTCCCTTAGCATTATCTCCTCCAGTCCCGTCCATGTTGCAGCAAATGTTGAGGACTCGTTCTGATAGCTGAGTAATATTCCATTGTATATATGGGCCACAACTTCTTAATCCAGTCATCTGTTGAAGGGCATCTCGGCTCCTTCCACGATTTAGCTATTGTGGACAATGCTGCTATGAACATTGGGGTGCATATGGCCCTTCTCTTTACTACATCTGTATCTTTGGGGTAAATACCCAGTAGTGCAATTGCTGGATCATAGGGTAGCTAAATTTTTAACTTTTTAAGGTACCTCCACACTGTTTTCCAGAGTGGCTGTACCAACTTGCATTCCCACCAACAATGTAGGAGGGATCCCCTTTCTCCACATCCTCTCCAACAATTGTTGTTTCTTGCNCCTGACTTGTCTATTTTTGCCATTCTAACTGGTGAAAGGTGGTATCTCAGTGTGGTTTTGATTTGAATTTCCCTGATGGCTAATGATTTTGAACATTTTTTCATGCGTCTGTTAGTGAGGATAGGACTTCTAGGACTATGTTGAAGAACAATGGTGAGAATGGACATCTCTGACATGTTCTTGACCTTGGGGAAAAGCTCTCAGTGAGAATGATACTTACTTGAGTTTTTCATAGATGGCTTTTATGATATTGAGGTATGTTCCCTCTATCCCTACACTGTGAAGAGTTTTAATCAAGAAAGGATGTTGTACTTTGCATTCTCTGCGTCTACTGAGAGGATCATATGATTTTTGTCCTTTATTAATGTAGTGTATCACGTTGATTGATTTGTGGATGTTGAACCACCCTTGCAGCCCAGTAGTAAATCCTCCTTGGTTGTGGTGAGTAATCCTTTTAATGTACTGTTGGATCCTGTTGGCTAGTATCTTGGTGAGAATTTTGGCATCCACGTTCATCAGGGATATTGGTCTGTAATTCTTTTTGATGGGGTCTTTGTCTGGTTGGGATCAAGGTAATGCTGGCCTCATAGAGTTTGGATGTGTTCCTTCCATTTCTATTTTTTGAAACAGTTTCAGAAAAGTAGGTATTAATTCTTCTTTAAATGTTTGATAGAATTCCCCTGGGAAGCCATGCAGACCTGGGCTCTTATTTGTTGGGAGATTTTTGATTACTGCTTCAATTTCATTGCTCGTTATGGGTCTGTTCAGGTTTTCTATTTCTTCCTGTTTCCATTTTAGTAGTTTATACGCTTCTAGGAATGCATCCATTTCTTTCAGATTGCCTGATTTGTTCCATATAGTGCTCATAATATGTTCTCATAATTGTTTAACTCTTCAGTGTTGGCTGTGATCTCTCCTCTTTCATTCATGATTTTATCTATTTGGGTCCTTTCTCTTTTCTTTTGATAAGTCTGGCCAGGGGTTTATCAATCTTATTAATTCTTTCAAAGAACCAGCTCCTGGTTTGGTTGATCTGTTCTACTGTTCTTTTGGTTTCTATTTCATTGATTTCTGCTCTGATCTTTATTATTTCTCTTCTCCTGCTGGGTTTAGGCTTTCTTTGCTGTTCTTTCTCCAGCTCCTCTAGGTGTAAGGTTAGGTTGTGTATTTGACACCTTTCTTGTTTCTTCAGAAAGGCTTGCATTGCTATATACTTTCCTCTTAGAACTGCCTTTGCTGCATCCCAAAGGTTTTGAACAGTTGTGCTTTCATTTTTACTTGTTTCTATGAATTTTAGTTCTTCTTTAATTTCCTGGTTGACCCATTCATTCTTTAGTACTGTCCTCTTTAGCCTCCGTGTATTTGAGTCCTTTCCAAATTTCCTCTTGTGATTGAGTTCCAGTTTCAAAGCACTGTGGTCCAAAAATATGCAGGCAATGATCCCAGTCTTTTGGTACCAGTTGAGACCTGATTTGTGACCCAGGATGTGATCTATTCTGGAGAATGTTCCATGTGCACTCGAGAAGAATGTACATTCTATTGCTTTAGGATGGAATGCTCTGAATTTATCTGTGAAGTCCATCTGGTCCAGTGTGTCATTCAAAGCCCTTGATTCCTTGTTGACCTTCTGCTTAGATGATCTGTCCATTGCAGTGAAGGGGGTGTTAAAGTCCCCTACTATTATTGTATTATTATCAATGTGTTTCTTTAATTTTGCTATTAATTGCTATTAATTGGCTGCTCTGTTAGGGGCACAAATATTTACAACTGTTAGATCTTCTTGTTGAATAGACCCTTTAGTTATGATATAGTGTCCTTCCTCAACTCTTATTACAGTCTTTGGTTTAAAATCTAATTTGTCTGATATAAGGATTGCCACCCCAGCTTTCTTTTGATGTCCATCAGCATGATATATGATTTCCACTACCTCACTTTCAATCTGGAGGTCTCTTTGGGTCTAAAATGAGTCTCTTGAAGACAGCATATTGATAGGTCTTGCTTTTTTATCCAACCTGCTACCCTGTGTCTTTTGATTGGGGCATTTAGCCCATTTATATTCAGAGTGACTACTGAAAGATATGAATTTGGTGCCATTGTATTACCTGTAAAGCCCCTGTTTCTGTATATTGTCTCTCTTCCTTTTTAGACTCTGTTACTTTTGGGCTCTCTCTTTGATTAAAGGATCCCTTTTTATATTTCTTGTAGGGCTGGTCTGGTGATTGCGAATTCTTTTAGTTTCTGCTTTTTCAGGAAAGTTTTTTGTTTTTGTTTTTGTTTTTAATCTCTCCTTCTACTTTGAATGACATCTTAGCTGGATAAAGTATTCTTGGCTGCATTGTTTTCTCATTTAGCACCCTGGATGTATCATGCCAATCCTTTCTGGTCGGCCAGGTCTCTGTGGTTAGGTCTGCTGCCAGTCTAATGTTTCTACCCTTGTAGGTTACAGCCCTCTTGTCCTTGTCTCTGAGATTTGCAAGTTCCACTCTTATATGTTGGGGTGTTGACCTATAGTTATTGATTTTGAGGGTGATTCTCTGCCTCCTGGACTTGGGTGCCTGCTTCCTTCCCCAGTTTAGGTAAGTTCTATGCTGTAATTTGTTCCAATATACCTTCTGTCCCCCCACCCTTCCTCTTGTGCTGGGATCCAAATTATTCTAATATTGCTTCACTTTATGGTATCACTTATCTCTCGAATTCTCCCCTCATGGTCCAGCTTTATCTTTTTCTCAGCTTCTTTATTTTCCATCATTTTGTCTTCTGTATCACTAATTCTCTCTTCTGCCTCATTTATCCTAGCAGTCACATCTTCCATTTTTAATTGCATCTCATTAATGGTCTTTTGATTTCAACTTGATTAGATTTTAGTTCTTTTATTTCTGCAGAAAGGGATTCTCTAGTGTCTTCTGTTATTTTTTCAAGCCCAGGTAGTATCTTCATAATCATTATTCTGAACTCTTGTTCTGATATCTTATTTCTGTCCATACTGATTAGGTTCCTGGCAGTTAGTACTGCCTCTTTTCTCTTTTTTGAGGTGAGTTTTTCTGTCCTGTCATTCTTGCAGAAAGTGGTTGCTTTTCTATTTGTAGAGTTGTAGCCATTTTCTTAGATTGCTGGCTGAGTTCATAGGTTTCAGAATGATTTGACAGCTATGTAGCTGAATTCCTGGGACCAGACGAAACTGAAGTCTCCAACTTCTCCACCATCTTGGACTATGCTCTCTTGCAGTCACTTTTTCAACTGGCATCTAAGCACTGCAAGCCATGTGCTAAGCACTTAATTCATATTACCTTTTTTATTCCTTATGATAAAGCTATTAAGTTATTGCTGGGTCTCCATTTCCTAGATGAGGAGACAGTTCTACAGTGGGGTTCAAATGGAGGTTCGCTGGACGCTTTAAGCCGTCGTTTTAAGCCCCAATTTTAAGCAGTATGCCATGATTCCCTGGAACACATTTTTTTCTTGTCAGAAGAGACTAATGGTTAAGATAAAGGAGCTAGATGCAGAGATAAAAGAATTTATCAGAATTTATTGGTCGACACCTGCTCAACTCCAAGTGTCTTCACTTGAATTCACTTTCAATACCACAGAATGAAGAATTTAAGGATTGGGAGTTATTCATAAAGCCTTCAAACTTAAGGGAGAAGCAGTAACAATGAACTAAGCCAACAGCTGTGGATCTCCAATCCTAAAACAAAGGTATGTTCTCTTCCAATGTTTAAGGAAAATAAAACTCCAAATCAGGGCACTGTATTGGCATCAAAATCACTTTCCCTGCTAACACACTGAAAGGCTTCCCTAAAAAGCAGCCTGCATCCTTGGCCAGAAGGAATGAATGAAAGGACTGAGCTACTTGCGGAAGTGGTCTAGACTCCAATGGACCTCAGCTCACAGCCCAGAGGTGACCCTTGCTGGGTGACAGTGGCAGAGGAGAATCTCGTAGACCAAGAACCTGAAGATGTAATGGCTGTATCCACAGGGGGGAAAAAATGTACCCCTATGGCTGGTCGTTGCATGAGGCTGAGAATGAGTGGAAATTCTACTGTCTGAATCTTTATGGGGCACACACACATTAGGACTCTGATAACACCGTCTCTAAGCAACAGATGCTCTGTGAGAAGTGGTCCATCTATTTCAGTACAATCTTGATGAAAATCATCACTCTGTACTCAGGACTCCTTCCTAGTTTGAAAACTCAAACAACATTAATTTGTCCTATGTATAAGAACTCTTGGAAGAAAAACAGAGTATTTTCAAAGCTAGGACCTTGGACTTATGCTATAGGAAAGAAGAAACTACTGGAGGTTCATCAGTTGGATGGAGTTTTGAAGGGGAATCCTGGAACCAGGGGAGCTGACAGGAGGTAAGGATATGTTGGAGGCAGCAGAAATAGAACAAGAGTTATCTCTACACTGGATGCTCTTAGGTTTTACCCACTGCTTCATATCCCCAGGTTTTTAATCACTCCTTTTTTTATTTTCATGGGACCAGATGGTCAGTGGGCAAAAAAGTTTTAATGAGCCAGGGCTATTTCACATACAGTCCTTAAGAGCTATGTTTGGGGGATATCTGAGGTATATGAGCGGGGTAAGAGCAAGAGTAGGATCCTCTGAAGAGAGGACCTCATTTTGTAGGACTGCTGGCAAGTATGGCCAAGCTATTACAAATGAAGGACTTAATGAAATAACTTCTAATTCGTCTCTACAGATAAAAATGCATCTTCCTGAGTTCTCAGTTTTACCTTCTGTTAACTGCCAGTTTTAAAATCGGTTGGCTCTTACTCTTTTCAGGATGGTACACCATGTGGAGGACAGTATTTCTTAAGATAAGAGACTTCTGTAAACATTTGGTAATTCAGTGTTGTTCATGCAATTTTTAATGTTCTTATAAGAGAAACTTCTAAACTAGCCTTGAGTTATCAGGGTGTCTTATTGTATTTAAGTATACTTTAAAAATAAATTATTTTTAAAAGATCATTTATCAACTCAACCTTCTGCACCTTCGAGGAATACAGATAACTCATTGTTTAGATCCACACTCCAAATTTATGTCTCAGATCTACAAAGAACTTCTGAATTTTCAGTCTGATGACTCTGGTCTCTGTAGCAGATGCAGGAAAGCTGCTTAAATCAGCATCTCAGAAATTTCCCTTTTGGGGGTGTGTCTTTCTCTCAAAAGAATGCCAGGATGTGTGTTCTGGTTCACTCCTTTTTCCTACAATGGCCCAATTTTGACAATTTGCATTTTATTTTGGACCAGGGCAACTGTAACTGTAAATTGGTCCTTCTTTAATCTGGGACTATCAGCAAATCATTTTTAATTGCCTTTAATTCCCCCTTTTAATGAGATATCTGCGTTCAGCAATGACTCAACCAATGTACTGCTGCAGGCTAAGGGGGGTGAATCACAGAAAATAGACGGAAGAGACCCATTAGGTAACCTCACACAGCTCCCTGCCAGATTCAGGATGATTCTCAACAATTAAACTTCTAGGACCAGTTCAGCACACTTTTTATTTGCCTCCAAGGATGGAATTGCTAACACTTGCACTATCAGTTGTTCTAGAATTCAGACAGCCCGAACTCCGACAGTTGTCCCCCTGCTGTTGCACTTAACACCCCCTTATCCTCACTGCTCTTCACCTCATTAGAAAACTTTGGGTCCGCCCAAACTACTGAAAGCCTCTGATGTGCACAAACTTTCCTTCCTGTCCGTTTGCAAGCACTCACATACTTGGAGAATGACTTCCTTGCATATCAAGGGGAAACTGAACTATACAGAAAAGAACTTCTGATACTTCTTACCACTTGCCATAAAAATTAGAAAAAGGACTCCTACCAAGGACTTCATTCTCAAAGGCTGCCTTTTATATGCTTTCCAGTTCTTTGTTCCATCTAAGTCTCTTCTTGCTGCTTTCCTCTGAACTGTCTCCAGCTGTTCCACATCTGGAATTGAGCTGCTCATACTGAACAAACTATCTTTGGTGTGGTCTTACTTGAGGAAGATCAACTCTGGGTCTTATTTTCCTCCATCCTCCTTACCCCGCTTTTTCCTTTTCCTTCTCTTTCTTGCTCATTCTGTAAACTCATCTTTGGACATTATGTTCCGGAGAACTGTCATTCAGGTTAGTGGCCTCAGGAATAATGGTAACGACAAAAAGCTCTTGTGAGAGCCCAGAGCCTATTTAAGTTCATATAGTGATGCCTTTTAGGATTTCTGTTTCCTACTTCTCTACAGTTAATATTATCATTATCAACAAACACCACCTCCACCTTTTTTTAAAGGTCAATATATTACCTTCTTTGTAATTAGTCCACATAGCTACCATGGGTTAACTGGCCTTTTTCCATCTCCAGCCAAATGCATTATTTTACCTACTTTCAGCTATGATTATTTACCTATGTATTAGTTTCTATTTCTTTTGCTTTGCAAAAGTTGGATTAATCTTCTTTCGATTTACCGAGAAAGCTTATTTAGACCTTTAGCCTAACCTGCCTAAACACTTATTTCTTCATTGTCAGACTGATTCTCGCAATCTTTGCAAGATCCAGAAATGGAAAGGACTGAATTCAAAGCTAGGCCACTTCCTTTGACCTTTAATTATGGCTACTCGTCCTGTCAATTTTCCCTCACACATGCAAATCCAGCTTCCTTTGTAGCAGGACCTGGATAGGGAAACCTCCTTTTAAATATAAGATGTTCTACTTATTTACGTAAAAAGCTCCCTATCTAAGTTACTGGCAAGACTAGAACAACTATGTAGTCAGATTTTAGCCCATCTGTTTATACAGGGTGTGGGTGACACGCAAATACCGCCCTCACAATACCAAGGGTGCTCCCAAGGCTGCATGAATCAACCCTCTCCCCCCCCTCCTCTAAGAACAGCAGGTCTTCCCCACATCCTCACTCCTACATCCACCCCCCCGGCCCCAATCTCTAATTAGGCTGGAGATCATTCTTTTTTATGGTATTTTCAAACATATACAAAACTAGAGTAATCGGTACAACTGACCCCCCATATACTCCACAAGATCAATCTTTAACATGTCATTCCCCGATCCAAAGAACCCCAGATTTCAATTTCTCTTCTTCAGAGATTCAAAGGCAGTCCCTGGTGTCTGTCATAGGAATTTTCCAGTGTGCCTTGGGGATGACCCCCAGCGTGACAAGTCTTTGGATCTCATCACCACTAATCCCCTGTAACCGCAGAACTAAGAGAACACATGTCCTCATCCAATTTGCCTGTGTTTTCTTTTTCCTCTCCCCTCATTTAAAATTCTGCCAGAAGTTCCAAATAAAAAGATTAGAATACCTACCCTCTTTCAAGCTCAACTCTAAAACAGTTATTTTTACCTTGATTTTTTTTTTTTTTTTTTGGCCTATGTTCTGGAATTCTTACAAGTGGTCATGACTTCAACTTCCAAATGGCTTGAGGCAAGCTTTGGAACAAACAAACAAACAAGATACTGCTAGGGAGAAAATGAAAACCAGCAAAAATAAACAAAAAAAGTAACTGATAATTATTTAAGGAGAGAACATTTTTCTATTTTGACAATCTTTTGCTATTTTGCTTTTTCGTCAGCACTTCTAACAGAGCTAAGAGCTCAGTTCAGAGGTCTTCAAATTTTAAAGTCTACTACAATGAGTGCTAAACCTGTGGATTGCCAGGCCCCACTCCAGAGATTCTGATTTCACAGGTCTGGAGTGGAGCCTAGGAACCTGCATTTTGTCAAGCACACCAGAGGGCTCTGATGCAGGTGGTCTCTGCACTTCGAGAAACACTGAAGGCTTACATGAGGAACACAAAGTTCTTTGCGAGGTCTGAAGAGAGTATGCTATTTGTACTTCAGGATAAGGAGGGGACAGCTTCACAGAGCTGGAATTTGACCTTTACTTTGTAATTTTCATTCAACTGTTTGATTACTGCAAAACAACGGTTAGGCATTTGCTTTGTCCCAAGTTCTGCTTTGGGTCCTGGAGCTGTAGTGGTGATGCAGTCTGACGAAGGCCTGCCCCACCGGGACGGAGAGTCTACATGGGCAGCATTTCAAAAGCAAAAGGAGGGACCATCATACACTGGAGGCATGATATTAAGGAATCCAATTCAATGTCCAGTTCAACACTGGGCACTGTGCAGAACACAAAATAAACTTACAGCAACTTATCCAAAAAACTAGTTCCATGATTACCTGCAGATATTCTTTGGATAGACTTGTGTCACTGCCCAAATTCCCACATTAATAGGAGGACAACACATGAGAACCAATAATGAATTATCAAGTGTATAAAATCTTAATTGGGGCTCCAGACTAAAAGAGCCATGTAGGTGAATTTTGTCTTCAGGTTAGTATAACTTAAAAAGGCTTCGTGAAAAAGGTAGACCTTGGCATTCTGGGATGCTAATAGAGCAGCTGAGAAAGGAAAAAGTCTTGTGGTCATTTTCAGACACATAAATGCTGTCTTGCTACTCAAGGTGTGGTCCTTGGATCAACAGCAGTGGCAACATATGGCAACACCAATGTAGTAGAAATGCAGGATCTCGGGCCCTACTCAGATCTCCTGAATGAGAATCTCTACTTTAACAAGATCACCAGATGATTCCCATGTACATTAAAGCTTGGCAAGCACCATGTTATAAAAGATCCAAACTGAGATGGGCTACACATAGTCAAGAACAGAGTTTGGGGGTACAATGGAAAGGCGAGAGCTGGTGATGTGGGTGTGAGTTAAGGACACAGAGACAAGAACCTTTGCCATAAAAGTGGAAGACCTTAAGGAGTATAAAGAAAAAAGAAACTGTATGAAACTGGGGCCTATAGTTTGGCATCTCTCATAGGAAGGGCAGTGCTCACACAACAGTAAGGAGGAGAAAGAAGAACCGATTAGACAAAAAAGAAATCAGAAGGGGTAGAGACTATAATAGAAATTAGTCCAAGGTGAAGTGGCCAAGTCTTCAGTGACAGAGACACCAAGGAGGGGAACTAAAAATGAACATTGGAGAGGACTAGAAAGAAGTCAGCAGCTATCCCAAGGGAAGCCTTCTGAGGTGTTTAAGCAGGAATAGGACATAATTCCAAGATATGACCCAAAATATGGATTTCAAGGGTATTTTTCTTAGAAGTTAGGTTGAAAGTGAGCTATACTAGACATTATGTGTAAAACGGTAAATGTAGAAATGGACACGGAATTGTTTCCAGAACTATGTTGCCAGGCTGACATTTTTTAATTAAGTCCATCTGGTATGAGCTACTTGTATCCCTGTCTTCATTTAGATCTAGCCTCTTCCTGACATACAATTTGAGGAAAGGGTGTGTACACGTACGTATATACAGACACACATACACACAAACACACACACCCCATATTCCTTCCAGAGCCAGTGCTTCTAAACTTTTAATTGGGCTCGTAGCTCCAGATTTTTTTTACTTGTCTTTTGAGAACCCACTCCTAACTTCTGGATCTTTTTGAGCATCTTAAGATCTTTAAAGAGAGTGAGAAAAAGAGATTAAAGATTTTGTGGCTAATGAATCTTTAAAGAAGAAATGTTGCTCACAGCTGGTTAAAGTCAAGTTTCCCTCCATTTAGAAGAAAGCTTTGTACCCTTTCACAAATTATTTAACTTCTCTGAGCTAAGTTCTTTCAAATATAAAACTGAAGACCTAATAGCTACCACTTAATGTTCTCAGAATATCTACATGAGCATAAGTTGCTTTGCTGTAGTGCCTGATGCATGATAGTTGTTCAATTAATGTTAGCTCCTAAAGGAATAGGAATACACATCATCACAAACAGGAAGAAAAGAATGAGCAAATCATTTAACATTTACTTGGTGGTAACTTATACTTAGCATTGGACCAAGATTTTAAGTTTATTAATAGATACATTTTGTATGCCTAAAATGAACAGGATAATCTCCCAAGACAGTTTATAGTGCTAATACCGTGTCTCTGTGGGTTTGGATTTTAACCATAGACTGTAGCAGGGACTTGAAGTCAAAGTTGAAGAAGAGTAGCCAGTAAGGATAAAGACGTTGAGAGAGAATCTCAATGCCAACCCTGAGGTACTACCTGATAGAAGAATTTCCTAGAATTCCAAAACTACTACCAAGTATAATGGTTGGCATCTCAACCTTTGGAAGGAGTAGTGGATTTCTGAAAGGCTCCAATCAGCTGAGATAAATATGGAATGTTTACTGAGCATGTTTCAAGGTTATTTAGAAGTATCAACAAGAACTGAACACAAGGTGACCTTGTACAAGTTACTTGTCTCTCTGAATTTTAGTTTGCTTGTCCGCGAAGTTGATGGGGCTAGATAACCTTTAAATGGCCCTTGCAGCTCTAACAAGATCTGGGAAGGGGAAGGGATAATTGAAAGAGAGCCCAGGCTATACAATCAGTCAGACCTGGACTGGAATTCTGGTACTACCACCCACCAGGCAAAGCACTTAACATCCTTGGTTCTCATTATTCTCCCCTGTAAAATGGGGAATATAAAACACACATTGCAGAACTATTGAAGGATGAAAGATAATGTTTCTAAATGATCTGGACATAACGGACAATTAATGGAATACTCCTATCTGACTCTGTGTGTTAAATCTATCTACTGCCAAACTTAAGGTATAGCTATCCCACAACTAAGAGGCAATTCTTCAGATTTCAAAAATGCTTTTTGTTTTACAAAAAAGATTCCTCCCAGGCTTCTCTCAGAATGTGAGTCAAAGTTCATCCTAGACTTCTAGAACATTTGGAGCTATTCTACCAACTACTGAAAATGAAGTGGGACATCTTCATCTTCCACAAAATCTTAGTGAAGAAATGTGTGTGTGTGTGTGTGTGTGTGTGTGTGCATGTGCATTTCCTGTTGTTTACAAAGCTTGATGGTAAGTAATGTGGAGTTTACAAAGTTGTATGTGCCTGGATTCTCCGCTCCTGAAAAACCAATAATAATTTGTCTCTGTAGGAAGACAGGTACACAAAGCCAAGGGATCAAAAGTGTTACTTTGAGACGGAAAAATGAGATCGACTCCTTCCACAGAAGTGTGTAAATTAATTAATGTTTATAAAGAAGAACTTTCATCTACTTGCAAAGGACACTGTAAATGTAAACGTTTTTAAAGGCACTTGGATGTGTAAGACTACATTAGGAACAGGGCAGTAATTAGTATGTCGGGAGGCAAGGAAGGATTCTAAAGAAAGCACAGATCTAGACATACTCTACTAAAAAGCTAATACGGATGACCCATTGCAATCACTCTGTAAAGGATGCTTTCAGGGTACATTTTCTGTACAGATAAGCCAGGTGAAATCTGGAAATAAATTTTTTAGCTCAAGAAAAGCCAAGTTCCTCAGTATAAGTAAGTTCTAAATAAGCTTTTAAAAATACCAAATCAATTTAAAGTGCTAACAGCCTTACCAGGACGTAAATTCTTAAACAATTAGCCTCATTCCCAACAGGATCAAACATAAGCAAGCGGCCAAGACAGTTTAGCTCCTAAGCTTGGTGTGTTCAAAGAGATTCTTGATTTGAGCCGAGTGTGATCTCCAGATGCAGTATAAGCCTTCTACACACAGCTCCATGGGAAAGCATTTTCTGGAAACAGATGCACCTTGTTTTAAAACCAATGTTTTGTTTCTGGAAAAATTGGGTACAAATAGAATTTTTAAAAATTGAATCATATTTCAAATGCCCCGGGGAGGCTCATATCACAGGGAACTCTGTCATGAATGTTTTCGCAAGTGAAGAATGAGTTTATGAATTGAAAAAGCACCTCTAATTTATATGCTGTATTGACTTCTTGGTTTTGTTTTGTAATTATGTGCTTACTTTTTGTGGCTTATTTTGAACAACTTTTCGAAAAACAAAACCATCTTTTCTCTTTGAATATTTAACCTTGAGATATTTCCTCTTCTTTGTAAGTGTAACTTTTAACATATCCTGGGACTAATGCTCTTCACCTCTACCCCTGAACCCCACTCCCATCCCATGAACATAACTCCATTTTTGAAATGGAAGCCAATGGAACAATATAAGTGAATTTACTGAAACTTATTTTAAGGTCAAGTTTTAGGAACTCAATCTGTTCTACTTGGTAGAAAATACGGACCTATTAGATTGTATCAGATGGAAAGGGATCTGGGGCGTGGCGTCCCTACTTGCTGCTTGACAGTGGATTTAAAAGGAACTGAAGTGAAGGGGTAGAAACAGGATGGCTTTTGTAGCTTACCCCTGATCCATCCCAAGAAACTCAGTAATGATTCAGTTGAGTGGAGGTTCCCAAACTTTGATGCAGGAATCCTTTTGTCTCTTAATTTTTTTTTATAGGGCCACTAGGCCAAAAGAAATACCTACCAGTTCATTTATTTAGTAGTTAGATTCAAATAACCTACTAAATATGTATGTCTTAACAACTTAGTAGTAGCTTGAAAAAAAAAATGATACTCATAAATTGGAAGGAAACAAGGTCTATTTTTCACTCTTTAATAACCAGACTTTCTTACTAAAGGGCATATACACCTGTTGGGCACTACACACCTTCTAAAGTCCTGGAATTAAACTGTACATTGCCACATTCATTTTATGTTCCACTTTAATTGCCACACAGCATTTACTTTCCTCACCTGTCTCCAAAAACCCAGCTTTAGAAAGATATGACATCATCAAAAGGAACGTAGCGCCATCTAATGTTGAAACTGAACTACTTCAGCTAGTAGCTCACTGGGTCTCTGACAGATCAAATATTACTGTTTTCTTCAAAAATAAAGAATATCCCATAAAATATCTTCTATGAATTGACTGTGTGGCACTCTGGGGTGCCTTGGCACACAGTTTGGGAACCATGAATTCAGCGCCAAGACAAAAGCTATTCCCATTTTTTTGAATTAACTGAACCACATCACAAGATTTCACTATCTTTTCAACACATATACATACCCGAGACCTGAAATCTGTAGTTGCTTCTATGTACATCTTATCCCCAGTTAAAAACATTGCCATCCCAGGTAGGTAAAGGCAATATCTTAATGGCAATACCTACCCCAATGCATTTAAAGATAATATACCATTAAATTTCAGCTTTACTTCCATGAATTTGTATCTGGCCAATGATTTAATTCAGCTTATACTAGGGGAGAAAAAAGGCTCTTTTCCTCACATAACTGAAGTTTTGTGTTGTAGTATAACCTAATATTGAGAGTCAAAATGTTACTGAATCTACTGTTATGGGTGCCCATCCTTCTCTAAGATGGAAGATATTACCTATTCTGGTATAACGGCTGACAGGCATGGCTACATTATAAGAAAAGGTTGCAAAAGGTGTCAGCTGCTTTGTGAAGACAACGTTAAAAGCACTAATTCAGGATGACGTTAAGTGGAAATCTTCCATGTCAGCTAACAGGCATTTTTCTTCAGTAAACCCAAGTACAAGTTCATGACAGAATGATGTCATTTCTAGTCTTTACTCCTGGAACCAAAATGTTGACCCTCTTCCTTCCTTTGCATATAGCCTACTGACTTCCATTTGCTACCGAGGACAAACCACTGACTGAATCACGTACTGCTACTGTTGTTACCATCACACCACGTCCCCTTCTGCCTTTGCAATCCAACTGTGGCCTTACATCCAATTGTCACCCTGCCTATTTCAACTTTTAGCACTGTCACTTCGTACTGCTTTTGCCCTGAGTTTCCCCTCTCTCCTGTGAATTTTATCTGTCTGTGCCCTTCCTTTCCTCTCTCTGCTACTTTGCAAAAGCCTCCCACACAATCCCGGGTAATAGCAGTTTAAAAGAATGCCCTGGGGTGGAATAATCAGCCACCCTGATTAGTTAGTTAGGTCCTGGCTGAATCTGAAATTTAGTGATGCCTGTCTCAGAACCCAAGCGGTCTGCAGCCTCCGAAGAGCACCACTGGAAGGAAAACCCCATTGAGTTCTGTTAAGTGTGGCCTTTTTTCAATCGCCAAGGCACAGAACCTTATTACCAATGTGGACTAAAACGAACTCGATTCTAATGGCAGTGTGTCCACTGTGAAGCTACCTATGCTTCCCTGAGGCAAGGAAGTTCATAGATCCTAACCCAGTGCAGAGGAGGTAACTGAAGATGGGAATCACCACACGGTGAAGGATACCCCTGTGTATCACCGAAAAGACAGCAGCTTAGAGGCCCTTGCTCTTTTCTTCAGCAAGATTTATATTTTGTTACTTTTTAATGTTCGGTCATACAGTATTGTATCTCAGCAACACTTTAGCTCATATAATGACATTTAAGAAAAAAAAAAAAGCAAAAAACCTAGAAGCCTTTTCCAGTGCCAGGCTCATTTAGAAAGTTTAGCTTCTGACTAAGGCAATGATGCAATGTAACAATACCAAATTCTTTCATAATATTTAGGAGTAAGTGATTACTTGTGGAAACTGTAATGTTTCCTAACAAACCAAGGGTTTCAGGGACAGACCACCCAAATGTATTATTATATAAAGATGTCAGTTACATAATTACATGAGAAAACAACACATTTTACTTTTTTGTTTTTTAACAACAATTATCCTCTCTGGGGAAGATGGGCTGAATTAGCTGCTTAGCAAAGTGCCTCCTAGGGGCTCCAATTATCTTAGACACATCTAAACTGGAACCTTGATAATGTACACTTAACACGAGGAAAAAGAAAATGTCTTTTCTTCCCTCCATCCCCCACTCCTGCCGTGTCTGAAGTGACTTTGTGGAGACCACCAACAGTGAAGATGCATTTAAAAAATCCAGCTCAAATTTAAACATAGACCATACACCAGTTGCCTTGTTGTAAAAATTTTTAGAATTACCTACTTAAAAGGTATCATTCCTTAAAAAAAACCAGAAATATTTTTAAAATGAGTGTTCAGTTGCATTTAATTCAAATGGTATTTATAAACACCTGTGTACATTGGAGTGTACCATAAATGGTTTTAAAAATGATGATACTCTTTATGTATAAAACAAAAATATTTGCTTTCAATATTTAATGCTTCATTACTCATATATTTCAGTATTTTGGCAGACATGCTGGCTGAGTGTCTAATGTCAGAGAAAGGGCTCTGTTGGTAACGTCCATGTTAGCAAAATAGCTACAGATTCCCCATCTTCGAGAGTAATTTATCATAGCTTACTAACAAAATAAAGATAGCAAAGGAATAGGATGTTTTCATCAAAATGCTCAGTGTTTCTCAATGGGGGTGCCATTGGCATTTCAGGTAGAATATTCTTCCCTGTGCAAGGACCACTGTGTTTCCTCTGGCCTTGTCTGATACCCCGGCCCCTCCCCATAAGATGCCAGCAGTGCTGTCTGGTCAACAATGATCATCAAAACATTCCCAGACATTTCCAAAAGCCCCCCAGGCAGCAAAAGTACGGCATCCAGTTGGAGACCACTGATCCAGAGTCCCTACTATAAACAGAAAGAGAATAACTGTGGAGTCTACTAAATCTCCTCTATGCGGTGTAACAGGGAGAGAGAGCAGCTCCTCACTAATTGTGTGTTTTAACTTTACTTCCTCATCGTTCAGTTTATTTCTCAGGGGCTCACACACTATGAATGATTCTCTCAAACTTCCTCAGAGGAAAGCCTTCAGGTCTATATGCCATTCTGAGAATATACCTACAGGAAGGTGCAAAGAACCCACTTCTCTTATACTCTTGGTTGACCTCAGCCTTGCCTCCTAGGTGGGGGAGTGGTTAGGGGAAATGGGATTAGAGAAGAGTGTCTCTTGGGACTTATCTGCCATCTACGAGAGGAGCCTCTGGGTGGAGACACTCAAGGACCCCAAGAGAGCTGATGCATGTGCGAGCGGAGCAGATCCAACACTGCAACACCCCATCAGCTTGTGATTGACAACTATGATCTAGGTCTATTATGGCAAGTGTTTTTTGTTTTCGCCACCTAAAAATAGGTTTTTGAGGCTGGTTAGTTGAACACCCCCTAGGCAGGAATAGTACTGCCTCTAGTTGGAAACCACTGACCCAAAGAGTCCCTAGCTAAAAACAGAATAATGGTAGGTTAACAGTGAGCATCTGTAGGTCAAAAGGAGTGGGGAGGAGACAGACACTGGAGACCTGCCAAGACTTGAAATGACAGCTTGCTTGGCCTTATGGGAAAGAGGTTGGGGAGTACAGGCCCAACTTATCTAACATGCTAACTTCATACTTAACTGTTTATCTTTTTTGCACTACTGTTCTTCACACGGAGCCCTCTCCCAGCACTCAGATGCCTTGTGTATCCAACTGGCTACCCAAAGTCCCCTGTTGTGGTACCCCACCCAAGTCACCCCTCCTGCAAGAGAGACCCCATCTCTAAAATCACCCCTCGTTTCTAATCTTGTCCCACTAACATTTCTGATGCAGTCATGAAATGTTAGAAAAGCAATCTGATTAAGTCAAATCATATATTCTGAAAACTTGATACCTCCCCCGCCTCCATCCTCCCCCTTTGGTATTTTTCATTAACCCGAAGCAATTTCTACTGCATGTACTTTCAAGGCAGGGTGGAAGCAAAGGAGAGAGAGAAGGAAAACACGGTTTTCTGTGTTGGTGTACATCAGTGCACCTTGGGGAAAAGAAAGAGAAAGAAGCATTTGTAGTGCCCAGTATTTACCTTCAACAAAAGAAGGTTGAGGGTCAACTGATATATCGGACTGAAAGGAAAAATTTTCTGCAGCCTTTCTCAAAATTGCTATGTAAGCCAAGGACACCAAAACAGCTATACTACCTACTTCTATGTCCTAGAGATAATCATGGTGAAGGAAAAATATCAAAGAACATACAAATGATGCTTTGGCTCTTACAAGGAGTTTTCTGCACATTCCTATCTCATGTAGTCCTTACAGTAGTGAAGCAACGAACATTACTATCCTTTGAGCATAGTGGATGAAAGCAAAACTCAAGAAGCCTGAACTACTAGTAAAGAGCTGGCAAACTTCAACGAGATAGAAGAGCTTATTTTATCAGGGACTTTTGGAATCAGACTCGCATCTTTCCCCACTGCCCAGGAAAACGCAGGTGGCAGGATGTGTCACTTGACTTAATGCAGAGTAGTCCCTTTAATGACTGCTGATGCAGGGGAGGCGAAGCGGACAGAAATTGACACTTGCCCATGGAGGGTAGGGATGGCTCGAGGCCACATTAGTGCCGCTGTCCTTCATTAGAGTCGTGACTTAACTCTCCATTTAGTCAGGCCTCTAGGTCATTACCTTGCTTGGGGATTTTTTAAATAACTTCTTCAGAAACCTTACTGATCTGCCTCATTCCTCACCTACCTGGTTGACTCTAGAAATATGCAGTTTCATTGTGTAAGAGGGATGCTAATGAACTGCTTGCCATTTGTGCCTAAAAACCGTGTCTTATGTGAATGCACAGCTCTCCCACCTACGAATCGCTTTCAGCTACAATAAAATTATATATATATATGTATACATATATTATTCCAGGCATCATCCCGGGTGCCAGGAGCATATACAGGCGCACAACACAAGGTTCCTATCCTTAACAAGACCAGCCCCCAGTGTAATTATAACCCAGTAAGAGAGGCAGAGCGCTTTTAATCTTCTCAGTTTTGCAGGTAGAAATATTGAGGGACTTGCACATATTCTGTGCAGTTCAACAAACATTTATTAAGCACTTGGTCTGTGTCAGACACTGTGCCAGGTGCTGGGGGGAAAAGGCAAGTCAATAGATCACTTCAAAACTGTGCTGCAAATGCTATAGACCATAGTGTGTCCGGAGATCTCGGGTGTATAGGGGAGCCCAATCTCAGGGTTTGAGAAAGGCCTCCTGTGAGGGAAGGGTGCTTGAAAGAGTCGAGATTGAATATATGTGTCAGATTAACTTTTTTATACATTTTGTTTAATTAAAATACAAAGTTTATACCCATAACTTAACATTTACTAAAAGACCCTACACTTATTAAAACGAATTAGGAAGAAATTTCAGCTATTCAAAAAGCCCTCAAATAGACCAACCTTTTAAATCAACCCAGATTTTCATTTTCCTGAATGTACACCAAGCTCTCTCTCCAATATAACCACCTTGATGTGGTGAGCAATAAACTTCTCCTCTTTGGCCAATTCCTGCTGTAATACAATTATTTCTGCTGAACCTTGGAAGCCCAGTGTCCAAAATTCTGCCTTTTACACTGGAAATCCCTTTCAGAAACAACGTACAAACTCCTTCCTCCAAAGAATCTCAGTCTTTTTAAAAAAAATTTCCTGAGCTCCGAAGATCTCCCTAGTCTGGCCTCCCCAACTCTGGCACCTCGTTCTTGACATGTACCCATTGCCAACGGTCCGTCTTTTTATTCTGGCCACAGCATCCAAAGATCTCCAGACACTGCCAAGTCTGCCTTTGCCTCTTCAAAGTCCCCTCCCCTGACAGTCTCTTCAGAACCAAAGAGAAAGTGCTATTTCCCTCCAGACAACTAGCGCGCCTTCCCATACCACTTTGGTTTCTCTCTCTTAGCCTTCGCTGCTGGAGGATTTTCAATGAAGATCCAAGTGGCCCCAGTTATACCATTACAGCACGGCAGCCTGTGAAAAGTGGATGGCACCGTTGATCCTCTAATCCAACAGCTCTTCTGATTCTTCCCCCATCACCTTTGTAGGTGGAAGGAGGCTGATGGAGAAGGGAGCATCAGGCAGGACCTACAACCCATCCTCCTCACCTCCTACTTAACCACTACAATTCCACTCCAATCTCCTTTCTTAGTTATGCATAGTTCAATTAAAAAAAAAAAAAGGAAAGGAAAAACACAAATGGTGGTGTGGAAACGAATCTCCACTTAAAAGAGGAAATGTAAAACCACCAATCTATTTCCAAACATGCTGTATCACTTTTACAGAGGGTATGATGTGAACCTTGCAAATATTTGTCATTAACGAGGGTCTCTAAATGCCTGGTCCCTTACTAATTCTAATCCTTCACTTTAAAGACTGGCCTGGGCTACCAAGAAAAGAGAAAATGTGATTTATTGATGAATGTGCTGGAAGAATAAAGGGACTGGTATTTTACCGCTGCTTTTCCCATTAGCTAGCTGCTAAGCCACTTCACTTACCTGTGCCTCAGTTTCCTTGTCTGGAGAATGAGAATTTTGCTCCACAAAAGGCATTTTCTGCTTCAAAATTCTGTTCTATAGATAAGACTTTGTATGATATTGGCAAGTGGAGGGGGGGCTGAGCCACTTTCTCCCTATGTTCCCCATCTCTTGAATAATGTAGTTTTCTTTTCCAAAGGGGGGAAAAAGCGTCCCGGGACATGGGCAACAAAACACCAGCTTTCATTCAGTCTCACACCAAGACTAATGGAATGTTTACAGACAGACTGGCTGGCCTCAGCCCTTCAGTTTCTCCCCTTTCATCTTCCTAATCCTCCTTTCAATCTGTCACCCCCTCACATCTCTTTCCTTCCTTCTTAGCTCTGCTCCAGTTAAGTTGAACATACCTTTAAGTGGCTACTGTGTACAAGGCACTGTGGGTTGGCACTCAGCTTATGTGAAGGCGTGGGACCCACAGCCCTGCGTGGTAAGGCCTGTTTTAGGAGGGCAGCTCTGGCACAGACACAGAGACAGATTAGAGATGCAAAGATTGGAATGGCACACTGACCTAAGAGATGAGGCATGAAATTCTTTGATTTCAAGTCAGCTAAGCTGGAGGCCTGACTGGCAAGTGAGAGAGAAGCCGCTCAATATTAAGGAACTGAGCCCACGAGTACTTTCTGAGTTACCAGTGTTCCAGGCACTGTACTAGATGCCACAGCTAGGAAATGACAAGACATCGTGCCACATGCTCTGAAAAGAGAGACAGACTTGGGGAATGGGTTTGCTGCCCAAGAGGGCACGAGGAGAGGGTTTTTGTTAGAAACAACTGGCATGGGGTATGAGGGGTGAGAATAAGTGAACTCTGATTGGAATAATGAATATTTAACAGGATGATGTTAAGAGGATGTTGGGACCAAAGGGTTACTGGACCATTCCTGTGAGCATCTGGATCCGGAGTCTGAAGACAGTCAACGACACGGAGATGCAGATGTCGTCACCGGTGGGGTCACGAAGGGGAAGCACATTTCCGGGGAAATGTAGAGAGTAAAGTGCTGAGGCAGGGCCAACACCTGACACGGGTCTACATTCAAGGGGTCGAGGCGCAAAGAAAACTCAGTGAAGAGGACAGTGAACGGAATCAGGGAAAGAAGGAGGGCCAGACAAAGTAAGGATGAAGACAGCTCGGAATGCAGTACTCAAACACCACTGGGAGCAGGGCAGTCAAGTAGGGCAGGGATGGAAAAGTAGCTGTGGGATTTGGTTGTCAGTTAATCAAGACCTTTGGGAGAACAGCACCATTTCCCATCTACATGGAGTTGGTGAGGCTCTCCTTCCAGAAAATCTACACTTGAGGGAAGTGAGGAACTGCACAGTAGACTGAGGTGGAGACCCAAACATGCCATTCTTTTCTCTTTCCTTTGGAGTTTGGAAGGGGCTGGAGCAGGCTCACGGGCCAAGGGAAAGAAATGAGCCTTCTATAAGATCTCCTGTCTATCCCCCTCATAAATAATGAAGATGCTAACTTGAAGGTAGGGGTTTCCAATCTTCTGAATAACTTTCCTCTGGTCACTGAGCTACATGTGGTGGTGACGGCGATGCTAACCTCGATCAATGAGACGGACGTGGCTGCCGACACCAGGGTCTCCCGGATGGACTGTCACCACAAATGGGACACATCTGGGGTGACCGGTCAGGCTGCAATTGAAAGAGACAAACAGCCATCCTCCAGGACAGCTGAACCCGAGGGAAAGGGAGAGGTCAAGGGGGCTGCTGATGGAGAAGAACATACAATAAATAGGAACACACCCGGGGAGAAAATAATAAGCAGATGGGTTTCAAAGGTGTGCCTTGAATCCAAGTCTTAAGTGCAGATGAGCAGTGATAGAGACTGAGCTGCTTCTCCCAAGAACAACTCAAGGTCACGGGCTACAAGTTACTCTGAGGCAGGAATTCGTGTAGAAATAAATATTGCTAAGCACTGGTGGGAAAGCAAGCTAACAGCGGCAGTGGCAGTAAGCAGAATGGAATAAACAGTATTGTTTCCAGAACTTGCAATAAAGTGAAGACACATATATGTGTATTTCTATATATGTATACATCTAAAGTGATGTAGTTACTCATTTTCCATGTCTTAGTTCCTTTCACACATACTTATTCATTTAATCCCAACTCTAGGTAGCAAGTCCAATGATTATTCTTATTTTACACAGAAAGGGAGAGAGACCCACAGAGGTTAAGTTAACACCCACCAGATCTTCCAGCCAGCAAATGGGACAGCAGGGACATAAAACCAGTTCTGCCCCCTCCCAGGTAGACACTGAATCGCTGGTGAGATGCTGTGTCAGGACATGGACACTGCTCTGATCTACACCCCACTGGGGAGAGACACAGTTCGGGGCTGACTGGTCATTTCTTCCCTCTCCTTAGTGGTTTTCTAAAGCAAAAGCAGAAATAGCACATTTTCTGTAACATGTTCAACATATTTTTAAAATAAATCAAGCCGTTAGTAAAAAAGAAAAAAAAAAAAAAACCCTCCTAAAAATGGCTGCCCATGTCCCTGTGTGCCAAGATTCCGGATGGCAAGCCCTGCAGCTGAAGCTTAGCAAATGAGCCAGGCTTCTCTCCAGAGTACACACTCTGATGACTGTATTTCCGAGGCTACTTCCTCTGTGCCTTTTGTAGCCTATTCTTTCTCCTCCCATAGAGGAAACAAGACCCCTCCCCACCCCAGCCTAACAACAAAACCCCCTAAAACACATCCATCTTGATTTGTACAAACTTCTTGAGCTTTCTCCATATAAACCCTTCCTTGAAAACAGGTTTAGTCCTGACATACTAGATTTCGTAGTACTCATACCTGCACCTGGGTCCGCTTTGTGGATGTGTGACCCATGCCGTAGCCCAGGGCCCGGCTTGTGACAGGGGCCCAGGCTCAGAAGGGCTCTGTGCTTAGCTTAATGTCCTGGGTCGCTATGTTGAAATTTTTAATAATTTTATCTTTGAATTTGTGTTTCGTAAGTGAAGTCTAATGGAACCATGAAACGTGCAGGAGCAGAGCTGTATGGAAGAGAGGAAACAGCTTTGTATTTTAGTGCTTCGAGGGCACTTTTTTGCTTGCATTTTTGAATAAAGAGATTTTCGTTTTCACTGGCCCTGCAGACCATGACTGCGGCAGCCCGACCCGTCACCTTCCCTTCCCCCTGCCCCCATTGGGTTTTGTGTGTTTGGGTCCTCTACTCACTCCCGCACCCTCCCCATTATTCATTTCCTTGTATTTGGACCTTAACAGATCATACACACGTCTGAAGGGAGAGTCACTATCTTTTTCATCTCTCTCACAAGCTGCGCATATCCAAGGGCCTACGAGAGTGCTAAGGACACAGAGGTAGTTGGCAAGTATTTGCAAAGTCGATACACCACTCCAGTGAGATAATTCTTCAATTTTCCATGATGACCACAACTGCATCTTTTCTAAATTATAGAATCTGGTTCCCAGAACATGATAAAGTAGCAACCTCCACCTTCTATGGAGGGCTGCAAAAAGATTGACTTCTTCCCTATTTGCTTGCAAGAAAAAACACTTCGTATTAATAAAACAATGATAAGTGGCAGGGTATTAGGTTTGTTTTTAAGGGCTTTATTTCCTTTTAACTTTTTGTTAAATCTGAGCATCAAAGCATTTTTGAAAGTTTACTGTTCCAGCATCTAAGATTCCAAAACATGGCAACTGACTTTTCCTAAGGGTTGAATGCTGCTTCATGCAATGCTTAATTTGAATCAACAAATGGCTGCGGGAACATCCCCCAGTGCTTATCTCTCAGACAGAGCAAATGTAACCACCAGCCTCTGGCAGTCCAGAGGCAAATAATTGAGGTCAAGTTTCCATCTCCGATTCCCAGCATCATTACACCTTGTACTACTGCTGCTAGATTCTCATGCTGGCCCAGTTAAGGCTCTTTATGAGAATATGATTTATATCCAACATTTCAAGTTCACTACAGATAACTATGCCCAAGATAAATGCCACAAGGAGCAAACAACTCTTCATATACTCCATAGTGTCCGGGGTTGGAGTCACTAAATGATAAAAAGTTATTTCCATGACAAATATGGATTAAATTGGTTAAATATCTCACAAGACTCCAGGTTCAACAATTTTCTTTTTCCCATCTTGGCAAGCGTAGAGATAAAGAGCTCAGAAATGTGTCCTTGGCTACTAAGAGGGAAGGGAGATCCAGGACACACATGGAATAAAGCAAAAGCCAATTTAATAATGATGTCCTTTATCCAAAGATGTAGGGGAGACATCGGTTGTCCTCCAGATATTAATGGAGGGACACAAAACTGATTGGCAATATTGGGGGTCAAAGGAAGTGAGCCAGGAAGAGCAACAGCGTGGGTATTTGGTATTTGGGAGAACAGGGGAGAAGTGACAGGATGAATTTGAGTTTGGGGGGTGTCCTAAGTCTATCAAGAACCTCAGTTACG
This sequence comes from Ailuropoda melanoleuca, assembly GCF_002007445.2. Lineage (NCBI taxonomy): Eukaryota > Metazoa > Chordata > Mammalia > Carnivora > Ursidae > Ailuropoda > Ailuropoda melanoleuca. The sequence continues at coordinate 108,580,531 of NC_048220.1, read as the reverse complement.
ACATTTTCATTAGCAAAAAGAAGTTGTTGATGTTTAATGTTAGTTGTAATAATCAAAAAAGGACTAAATGTATACTGTGTTGAGATATTTTAGGCAAAGTAATCAAGACAAGGGGCGCATACTTTATTCACACTGTGACTAAACCTAGCACACTGCCAAAAAATAGATTTGGAACAAATTTTGGAATAAAAACTACTCATCTGTTTTGCAAAAAGAAATCAGAAGCACATCAGCGTAATCAGTAATTTTAAGCTTGCCTATTAAGTCAGAACATCGATCGCTAACAGATGCATACATTTGCAAATTTCTTCAACAAAGTTGACAAGCAGTGCATCACAGGTCTCTTCTTGCTGGCCTGGAATAGAGGTTTCTGAATTTGTAACTATGCTCATTACTAATGATTCTGGGTGTCTCTGTCAGTTTCTACTGACCAGATATTGGTCTGTACAAAAGCTCCAAGACTGGCCCTAAATCAGGTCTTGATAGTCATTTTCCTGATTCAGTGTAAATTGAGGAAAATGGATGGCCACCAAGTAGTCAATGGATAGTAGTTGCCCCGCTTTTGAAATGCACTTGATCTGTCAACACCCTGGGCTTGCATCTGAAGCACTGGACAGCCGGCATGGTTTTTAAAACATATTCTGTGCGAATGGGCTTCCAGAGTAGCTCAGAACACAGTTCCTGAACGCGCCTATTTTGGAAGTTACAAAGTTATCAAAGGGGCTCCGGGGAGGGTAGGTGGTATTCACAACTGAAAACTTACCTGAAGGTGACAGTGGAACAGAATAATGGAATAACTACACAGAAATGTGAAAGGAGCAGTATCCCTCTGCTTTGAATTCTAGCAAGAACCATCCATGAGATGGAAACGTTATAGCTATCTATATGCATGGTCGCCCACATCCTTAAACTGGTTACGATTATCAGCCAGACATTTCTCAGTAGTGTGTACTTTTCTACACAGGAGTTATAAAAAGAATTATGCATATGATGAAGATCCACGATCATGCTGAAAGTCTTGCCTGAGAATTTTGAAAATTCCCTTCAAAATCAAACTGTTTTCTCCCAACCAATGCCTGAGCTGTGGAAACAGGTTTAAGCTGCCAAGGAATTCATCGGTGAGCTTTGTATTCTGTTCTAAGTAGATTGGGATGTCAGTCAGAACACATATCCTGCCTTTGGCCGGAACCGTGAAATTCAGAGACATTTTTGTTTTGCCCCCTCCCCTTAAAAAAGAATAAGAAAAAAAAAAAAGAGCTAATGAGACTATTTCAGTAAAAGCCATAACCAAAAGCAAACTGAAGGGTGTCAGTCAATAACTTTAAACACAAGAAACACACAGAGTTCTGGACCTAAAAATGAAAAGGGGACTATCAAAATGAAATCTATAAACAATATAACCCAAGTCTGAATAAAACTGTCTCCTTTTCTGCCAGTCTCTCTTTGGCCCCACTTCAAATCTTACCAAAAAAGCCTCACTTTTGTACTTGTGTAGAAAACCCTCCTTCAGTAACCAACTGACCACTCTTCTTCCCTGCCATCTTTTTGGCATTCTTAAGTGATCCAAAAGAACTCTGCATATTATATATTTACATATGTTAATTTCATATGTGTTCATTCATTTTAAACTCACACACAGAAAAACCCGTAACGGTAGTTCTTTCACTATCACTGTCTTACAGATGAAGAAATTGAGGACCAGTGAGGTTGAGTGACTTGCCCAGTGGCCTGGGCAGCAGAGCTCCAAGGCCCATGCTGTTAACCACTCATGTATCACAGTCTCTCTGTTGCAGTCACTTACACTTTTGATAAACTTTTAAAAAGTTATTTAAAAACTTTTGTTTATTTACTTGAAAGAGAGCATAAGAACGTCAGTGGGGGGAGAGGCAGAGGGGGAGAATCTCAAGCAGACTCCCTGCTAAGCACAGAGTCCGATGAGGGGCTCGAGCTCACAACCTTGAGATCATGACCTGAGCCGAAACCAAGAGTCGGAGGCTTCACCGACTGAGTCACCCAGGCACTCCAATAAACTATTTTTTTTTTAAAGTTTTATTTAAGTAATTGCTACACCCAACATGGGGCTCAGTGAGCCAGGCAGGAGCCCCTATTGATAAACTATTTTGAAGAGTTGAGTGGTACTTTAGAGGACATTCAATCAATGTTGCTGGGTGATTAAGATAATTCTGTATGTGGGTGGGTATGTGTGCATCTGAGTGTGTGTGTGTAGGACAGGTTCTATCAGAAGCTTCCTTCAATGAGTTTATATACAGGGAAAAAGAAATTCCCATTTATTGAAGGCCTACATTGCGCTGGTCAGACTGCAAGGTTTTCTGTAACTTAATCTTCACAATGCCCCTGAGACACAGGTGTTCTCTTTCCACTTTTTATTTCTAATGTAGGATTATTTGAAAAACAGGGGGAACTGAGGCTCAGCAAGACTAAGTGACCACAGGTACGGAATGGCAGAAGACAAGACACTGCTGCCCCGGTCATGCATTTGGCTATCCAACACTAGTTGCCCTTCTGTCATCTTCTTTAGTTTCCAAAGACTCAGAGAACTCAATTGTCCTCAGGGTCCACTATGACCCCGGATTGTTTTCTATCTAGTACTTCCCATGGTAGAGCACATGATGGACCTTCCTTGTGTGTTGTTTTACCACTTTTAAGAATATTTCATTGGTTGTTTTAGAGCCCATCTCCCAAGTACAGACAACCCCTTCAAATTTAGAGGCTAAGACTCCAGAAGCCTGCTGCCATCAATGGGCTTCGTGTCCATGCTCTTTCATAACTGTGGCCAGAACTGTTTCTGGGCTATAACTGAGGTGACATGTCACACCTGAGGCCCTGGATATGAATCTCTAAATAGCTTTAAACTCAAAAGTGACTGAAGAACTATTTCAGAAAGACTGAAATAAAAGTAAAACCATGGACTTCAAACTTTGACCGTGATTCACCGTAAGTACTTTTGATTCTGAGACTCAATACACATGTACACGTGTGAACATATCTGCACAAGAAAAAAATTTTACAGAACGTGTTCTCTTATCACAACACATTGTGATGGTTTCTATCAGTTCTTTTTTTTTTTTAAACACAAAAACCACAAAAGTCTTTACATGTTTTCCTAATCACGTTGCAACCAACAGCTTGAAAAACAGAGCCTGAGAACACACTGTTCCAATTTTAATTAATATTTTGTGCATAACTGAATCAAAAAGGTTTGTTCAGGCAAAATGAATAACATTTATTGATTTCATAAAATGAAATCATTTATGTCACCTAAACTTCCCTAAAAGAGACTGTCATTGCTATCTATGAGGCAGGGTGCAGACAGGTTCCTACGTCTGCCCTTTTGTGCTTTTTAAATTGTGTACCAGTTGAGTGCATCACCCATTTGAAAGTTAAATGAAAGGAAATTTCACCCCTTCTGAAAATCAGATTTCTAATTAGGGCTGTTTTTTGTTCTGCTTGATTTCTTTTGTTCTGAGTGTTGTAAGGCTAATCTCTTAAAAATGGCTTTTTTTTTTTTTTTTTTCAGGTAGAGCAGCTCAACTTTTCAGGTCTGTTTCTAGGTCACAATTCTCCCTTTTAATATATTGATCCCCTTTGGGCTCTGGTCCAATCTTCCATACTTCTGTCACCCTCCTATAGTTTTCAAACTAGATAACCAAGGTGTTTCAATAAACTTGGCCAATTTCTTTACTACCCTGGAATACAAGTAACAGGACTTCTAGATTGGAATACATTCATCTTATTCGAATAGTTTTCAATAGACTTTCTCCCTACTTCATTGTAGATTTTTCATACCCTCTAAAATGACATTTGATCTTGGCCTCAGAAGGAGTATTTTTCATCTTAAAAGAAAAAAAAGGTAAAGCTCATTGTTTTTAGTTTGTTATCAATTATAGTTTTTAAATACAGGGATAACAACTAGTTTCTCACTTAGATGTGTCACACAGTTTTTTTTTAAAATGTTTAATCTTTAGAAGTATGAAAAAATGAAATCAGGAAAATGTTTTAGCATGGCGACAAGGTACCGCACTTTCTTGAAAGATATCCCTTCTGAGAAATGTGTATGAGCTAAAAGAACATACATGAGCCAGGGGCCTCTATTATTTCAGATTTCTTCAAAGCCAACAATAAAAGCAGCTCACAGTGCTGGGGATCTTGTCTGCCTTCACCATTTGAAGAGGGAAATGTAGGTTCCATGGAAATACATCATGCTCAGGAGAGAGGGGGTTAAATTCTGTAGACGACCTAGCTTTCAGTACCCCTGTGAGTCACAGGAAAGCTGACACTGACTCCTGCTTTCCTTCTGCTGTCTCCCAAACCAGCTATATTTGGTTGTCCTGCCGCTGATGTAGCCTTATGTGTCAGAGGAACTAAACAACTTCCTTAAATCAGAAATGGATTTTTTTTGTTTAATGTTGAAAAACTAGTTTAAATGCCAAACGACCTCTGGACAAAGATGCAAAATTTTAAAACACTTCTTATAAGACCGAGGAGGAATGAGTAGCCTAAAATAGAAATGGCGAGAAAAGGTATCTAAGGAAAGAAAGGTGTGTCCTAATAAACACTGAGTGCGCAGTGAAACATATAAATGGATGACATTTTTAAATTCATTCAATTAGAAGCTAATGTGCTGCTGCTAGTATGTGTGTTATTAAACTGTGCTGATAGTTCAAACCTCTGTACCCTGTATAAGCACGGGGCTATGGCATCCAGAATTTTAAAAATACAAAACAAACACCCTTCGTAACAGAAGTTCTCTCAGACTTTTGACCTCTACTTCCGGCATTGTGCAGAGCTAGAACTTGCTTTAGGGGTTGGGGAATGTGGCCTCTGATTATTAACCAGGGTTTTCTCTTTACACTGTCTTGTTTACTCCTTTCTTCACCAAAGCCAGAGATCATCCCTTCAGCTACTGCAGCATTTCTACCAGATGCGAAAAATCACAGGGGTGTATTTTGACTTTTGCTCTGTCATGTGAACAAGAGTAACACTGCAAACTTTTACCAGTCCCTGTGCTCCATCTTTGTTTTCCGTTTCCCCCAAGTGTTTGTAATCTGCTCCAGATAGTTCTTTTAATATTTTAAGTCTTCTTTCCTCCCCCTAGATAAAAACGTGAAAGCTTACATTAATAAAGTAAGATGTCGTCATGAATTAGCAGTCATTTTGCCATTACTTGTTTTGACAGCGTCCTTTCAGTATCATGGCTGCTCAGCGGTCTGACGGACTCTTCTAACGTAAGAGGATGAAACAGAAGACATGGTTTCTACCAGAGTTATTTTAAGGTTCTGAAAATGACCTCGTCATTTTTATTAGTATTGCATGACAATAGCACTCATTATTTCATTATAAATAAAACTTGTATAAGAAATTGTGAAGGGGCGCCTGGGTGGCACAGCAGTTAAGCGTCTGCCTTCGGCTCAGGGCGTGATCCCGGTGTTATGGGATCGAGCCCCACATCAGGCTCTTCCGCTATGAGCCTGCTTCTTCCTCTCCCACTCCCCCTGCTTGTGTTCCCTCTCTCGCTGGCTGTCTCTATCTCTGTCGAATAAATAAATAAAATCTTTAAAAAAAAAAGAAATTGTGAAATATTAACAGAAGGTACTTCATACATATACACGTCTTAATTCCCACAAATCTTGGACAGCTGAAATTCAAGTCCTCTTTATACTTCTCTGTTCACCATCATTATTAAATTACTTGATCACAAAGTTGCTCTTAATGTCTCAGACACTTGGCAGAAGACAGCAGTACCAGCGTGAAGTTCAGACCAAGTGACTTGCAAAAGTCTGTTGCCCTCATTTTCCTCTACTGATCAACCTAAAATAACCAGGCATCAGCTTTCCATAGAAACTGTAAATTTCTTAATATTCACTTCAAACATAGGTTTGCAGGTTTTTTAAAAAAGTACACTATTCCCCCACTACTGATCTGTTTAGTATTGAAATGTCCCACAACTGAAAGCAAGTAATAGTTAAGGCTTTGTATTATTACATTTGCTGGATAACAGTTTCAGGTCAAAAAAGATAGCCCCGAGCTTTCTCAGCACTACTGCACACAACTCAATGGGCTGTGGACCTTCAGCACAGACCGCTCTGTCTTCAGCCCAAGAGATGGAATTCAGCATGCATAAAGTTGACTTTGGCTATAAGAACAATAATTGCATTACTACTAAATCTTGCAACTTTTATATTAAGTCAAACTTGATGAAAAATGGGTCAAAATTTGAGGCTCAATATCAGCCTTGTTTGGCAGAAGAGCCAATCCTCAGTAATCCGTGGAGATGGCAGGCAGGGAGAGTGGGGAAGCTATCCAAAACTCATTTTAGCAATGTTCCAACAGTTTTCGTCATCAGAACTCCTAACAAAGGGCAGGGCTGAAGGTTTTTCCTTATTTCTCAGCCCACCCTCCAGTGTAGGGGAGAGAAAGGAAGGGTGGACTGCTCTTCTCTTTACTCTCCTTTAACAGAGGGGGGGAAAAAACAAAAACAAAAAGACAGGGAGGGGGAAATTAGGACAAACACACAGAGCCACAAAGGGAGGGAGGGTGATGACTGTTTTGAAGTGATCTGCATCCTTTTCGAGGACCTGGAGTAGATGGAAGCCCCAAGAAAGCACAGAACACTGTCCCACCTCATTTCTTCCTGAAGGATCGCCTAACTAACCATGACGAAAAACTAGCCCAATGAGGAGGCTTGTCGCTAAACAATCCATGCAGAATTATAATAATCATCACCTTGCATTTACCAATTACCCTAAGTGTCAAAGCATATAGTTCTAAAGTACAAGACTGATTTTTCGACAAATGAGCTACAAATTTGAGACGTCAAAAATACTGCCTTAAAAAATTCTCACAATAAAAGAATTCTAAAGCAATCCAATATTCCAATTGATACTGCCATGGCTAAACATTTAAATTTTCCATTAAAAAATATTCTTCTATTGTAAATACCTACAGGGTTAGTCGATAAGACATATAAGAAAATCAGCCTCAATACCTCAAATAGATTTGGCCTCGTTTTTGACTCATTCTGGAAGGGATCCCACATTATTAAATGTCTTCGCCAGAGTTAGAGCTGAATAAGCTCAGGCTAATAAAAACCAATACCTGCTACGTAAGGTCCAAGACTGTCCAATACTAAGGACACCAAAAGATGACACTGGCGTAACAGTTCTCTCAGTTACTATTTTATTGATCCCCAAAATGACTCTACAGAATCAGTAAAATAATTTTTAAAACTATCCCTAACAAAAACTGTGGTTAATATAAAAAAAAAAAAATCCCAGAGAAGGGACAACAGGCCAAATCACAAGACAAATACCTATGTGGAGAGTTGAAAAAGCCCCCTGTGGGCAGAGTGAACGGTACAAGATCAGCTCTCCGGCTCTTAAAGGAGCGTGGTCCTGTCAGGTATAAGATATTCAATCTATAGAAATATAGACTGTGAATTCAATACCCCCAGAGTACTGTTGCTTTACAGATTATAGAAGGTTTCATCAAACTCCACCATTATTACCTCAGGGAAGATAGATCATAGAAAACTTCCATTTCCTATGTACCCTATCTCTGTAATGAGTACATTTTAAAAAAATAAGCACACTTCTTTTGTTCTCAGAAAAGAGATTTGCATGTGTGTGTGTCTTTGTAAATAAAGAACCAAAAAAAAAGAAGCGTTACTTTCAGAAACATTCTTCTTCATGAGTGGAAGAAACTGGATCTGGTGATTAGAAAGGCCGGTGGAGTGAGAAATCCCAGGAGCTCTATTTTCAACTTCATTTCTAAGAACCCATTTAACCTAAGATAACCTAAGGTGCAGACAGTGACAGATTTGCCCAGTTAGAGCATCAGGGAAAGGAAGCTTGAGAGGTCACTATACCAAATGCAGTGCGTGTGACAGTGCTGCCTTTGCTGTGGCCCGGAGGGAGCGGCTATAGACCAGACCAGTCCTGTAATTATAAATACATGATTTATATGTGTGCCTAAAAGGACATGCACACATGACGAAATCCTTTTACATCCTTGTAGTATTTCAGTGCAAATCAGAGATCTGGAAGATATGCAGGGGAAGATACTGTCCATTCCTTTACATAAGTAAATACCGAAGGGAAGCCTGGGTGGCCCAGTTAGTTAAGCATCTGCCTTCGGCTCAGATCATGATCCCAGGGTCCTGGATCAAGCCCCGCATCAGGCTCCCTGCTCAGCGGGGAGTCTGCTTCTCCCTCTCACTGTGCCCCTCCCCTTGTTCATTCTCTGTCTCTCTCAAATAAAAAAATAAAATCTTAAAAAAAAAAAAAAGTAAATACTGAAATCTCCCGGAAATAAAGATTCTATAACTTGTCCATATACCTTGTTGTAGTATTTTATTGTTTCGTGGGCTCCATTATTCTGAACACCCAGCTGAAGTCTCTCTTGCTTTGATTTCAGTTCATTGACTCATTTGGTCACTCTCTTTCATAGCACTGGGACAGTAATTAAGTCCTGCCTTAAATGGTTGCGGACATGTATTCATAATACTCACTTGGTGGCACTGACCCCCAGGATATAAATAAAAAATAATAATAAAAGCTAACATTTTTCTTTTGAATGGTTGAGACTTGAATTAATACTCACTGGTGGCACTGATTCCAGGCTATAAGTTCTAAAATAAATAAATAAATAAAAGCTGACATTTTTCTTTTTCTTATTTTCTTTTATTCAAAGACATTTCTGTTAGTTCTGAAAACTGATTCTAAAAAGCCAACCCATTTTATCTTCATTTTCTAAATTACACATATGCAAGCCACAAAATTGAAAAGTTTTATCTAATACTCAATGTTTAATTATCTCCCTCACATTCATATGAGTTACTTTTATCAAAACATTATTTTCTGTTCACATATTATTTTATTAAAAACAAAACATTAGCTAGGATTTTAAATTACATCTTCATATACATGATTATGTATGTTAGAATCACAGAATTTTAAAGTTGGGAGAATTTTTAATAATGTTGCATTAGTCACTTTACAGCTGACATGGTCAAATTTCCAGATAGTCACAACGTAGTTTTCCCTCAACTTGAATCAAAATCTTCAGTTTACTAATTTAGAGAATTATGTGTATTAGGGAAAAAAAAAAAAAAAAGCTTGGTGTGTGTGTGTGCATGCGTGTGTGTAACACAGACACCTTGCTTTTGTAGAGCTTCCTCCAAGTATATAATAAGCAGTCAGTGAATGATAGGATGAGGTGTCTAAGTCAAGGGACAAGTGTAGAGCTGTTGGGCTTCACAAGTGTGTCACCTGGGCAGCTGCACAGGGCTGGCAATTGGAAGGGTCCTGGGCTTGGTTTAATGACTGGCTGCTGTGGTCTTGAAATTTTTGGGAGAATATATTTGCAAAGGACACCACAGATAAAGGACTGGTATCCAAGATCTACAAAGAACTTCTCAAACTCAATACACGAGAAACAAATAAACAAATCATAAAATGGGCAGAAGATATGAACAGACACTTTTCCAATGAAGACATACAAATGGCTAACAGACACATGAAAAAATGTTCAAAATCATTAGCCATCAGGGAAATTCAAATCAAAACCACACTGAGATACCACCTTACGCCAGTTAGAATGGCAAAGATAGACAAGGCAAGAAACAACAATTGTTGGAGAGGATGTGGAGAAAGGGGATCCCTCCTACATTGTTGGTGGGAATGCAAGTTGGTACAGCCACTCTGGAAAACAGTGTGGAGGTCCCTTAAAAAGTTAAAAATTGAACTACCCTATGACCCAGCCATTGCACTACTGGGTGTTTACCCCAAAGATACAGACGTAGTAAAGAGAAGGGCCATATGCACCCCAATGTTCATAGCTGCATTGTCCACAATAGCCAAATCATGGAAGGAGCCGAGATGCCCTTCAACAGATGACTGGATTAAGAAGCTGTGGTCCATATATACAATGGAATATTACTCAGCTATCAGAAAGAACGAATTCTCAACATTTGCTGCAACATGGACGGCACTGGAGGAGATAATGCTAAGTGAAATAAGTCAAGCAGAGAAAGACATATCATATGATTTCTCTCATCTATGGAACATAAGAACTGGGAGGATCGGTAGGGGAAGAAAGGGATAAAGAAAAGGGGGATAATCAGGGGGGGAATGAAACATGAGAGACTATGGACTGTGAGAGGCAAACTGAGGACTTCAGAGGGGAGGGGGTGGGGGAAGGGGATAGCCTGGTGATGGGTAGTAGGGAGGGCACGTATTGCATGGTGCACTGGGTGTTATACGCAACTAATGAAGCATCAAACTTTACATCGGAATCTGGTGATGTACTGTATGGTGATTAACACAATATAATAAAATAAAATTTAAAAAAAAAAAAAAGAAATTTTTAATTTCTGAACAAGAGGGAAATTTTCATTTTCATGTTGCCCTGGCCAGCAAATTACGTAGCCATTCCACCACCTACCCCTACCAGCTCCTGTTTCCACGTCAATTAATCTCTAGAAGGGCTGCAAACACAATAAAATCAGGGCCCTAGGTCCTTCCTCAGGCCTCTTTCACTGATTGCTGCTTGCTGAGAAGCTTATCACAGCCCACTACAGACCTCACTCAAATGCACTCTCATTTCCTCATATCATTATTTTCAGTGTGTGCTATGCTTTTCATGTAGATTATTTTCTCTTTACTTTTCTGATGAGTCAAATGCCTTTTATTATCTCTTAAAGTAGCTTATCAAAATATATTCCACAATGTTTTGCATTTATTGCCACCCTCGCCCTCTTCTGTTTAAAACAAATTATTTAGAAGGAAGAGCTCTGTTGGAAGAACCAACCCTTTCAATGACTATAGACCAAAGAAAATCAAAGATGACAGCAAAGAAAAGTAAACTTCCCAGCACCTCGTCCTGGTACGTCCCTCTACTTTTGCCTTAAATTCTGGGATTTGATTTGCTGGGTCTTTGTCCCCACTGCCCTGTGTTGCCTCTAGCTCTCTGTTGGAACCAAAACAACATCACAACAGTGAAGACAGTAACTATACAGAATCTTCGTCAATGTGTTTGACCTTAGAATCACACCCTTGAGTACAAGGGAGAGCTTAGGCTTGACATATTTTCCCAAAATGGTGTGTGTGTGCTCACTCATGTGCAAGCTTGTCCACCCAACCAGTTTTGTTTTTTTCCCAAGTAACTTAAAATGAATGGAAATCAAGTGAGATCTGGGTGTGCCTCAATGTTTTCAGCTTGGTACACGTCTGCAAGGCTCTCCTTCTGGTGAAAAGCACCTCCAGGACACCAAAACGTCGGGGGCAGTGGCGCCAGGACTCGCTCCGCTATTATGATGATAGCTTCACTACCAGCTGCATTGTCACCAGCCCACGGTGACATTCTCACACTACCACCCAGAAGGAGCATGTTCTCTCAGAGTTTAAGGGGGACTCAGTGCCTTTGTGAAAGAAACCCTCCCAAAGGGAAGGCTGGAAAAATGAGCCAGAAGCAGTAACTGGGGTCTTTTGAAAACTAGTTTTTAAAAGGCCTCCTTTTCCTTCCCATTCCATCTGTTCTCTAACCCTTCCATTAACCCCTGGAGCCTCTTGTTCTCGCTCCCTTCCCCAGAACTTAAGCAAGAGACAAAAGACATTCTCTTACTTCCTTACAAGTCAAGAAAATTGGAATGGGCTTGAGTATGGTGAGGCAAAGCTGAGGAGGAAAATTAATAAACCACCACATTATCTAGGCAGACTGATACCACAAATGAGTGTGATGCTGAGAGTAATTCCAAAATGAGAAAAGGACACAAATATTTAGAAATTGGACAGAATTCAGAAATGCTCAAATATCCACCGAACAACTAGGCTTGTTACCTACTGAAGAAGCACATTTCTCAGGTTCATCATTGTGTTTTTAAAATCTGGATTAAACCCAACCGTAACACTAAGTTTACCTGTTGCCGAGCGCCAAAATGCCAAACCTTTAATATACATAGAGCTCAAATGCACATTTTCCCCCTGTGAGTTTTACTTTAGAGGTTTAGTGGACTGATTTATAATTTGTCATCTTTTGTCTTTTTCAGTAGTGTGTCATTAAGTCTTTAATTTGGCGTTTCCTGTAGTCTGCAGTAGGATATGTGCTATTTTAAATCCAAGGATTGCAGACATAGATGGTGGGTAAGATCTGTGAACCATAAGTAAATTCTTATAAGGAACATACAAAAAAGATTGTTCTTCAGTCAGACTTAAGCCATTACTTTTTTCTAAAGAAGAAAAGGCACAAGTTAAGAAAAAGGCACCGTCAAAGACCTTCTGCCCAAATGTGCATCTCCATGAAGTTTCCTGCTGAGTGCATATGAATGCACCGTGATCTGGGAAAAGGATCCAAATAGGATTTCAAACATCCAAAAATTTTAACTCAAACATTTAGGTATTTCACCATGCTGCTATTCATTCATTCACTGATTTTTTTTGTCTTAGTTTAAAGAGATGCTAAACAAAAGGAGGCAAGCTCTACATGTATTTACATTCCAAAACTAAGCCCCCTCCCCTCCCCCAAGGCTGTCATCCCTTCACAGCTAAACAAACCGTAAAGTCTAGCCCTAAGTTGGCAAAGAGAAGCAACAAACATGGTAAGAAAGTTTCTCTCTTTTCTTTAACAAAACAGAACTAAACACCCGAAGTGAATAATCCATTCTAGTGCCCAATGTTATTTTTTCTTTCTATGATTTACCCACTTCTAAGCTACTGTCCGTAGGCTGAATTAAGGAATGAGATCAGATTCTTTACTATTTTGGTACTACTGCATTCTTTATTCTTTAACAGTTTTTGGTCAATGAAATGCTTCTGGCATCTTTGCTACAAAAGTTAATGATAAATGTGTATATCAAGTTAACTTATAAAATTAATTTATGAATATAAACTGTAAAACACATTCTGAAACTCTCTTAACAGGATAAACATTTTTATTTTTTGAAGCTATAATCCAATGGAGAAATACAGAAGTTTGCCATCTAATAATGATTCTACATTTAGCAAGTGATTTTATTTATCACTGCATCCATATAGGTCAAAGGTAGGTAAAGTATTGTTTAAGCAGACTCGCATTTGCTTAGAGACAAGGCTAAAGTAATTCCCCGGTATTTCTTGTTTTTCAGAGGCTCTGTTGTATTATTTCTGGAAGCTCTATCTTAGCAATTTACTTGAGAATCTTTAAAGCAATAAGAAGTACTGCTTAGTACATCTGCAGAAGGTTGTACCTATAATCGACTACTTTGGGGGAAGGGTTTCTTAATAGGCCCTCAATTAATATCACATTAAACAACTGTTGAGTATATTGGGGCCGGAAAATCACTAAATTACCTAAATCTATGAGAGTATTAACAGATTCTTAAATTTCAAGTCCAGATAGTCCATGCACACATAATTCTGGAAATCAATAATCTTTATCCAAAATGTGAAAAAGATGTGAATATTAGGACATTCCACAGCTCATGCCAACACAGTCTTATATAAACATACACACATAATTCTGTCATAAATTTAGAACAAAAACTAATACTTCTAATTAGATTGTCATAAATTGAGGAATAAAGAAGTTAAGCACTATCCACCTCCTTTAAAAAAAATACTTATTATTTCCCTGTTTTCCACAAAATACCTAGAAAAGCATTAAACTCTCTCATCTACAGCACACTTTGCAATTCTCTTCTTCTCACATCTGAAAAGCAAATTAGCAGTTCTCAAATGTGATGCTACAACACCAGTTAAAAATGTAAGCTTTAAGCTTTGTTAAAACTAGTCTGACAAAAACTAAATATATACTGATCTTTAGATCTAAAAGAAACATAACAAAAAAAAAATCTTAAGTAAATATAGGAATTATTCAAGTTACTTAGAATCATCCATCTAAAATACTAAGCTACATCTTTAAAAAGATCTGTGGTGCCTCCTCTTCCACCCAGGTCATTAGAGACTACATGGGGTATATGGACTTCCACCAGATGTAATGAACAGCCCCTCCCCCATCATTGGAGTCAGAACTTTTACCATCACCCTGCAGTGATGGGGCCAACCCCCTGCAGTGTCAGTGGAGACCACATGCTGAGCAGTAAGAAGCAATCCCCACCTCTCTCAGCCAGGGTGGTATCAGCAGAGGTCTCCTAGGAAGCCTGAACTCCCACCCCTGCCAAGCAATAATGAGGCATTCCTACCCTAGCCCCTGGTGACAATGACAATCCGGTAGTGAATCTGCATTTCTAACATCCAGCAATGAAAAGTCCGAACAGTATCAGAGGATGTCTACTAAATGGAAGATTTAAATAAAATCCAAAGTCTCACAAGATAATAGATAAAATGTCAAAGATCCAGTGGAAAACCACTTGTCCAAATAAGAATCAGGAAAATATCAACTGGAATGAGAAAAAACAAGAGACTCTAACGCCAAGATGATACAGATGTTAGTTAGAATTACCCGTACTTTATTTATTTATTTATATTATTTATTTATTTGAGAGCATGCACATGTGAGCACACGAGTGGGGGGAGACGGAGATAGAGGAACTTAAGCAGGCTTCACGCTCAGCATGGAGCCTGACATGGGGCTGGATCTCAGGACCCTGAGATCATGACCTGTGCTGAAATCAAGAGTCGGATGCTTAACTGACTCAGCCACCCAGGCATCCCACCTGACAAGTATTTTAAATTAGCTACTATGAAAACGCATTAATGAGCAATTATAAAGATGCTTGAAACAAATGAACAAATAGAAAGTATCATTGAATATAAGGCAGAAAAACCAATCATAAATTTTAAATCTGAAAATTACAATAACTGAAGTAAAAAACTCAGTAGATTCAACAGCAGAATAAAGAGAATAGGGGAAAAAAATCCGTAAACCCAAAGAGAACAATAGAAATTTGCCCACCAGGAAAACAGAGAGCATGGACTGAAAGCAATGAACAGAAACCTCAGGGACCTGTGAGACAGTAACCAAAAAATCTCATTTGTGCCACTGACATTTCAGAGGAAAAAATGAGGATAGGACTGAATGGTTTTTTCCTAAGAAATAATGGCTGAACATTTCCCAAATCTGGCAAAAGACATATACTTACAGATTCAAGAAGCTGATAGAACCCCAAAGAGTTGATAAACACAAAGAAATTCATGCCAAGACACAACATGATCGAACTTCTGAAAAATAAAGATGAAGGTTGAAAGAGCAAGAGAAATGAGACCTTAGCTGAAGGAGCAATAAAGGGCAAAAGGCAGCAGATTTCTCATCAGAAACCAGGGAGGCCAGAAGAAAGTGGCACAAGATTTTCAAGTACTTGAAAGAAAAGATCTGTGAAGCCAGAATCCTCTATCTAGCAAAAAGATCCTTTAGAAATGAAAGCAAAATCAAGACAGTCTCAAATGAAGGAAAACTAAGAGAATCTGAAGACTGAACAACAGAAATTACTAAGTTTGAACAATGAAAAAAATTAGACAAAATAGGTAATTACGTTATCAATGGGGAGGGTAAAGGGACATACAGGGAGACAGTATCTACAGTTGACTCCAATAAAATGCTGACACCAGGAGACTGTGATGGGTTATGGATGCAGGACGTAACATTTAACAGCAACCCACTAAAAAGAGCTATACAAATAGATACACTTAAAAACACTACAGATAAATCATAATGGAATTGTAAACAATGTTGAAATAACCCACAAGAAGACAGGAAAAACAAAACAGTTAGATTTAAATGGCAGACTTAAACCCCTAACATATCAACGGTGGGAAATTGGGAGTGACCCTAAAGGGGCAGCACTGGGGTGATCTTAGTGGTGATGAAACAGTTCAGGATCTTGCCTGAGGTGTTGGTTACATAAATCGACATATGTGGGGAAAAAAAGTGACAGAAATATATAAACATATAATGCTAATGTCAACTTCTTCATTTTGCTGCTAAACTCTAATTTTGTAAAATGTAACCATTAGAGGAAATTGAGTGAAGGGTACACAGGACCTCTCTGTTTCATAATCTGTAATTATTTTGAAATAAAAATCAAGGGGCGCCTGGGTGGCTTAGTCATTAAGCATCTGCCTTCAGCCCAGGCCATGACCCCAGGGTCGTGGGATCAAGCCCCACATCGGGCTTCCTGCTCCGGCGGGTGCCTGCTTCTTCCTCTCCCACTCCCCCTGCTTGTGTTCCCTCTCTCGCTGGTTGTCTCTCTCTCTGTCAAATAAATAAATAAATAAATCTTAAAAAAAAATCAATGGGAAATACGCAATATCATGCTTTAAGAAGGTCACAGTACCCTTGTAGATACATGAAGAAAAAGTCATGCATGATTAACATATAAAGTTGGATGTACCCAGAATTTATTACATTGAATTCTATAAGACATTAAAATAATAAGTTTTAAAAATATTTGCTATAGGGGAAGCCTGGCTGGCTCAGTCGGTAGAGCATGCCACTCTTGATTTTGGGGTTGTGAGTTCGAGCCCCATTGCGAGTGGAGAGATTACTTAAAAAAGCAATAAAATCTTAAAATAATACCTTTGATATAATTATTATGTCTCCATGAATGAAATATAATAATAGTTCCTAAGCCAGTCTATGAGTTACTTTGTAAATATTCAAAAATGTATTTATGCTCACTGAAACTCTTTCCCATATCTGAACGATGTATCGTTACTCATATTTAACAAGAACAGCCAACAATAACACTCCATTACTCAATAATCTGGATAGAGTTTTCAGTGTCAAGAAAAAAAATATATGTAAACACATGCATATTCACATCTATAGCAAATATAAATATAGTTGATCCTTAAACAATGCAGGGGTTGCAGGCACCAACCCCCTACATAGTTGAAAATCTGTAACTTTTGACTCTCCCCAAATTTAACAGCCTACTGTTGACCAGAAGCCTTACTGAAAACAGTTAACACATAATTTATATGTTGTATTATATACTGTATTCTTACAGTAAAGTGAGCTAGAGAAGAAAATGTTAAGAAAATCACAAGGGAAATATATATATTGTATTGTATCAAAAAAAATCCACATATTAGTAAACTAGTGGAGTTCAAACCCATATTGTTCAAAGGTCAATTATACTCCATAAAGTATAACATTAACTCCAGAGCCTTCTGAAAAGTCCATTTAAGAGGGAAAAACTATTTTTATATGTATTTACTAAATAAATGAACAATGAACCAACATTTCTGAAGGGCTCAACATGAAGTGGTAGAGAAAATGAAAAAGGTAGATCATACATGCAAATTTGTAGCATATGTGTATGTTACATATATTCTTTAAAGTAAATTCTCTTTTTCTCCACCCCCCTGCTTTTTAAAACTTAGAACCAATAAAGATAAAGGGAAAAGAAAGGCCAAATCCCAGGCTGATTTAATATCTGCAGAAAAACATGATAGCACTTTCCTGCCACTAACTGGAAATGATCCTTGGATGAAAGAATCCTTTCTTTGTGAAGCAAATGGAAATTAAGGATAGCAACTGAAAACTTAAGTTCACCTTCACCTGAGTTTTCTTATATCTGCTAGCTGAATACACACGTATGATATGATTATAGAGAGACAAATGGGGCGAAAAGAACAAACAACAGTTATGTATTGAAAGCATTCCCCCTGCCAAGAACAGCAAACCTAATACCGTGGCTTATGAAGAAGGAGATTATGTAAGGAAACAGAATTTAATTCAATTTCTTAAAATTAATTGGAACCTTGGACATAAGATGTTAAGTTGATATAGAACCTGAGGCAACTTTTTAATATATCGTGATCACATTTTCATGAACAAGGATTTAAAAATTGGAAAGTGCCATGTTCCTTATCACATGGGGTTCTTTTTGGATAAAAGCAATGCAGAGTGATAATCACTCTTCCCCCCCCCCCATGTTAGTGTGAAAAAGATCCTACACTCCAAGCAGGTTTTTTGTTTTGGTAATTACAAACTCTGGTCACATCAGTAAGAAAGCCATTTCCCAAGGACAAACTGACAAGGATGAGAGTTTGAATACTTCAAGCTAACTGGTGGCATCTTGTAAGAGTAATTAATTTCTAGGAATATTTTACTTGTCTTAAAAATTAGAATAGTGTGAATCTTCTTTGCACTTTTTCTTAGAAATATTTATAGAAGTTTTCAAACCGTAGGTCTTATTGTTTCTTAACGTCCCTCTTTGGCAAGAATATTAGAAATGCCATCTTCCAATGATATCTTGGCACCTCCCAGGAAGCAGAGGGCCAGACAGGATAATTTCCCCAAAACATTAGAAAATATAAGTAAACAAAATTTCAATACCTGGGTTACAGCCATTTATCAGACAAGCAAATAATTTCTATCTTAAATAATTTACTTATACTTTTTATTGGTCACAGAGTTATGCCGAATTTTTAGATTCACTAACTGGTTCCAACTTTGCTTGGTGATATAGAAAGCGCTCAATAAATGATTGCAGAGTAAATAAAAGGGTCATATTCAGCAAATACTAAATGTCACAGTCCACCTAATAAATATTACCTTAGCTGTAATGTCATTCCCTTTGGAATAGCACCTGTTGCTCAAGAACTAGGAGACAGACACCAACTATAAGCCATGGTAGGGCAAGAGCTGGGCATTTGAGGGTTGTGACCACACACAACTGGTGGTACCAGAAGACTACCCTAAAGAATCTTCTATAGTTACTACTGACAGATTTATCTTACCACTGGATGCAGAAGTTCTCTTCTTAGGACAATAAACCATAGAAACCATAGCTACAGAAGGCACAGAAATGAAACTGGACGTCTTCCCTCTGGATATATAAGATGACCTCACTGGTGACTAAGGTGCACTTTGTTTTTATTCTTCACTTCCTATTCATTTCATACGGGTTGGTCTGTGGTATTTTAAAAAATTCACCTGAGTACCTTTGGCTTGTGGCACTCTAAACTGGGAACAGGAGGGAGTGGAAAGAGAAAACGGGTCATCCAATATTTATAGACAGCAGGATCACTGTTGAAAGTCAATACCACCAAATATTTTGCCATTAAAAAAATAAGCAATAAAGCTGTAGTTCTAGAAAGTTTTGGAAAAGACTGTATCTCATCTGGTCTCCACCAGTTGAAGGCAATTGTGAATGGTGAGATTCCTTTGTATATTAATTAAACTTCCTTAATGAAATTCAGGTGCAATCCCCGAGGCTCTGGAGCCCAGTTAACTAAACTGCAGAACACGGTATTTGCCAAAGGGAAATCAATTATGTTGAGAGAGGTCTACTATGTATACCAGGAAGTCTAAATTCACTGTCTCCTGGACAGAAAAGTTGAATGCTCAAGTAGAATTGCAGAACACTGTCAACTACCAAAGCACAGCTCGTCACTGGAGAGCAGGACATTTTGTAGTTTGCTTCATTTTTGGTTTTACCGGTTGATCTAAGCTAGTGCCGGCTGCCGCATCTAACTTGACTATCTGAAGCAGAAGGGGCAACTCTTCTTATCCTCCGTCCGTCCTCCATGTTCTACAGGACCTAGATCTTAAGCAAAGTACCAAATACTAGCCCCTTAGGTTAAACAAGAACCAACCGGCCTCTGCATAGTGGACTGGACATTTTGAGAAAAGAAGGAGTGATTTTCCATATCCATATTAAAATGCACTTATTCCAATATTAATCCATTAGTAATAACCAGTGTTTCTATTTTAGGGGCACAATAGTAATTTATGTAAATGATGATGAATCATTCCAAATTTCACAACTGTCCTCAGTCAAAAATTAAATTATTTGCAATTTATCTTTTAGACACGTGTATTCTAATTTCACAGTCCTTTCCTAATACTAAGCCCCACAACCAGCCCAGTGTCTCAAAGGCTCTTTGACTCAATTGGGTATGTTTTCCCTTTTCCAATTAGAAATTTGCCTTTTTAATTCACTCTCATGAGAACAGACCAGGTTGAGGGGCCTCTTCTTTTTAGTGGCTTAAATACATAAATAAAAATTAAATGCATTAATGTTTTCCAAGTTCCTAATAAATTATTAGTTTCTTTAGATTTTCCCAAACACGTCAAGTTGATTTTTAATATTTGGTACTATTCAACACTGAATTGGCGCTTAGTCCATTGGAAGCAAAAAGCAGGACTGGATGCCTCTCCATAGATACACTGATAGAGCCAGTGAAAATTACTAAGAATTTATAGGGCGTGGAGTCGGCTGTATCAAACAGTTGTTTTAGAAAGTTAAGCTCCCAAGCCAAACTGCATGGATTCAAATCTCAGCTCTCTTACTTGCCATATAACCTTGGACAATTTCCTTAAGGACTTTTCTTGGATGTAAAATGGAGGTAATAAAAGTAACTAGTTCATTGTGTTGTCAGGATTAAATGAGATCACGTTTGTTAAGCAACGGGCACAATGCCTGGAAAAAAGTTAATTTATAAATAGTTACTACCAAACTCCCCCCCCACCCCCACCCCGAGAAACACACTGCAGAGGAGTCACAGTCCAGTTCTCAAGGAGCTAGCAATGTCATTTTGGATGCACTGAAAGCCCCCACCCACCAGAAACACGAGATGACACTGCAAGCACATACAATATACGTCCTGAACACACATACACAGGCTTCTTACATCACATGTTCAGTAACATGAACAATGGAGTGCTCTTTTTTTTTTCCCCAAATATTTTATTTATTTGACAGAGAGAGAAAGAGAGCGCACATGCACAAGCAGGGGGGAGGCACAGAGGGAGAGGGAGGGCAGGCTCTCCGCTGAGCAGTGGCCTGATCCCAGGACCCTGGGAACATGACCTGAGCCGGAGGCAGACACTTAACCAACGGAGCCACCCGGGTGCCCCAATGGAGCACTCATATTAAAAAGACTTTGGAAAATGAAGAAGAATGTAACTGGAAAAGCACATCTTTGCAGAAAGGAAAGCCAAAGAGGTGGCTATGTATCAGATACATAAGGGCTTCAACACAGTGTTTTGTTGTGAGGGGAATTTGTTGTTTTGAAGTCAAAGAAAATAAAAAGTTGTGGACTGACTCAGAGACACAACGGATTACCACACATTACTACTATTTCAGAGAAAGGACTTCAACAAAAACTTTGGGAGGATGGAAACTCAGAATAAATATAGTCTCTCAAATTGCCTGTCTGGCTTTTTTCATCTTGAAAACATAAAAACAGAGTTGTGTGTTAGGGACTGATGGGTACATGGGAGAATCCACCTGAGCTGAGAGATGAAGCAGACATATACGCATCTGAGGAAAGACAAGTCCAAGAAGAACTGTCAGCAAACCAAAAGGTCCTGATGCAGGAATGAGCTGGATTTCTATAAAGAACAGAGAGGGAACCAGTGCGATGGAGAGCAGGGGGCACACGAGTGGGAATAAGTTATATAAAACCATATAGGACATGGTAAGAAGTCTGGATTGGACTCCAGGGATCATATAAAGTCCTGAGATGGGCTTAAGCAGGGATGTGATAGGATAACAAGACAGAAATTAGAATTACAAGGATAATCTGCCTGGGAAAAAGGAAGGAACACTAAAATAGAAGTAAAATCAATTCTAATATTTGAACCACATTAAGTGGTTGAAAAGTGCCATTCAAGGTCATGAGAAAAGTAGGAAGTATTGATAAACTAAAAGAATGATTTGAGACATTTTAAATTTAAGACGAGGGTGTGACACAAAAGTGAGCCACCTGGAAATAACACTAACTGCAAACTGGGGCGACAGAGAAACGGCTTAAATCTATAGATAGGGAAGCGACCATGTCACCTGGCATGATGAGATGAAGTCCCTGGAACAAGCCTATGAAAACAGTCCCAAGAGTCGGGACTGTGGTAAGAAATGACCCATCTCATGATAACAAGGGTTTAAGATTTATTATCAAGGCACTCAATAATAATAATAATAAAAAGTTTTGTGCCACAAAGAATTTTTCAATACTCATGAGTCACTTACTGAAACAGACATTTAAGACTATCTAGCCTAAAATTAACGTCTTTGAACCACTCTTATGCACCACTTGGGAAAGATAACCTCATGCTGAGACCATTAAAGTAATGCCATCTAGTTCCTGGAACTGCCAGCTCAAATGTCCTCTTGGCCACTCATTCAAAGTAGATGAATAGACGACATTCTATTTCATGATGGGAAGATTTTGGAAGAGGTCTTAAAGAAAACATTTAAGGTTAATCTCGTGCAGGAACATTGTAGATAGAATGTATGGCATTTGTGAGAAAAGAGGATTGTCCTTCCATCCTAGATAACATTTGCCAAGCTCTAGACGCAATGTTCTGGGGAGATTATACCACGTGACTTGTTGCTTTGGTGGTGTTATTCATTTAAGAAAAAGTTATTTTATGGAAATCTTATTCAGACTACCACATTTCAAAGCCTATGTCAATGCCCCATTTCTCCACAAAACAAACTCCAAAATATACCACCATTCATGGAAACAGTGACAGACATGCTCTTGTCATAATTGTTTAAGAAATAACACTTTTTCCCTTCAGACTCTGAAAAATGTAGAAGTAAAAATGCATTTTCCCCATTATGTATTTACCTCCCCCCCACTGCTATCTGCAACACGCACAGATTTACAACACCAATGACAAAGCTTTACCTGGGCTAGTCATATTAGAAGGAAAAAGAAGTTTGGAGAATTTCAAAGTTGTGAAACACCCAATTTCTAAAGAAAATCTATCAATCAAAATTCCATCATTTATCATGTGAGTTATGGAGTATGATTGGCATTACTGAGGTAGAGAGGTGTTTCTACTTGCTAAGAGCAAAGACACTGTCCACATCACACTGATTATATGAATAGACAAATGCTAGAATTTACTACTCTTTCCCTTGTAAGTCTGGGGATTGACCGTGTGAAGGCTTTATCCCCAGAATGGGAGAAATTTAAAAGACAATTTTCTGGCTTTTAATTTGTCTTAAGGATTATTAAACATTGTTTATTCCTCATTTCTTTTGGCACATCTATATTGAACACTAAGTGCCAGGTACAGGGACAAAAATTAAAAAAAAAAAAAGGGAAAAACAACTGATATAACAGAAAAATTTCTAACAATGCATATAAGACCACAGAATGAAAGAAAAAAAATTGCTTAAACTGGAAAATAATTAATGTCCCACAAAAATTCAACTTAAGGGATGTGGAAGTTTATTTTTATTACTTTAATAACAGACATAATGAACTATTCAAATTATTCCTAACCCTTAAATTAAAATTTAAGTAAAAGTTGTGGCTCCTTACTTTTTCTGGATATTCTCTTCCTCCTCCTCCTTTTTTTTTTTTTTTTTTTTTTTTTTCCCCTTTTTTTTAGGTTATTTGGATAATTTTATTGAAATNTGAAATATTTTGGTTAACATTTTACTTGACTGCCTTATTTGGATTCAGGTAGGTAAGTCTGTTACATGCATACATCGGTGTGGGTTTTTTTGGCATGTGGAAGTTGGAATCTACATCATTATCAGGAAAGAGAGTGTACCAACAGTGCTCAGAAAATGCTTAACAACTGAAAACAATTACCTGAAACTTGTATTGGGCTTGTTGAGTATTTTATTAAAATACCTTAGAAATAATAGTTTAGAACAGTATCTTAATTATAAAATTATTCTAATTTTACAAATAGATTTGAAGTCTATTTTTGCTTGTTTTGCTATTATTCTCCCAGAATATTTCAAAAAAGGAAGGTAGAGTCAGTGTTTTATTAACAGTAAAGATGCTCCGGTACTCGTTAAAATTAGAGAACTGATATGTTTCGTTGTGCATTGATTTGACTCCTAGGATGAGTGTGCCAAAGAATAAGTCAGTGTTATAAGAACTGCCTGTTTCATGCATAATTCCTGCTAAAATAAATTAATGGGTTACAAAAATAAATACCCAAACTAAAGACCTTAACACTCTTAACCTCTATACCTCTACTATGTGAATCTTCAAATTGACAACAGATCAAGAGAAAGCAAATATTAAACTATTTAGAGTCACTCCCTTCTGTCACCATGAATAAGATGTATTATTCAAGCCAAAGCTATTTGTTCAAGTAAAAAGTGGTCTACGAAACAGCTACCTAAAATGCTTTTGAAAATTATTCTACTCTGTAGGTAAGTATAACAAATTTCTGAAGTAAAACATAATTTAGTGGGTCTGAAAAGATACAGCTTTATAAAAAAAAAACAACTTGTAAAGATATATACTTTTAAATGATTTAACCTGAAATATACTTTTTGAATGATTTAACCTGAAATTGACTTGTTACAATTTCAGGTTATTGTTAAAAATCAAAGCATATGTATCCCTTAAAAGAAAATAATTTTTAGCCTAAGAACACAGGTCAGATATGTATACCAAATGAAACAGGATAAATTAAAAAGAAAAAATACCACATCAATTTTAAAACATATATTTTAAATTATGAGACCTATTGTACCATATATGCTCCTTGGTGACGAGCAAGTGCTTTTGATAGCTTTATAAAATCAGTTCACGGTTTTGTTAAATTCACAATGGCAAAACATTAAGAATTCAATCCCAGATGAGTAGTTACGATCCAATAAAGGAACTGTCTGGAGGAAAAACTGTACAGACATAGTAATCAAATTCCCATACAGGATTAATGGATGACATGTAAGCCAAAAGATGATTCATTTTATTTTAAAATTAATTACAAAAGTCCTTGATTATCTTAGAATGAATTACATATCCTTATAGTAGGTCTCCTTAGGTAATAGCAAAATTAATTAAATATAACTATGATATACTTGGTCATCAGAAATGTAACAGAAGGGAAAACATGACTCTTTTGAAGAGTATATACCTGATTTTCTCCTCATCAAGATGAGTCAAATGAAATCTGTATTCATTTTGTAAATAAAGGAATATCCAGAATCTAGCACATCATTAGTAAATTAGTATATCTTTAAGAAATCTGTAAAGACAATGAGACAATAAAGCCCATTTTTAAATATTTGTGAGATGATGTCTATTCCCAATAAATTTGCTTAAAGAAAGGAACTATAAGTCCATTAAATGCTGAGTTAAGAAAAATTACTTGAAAGTATTAACTGGAGCTCCCCCTCCACTTACCTACAGAGAAACAAAAACAATACTGATCAAGTATAAGATTCTAGGAATCAAAGAAGAACATCAAATTATTCAAAATGAAATATGCCCAGTGTAAATTACACGTTTTCAAGTGATGACACATTTTTGTAACATTTTCAAAATTTCAAATAAAATTCAGCCAATAAATTACTTTATAGTCTTATATCTGACATTAGAAAATTTCTACTGCCACATTTGCACATATTCCATACTGACTGAAGACAGACATTTTTTCCTCATTTTATCCCACTGTTTACCCAGATACTTGAACTCTGAAGGTATACCCAAGAGAATTCTGTTTTCAAATCTATACTTCATGGAAGCTAAGAAGCACCTGTTTAAAGTTCTCATACTATTTATGTGGCAGATGGGCAAAAGAGCTGGGATGAGCTCTATTTTCTGGCTATTAAAAACCTAATTATTTCAGAATCAAAATTTTTTACTATTTTTTAAAGTAGTCCAAAAAATGTAATGGCAAATTTGAGTCCCAAAATTAAAAATGAATTTAATGTTTGATTTCATGAGCAGATTACATATAAAAAATGATTCTGGGGGGTTTGTAGATAATTATAGCACATCCTAATAGTTTGAAAGACACAAGGTTCAAAGTGACAATTCTATATTTAAAGGGAATTTCTATAGTTTTCATCATATATAAGAATATATTTTCTTATTTTGCCCCTTATAATTAAAACTGGAAGTAAAACTATGAGGAATGTAAATGTCTTAGAAATAACTATTTTCATTTGGCAGAAAATGGTCTACTCTTAGGTTACTAAATTTCTAATATCTAAAATGACATTGAGCCTATGATGCAAAAAAGAAATACAAACACAGTATTATCCAAGTTTTTATCCTTCATATCAAACACATTATTTTTGCAATTGCAAATAAAGTACTCTCTCCAAGTATTAAATGCGTATTTCTCAATCACCTTAAAGTAATAAAATTACACATAAAAGTACACATTTATTAAGTTTCAAGGAAGTATTTTATCCTTATCCTTTCTTTTTATTTTTCTATAAAAAAATACACTGAACTTGGAAATATCTCCCAAAATAAAAAGTTTACACAATATTTTATGAAGAATGATGACCAATAAGAGAAATTTAGTAACTACTTTTGTGAATGAAATATAGAACGTTAACAATCCATTTTTTTTTTAAAGATTTTTTTTATTTTTTTGACAGAGATAGAGACAGCCAGCGAGAGAGGGAACACAAGCAGGGGGAGTGGGAGAGGAAGAAGCAGGCTCCCAGCAGAGGAGCCTGATGTGGGGCTCGATCCCATAACGCGGGGATCACGCCCTGAGCTGAAGGCAGATGCTTAACGGCTGTGCCACTCAGGCGCCCCTAACAATCCATTTTTAAAATCCACACAGGTTAAGTTGTTTTCTCTCTCTGGACACGAAAAACTACCTCCGAACTAAAAAGGCATACCTGGAAATAACCTATGGGATGTCTCACGCCTTCACTCTAATTATCATTAGGTTTCACCTGTCAAGTAAAAATAGTATACACTCTAAGAGATACTTAAAAGATTTTAGCATACTTGAACCAAGAATCTTGGCAGCCATTGTGAACTTAAGGACAATAATGGTATTTAATAATGAGAAGCTAAAGGACACTTTAAAATGGATGATAGACACTTATAAAACACTTCATTTATATTTACCTCCAAATCATCAGAATTGTTACAGTCTTTGCAACTCAAGGGGACAACACAGTATGGTAACAAACTAAAATAAACCTATCATTTATCCCCATTGCTTTTTGGCATCAATGCAAACATTTTTATTTGAGGCTTTTCACACATTATAAATATTATACACCTTTCATCAAGGGATTAAATTATCTACCATAATCCTTAAACTATTATGTATCTTAGAAATACATTTTTTAATAATCCATTTTGTTTAATCAATATCTAGAAATGGAAATCAAGTAGCCAACTCAATATGTAATATCTATGTAATTAATACTGAGCAATTTATGGGTGATTATAGCAATGGGTATTTTGATGAGACCATGTGGGAGCTCTCATGCGAAAGTAATGAAATTGCTATCATTCCTGAAGTTTTTGTTTATTTATAACTTGCTTAGAGATATCAGGAAAATTATATTTTATCCAAACACTATGTACTGCAAATAATGGCATAATGAAGATATAAGACTCTCCCGGTCTAATGTGATTCTCAGCAGAGCAGATGTAGTTAGTACTTGGTAGTCTAGACAAAATACAAGGAGATTTATTTAAAGTGTATCTTTGCCAATACTCTTGTGATGGCTTGGCAAAGGATTTACAAATTGACAACTCAATGTCCCAAGCTGAACTTAAGTTTACTTGATTATAATAACAAATTGTTAAAACATACATAAAATCCCTGACAGAAGTACTACTAAGTCCATCAAGAGTCCATCAAAATTCAAGTAAAAACCAATATAAAGTCATTGAAAAAAAACAACAAAATACTTACACGCAATTGAATTATTAAACTATTGAGTAAACCAAAATTCAAATTACATAAACAAGACTTCTATTTTTTTGTCTCACTCCATGAATTTACACACAAGATTACTGCTAAACTAATATTTATAATTATCACCTTTGTTAAACAAAATAGATTGGTCTTATTTAAAAAAAATGTAAATCATAGCCACAGGGACATTTGTTGTCTGCAGAAATCATTACCACTGCCATAAAGTCACACCCCATTTCTAAATTATAACTTCATTTGGGAAAAATCAAAGACTTTCTATTGACGTAAAATTAACAGGGCTGGTCTAAGTCTTTTATTATTTCTTTTAAGATGTTAAGATACTCCAGATTCTTCCTCCATGCCTTGTAGTTTCAAAGAATACTCCAAGAGGCAATAAACTTCTTTGAGATCCCCCTGAAGCTCCAAGATTGTCAGAGATTACAAACCAACCCTTAGGTCTCTAGGATTCCAGCAATTACGATGGTAGGGAAGAGGTGCCACCTGTCTACTCTGCCATCCATACACTTACCTACCCACCTACACATCCACGGGGTCTACTATTCACCCACCCATGCATTCTCCTACCTAACCAAACACATCCAGTTGTATCCTGTGATATGTGATGGGGATAGTAAGACAGACCTAGTCTCTAAAGTTCACATTTTTGAGTCTGGAAGAAATACCTGACAGATTAGTTGTTCATCCTTATGCATATTAGATTTCCATTACTCACTCGAGTCTTGTATATGAGGGACCTACTAAACATAATATGAAATGATGTATTAAAAAAAAAGGATATCACTGCTTTAGGAGAACTGTAAAATTCTTTAAGAGATAAATTAGTAAATATAGTTAGCAATGAATAGACATTTATTTTGAAAGTCTACCTTCTAACTTTTGCATTTTACTATTCAAAAGGCTACTCTCCACTGGATAGGAAACCACAACAGGGTATAAACTATGCATGCAAAATTACAAGATAATACGGTTGAGACTGTAACCCATTTATTCTAACTTCAAACAAGAAATACAAATTATTCAAAGTAGATGCTTAACTCACTGATAAAACATCAACTTTAGCCCTCTTTGTATTGATTCTCCTGTGATTCACAGATAAGTTTTGACAAAATTTTTTTTTCAATATTTCTTACCCGTAAATTTCATCTTGCATCAAAACCTTATTTAGGCTTATCTGGCACCAATGGCACATTTTTCTTGGCTAATGGCATTATGCAGATACTAATCATGTTTTAGAAGTGGCCAAGCATAGTAGATTAGTAAAACACTTTGTTCTCTTAAAAAAAGCTCATACTTGACCGGATGAAACACACCGAAAGTCCCAGTGAGAGGAGAAAATCTAGTATCAGGTCGGTCAACATAGGAGAAAGAATAGGATCTTGAAATCATTGCTATAATTTTCAGAAAGTACCCGTAATTTTTGTCAGAGAATACATTTTTCTTAGTTTTACGATAAAAAACTGCAGCTAACAACTTGGACTCTATGTCCATTGTCCTTCTAATGTATGAAGAGGGCACAAGAAACAGGATTTGACTGAGACTGATCACAGAAGGTCTGATAACTGTATGTGCCATGTTTTCTAAATCCCCAGAGCCACACACAGTTTACCACACGTCCAACAGAGCTTGGATGTTATAATGAAGTTCAGGAACTGCTTTAGGCTACCTGCGAAGGATGCAAAGTAGCTTCTAAAAGCTTTTGGACATCATTGATATGATAGAATGTGGGGAGGGTCTTATCTAGAGCAGGCAGGGAAATTGTTCATTTTTATAAATTGCACTGGCACGTGATGGCCAGAGAGTGTTCAGCTCCAAGCATGTAGAAAGAGGGCTAACAGTAAGGATCTGTGTTTGTTTTTACTTTGTAGCTCCTATTGTCTGAGCCAGATTCTCCCAGAGACTTTATTTTATTCCGATTACTGCAACATCACTGCCAATGAATGTAGAGCAGACTTGGTCACTCCTTGCTCAAGTCAGCCAAGAGAATATTCTGTTGCAGAAAGTAACATTTGCCTCAAAGGCTTGGAAGCCAAGGAAAAACTGAGACACATACAAGACAATAATATATAAACCAATTAACTTAGCCTCTCAGGAAAAGCATCTTCACTCTCATCAAATTGTGTATTATCTGGCAAAATAAATTGAAAATCTATTTATAGAGTAGTCAGGCTAAATGTTTTATTGCTAAAACAGAAGTAGTAAGGGTCACAGAACGCAAAATCCTAGGAAACACATCTTTTTTTTTTCCAGAGGCCGTTTTGTATGCTCTTGACACAGATTACTTTGTCAATGGTTCTTTTGTCTTTCTTAAAACTACATCTGCACAACAACTAGGTCACCTTGAATTTCAAGTACAACATTGCCTGTAAATTTAATTTAACATCATATTATCCGTAATTACCATAAACAGGAGGCAGGTGTGACCCTACTGTCACGCTGCAGGGCCTGAGGACAGGATGGGCTAAAACTCGCTGAAGGCTACAGAGTCTGAGTTGACAACAGGCTGTAAGGATGACCTGGCTATTAAAATATTATTGCAATCATATGCTTCTTTAAGGAGTACTTCCAAATCAAGAGGAAGAATAGCCCCATTCCTCTGAAGAACTTACTTCATCTCTGGATTCCATATTTTCACAGCTCACAGAATACAGAGCATGTACAGAGGGCAAACAAGAAAGCAAGCAACCAGTCTGAAATTTATGTCCCAGGAACTCTGGAATGATTTCCTTGGAGGAGAAAAGGCAGAGAAAGACTTGCAGGCTGTGGATAAATATTCAAAGGTCATCTAGTAAAATCCCCAACAGAAGATTTGCTCTAGGTGAAAATGAAAAGTATTTTGGTTTCTGTTTAGGTTTTTAAATATAATTGGGGCTACCAAGAAAGAATGGGATTCTTCCTAATATAGTGTGCTTCATCTCACATAAATGTTCTAGGCCACACAATGGCCTCATCATTTATCAGTTGCATTGTTAAAGGGACATCGAAGTAGGAAGGTAGTTGAATCACTACACATGGAAGGTCCCTTTTAAATCTAAGATTCTGTCATAAAAAGTCATGCAATTTGGCAGAGAAGGAGCCAATATCAGAACTCAGATCTAGGCAAATTAGTTCCTACACCTCCTTTAAAAATTTCTGATATACCAGATGAACGAGTCTCTACTCTGATCCACCTTACGGAAGCCTAGCGCTCTCTTTCTGAAGAGTTGATGCTATTTGCTTGCTTAAAAATGTTTGGTTAAGTCCTAAGCCCTCAGAGCACTTAGGAAGTCCCATGTCTGAAGTGACATACTCTGGCCCCCAATCTTGGTCTACAGGATCTCCTAACCATTCTTTTCTTCCTTCCCTGAGAGAAACACCCTCCCGCCCCGGCTGTGTTACCATGGGCAGGTCCCAGAGCCAGCAGCTGTGACACCAGGTCTTCCTCCCTGTTTCTAAAAGCATCTTTGTTTTCATCTTTTTTCCATGTGGAATTCTATATAAGGTTTCATTTTAAAAAGGTGACACTTTAAAACACCACTACTCCAGATACATATGAGCCCGACGGTGTGGTTTAAAAGAACTATTTCTAGTACTTCCACGCTTTCCTGCCTTTACACACCCACCCTCATCTTCCCCACTTCCCTCCTGGCAAACCTTTCAGGGATCTACAACAATTGCATCCTTCTTCCATGAAGGCGTCTTCAATTCCTAAGGCTGAATTATTTGCTCTCTCTCTGCTCCCATTCTATACATGCCTCTCTTCTAGCACTTACACCTTCTAAAATTTAATACTGGACAAGCCGCCCCATATACAGTGAGCTCCCCGGGGGCCAGGTGTATGCCTGCTTCATCTTTCTAACTCCTGCAATGAGCACAGTCACAACTCAAAAGTTTGAGTTAATGGTAGCCATTGGTTTTCAATTTGTAATCTATACCTTCTAGTATTGTATTCAAGATTCAGAAGAATTCTGTAATAGTAACCATGGTTATATTGACCCTACATTTTTTGAGCAACATTTTTCATGACCCTTCAATTAGAAATATCAGTTTGTGAACAAGGAGAGAGGTAAAGGAGGAAAATTTTCCTTAGAAAATGATCTCTATAGATACGATGACAGAAGTCTGGAAACAAGGAATTGCCAGTTACACTGGCCTCTCCAAACATCTGATAGCAAAGAGACTCTTATTTTTTTATTAAGACTCCATTTTCGGGGTACCTGGCTGGCTCAAACAGCATGCGATTTTTGATCTCGGGGTTGTGAGTTTGAGGTCCGTGTTGGGTATAGAGATTACTTAAACTTAAAAAAAAAAAAGGACTACATTTTCATCAGCAAGAAAAGGTATCATGGGCAATGCATTGTTAGGCCTATTGTGTGCATCGTTGCATTTAATACAACACTGCAAATTAAGGTTAATCTATTATTTCCACTTTATAAACAATGACTGAAACATGGAAACATCAAAATCATTCTCTCTCTCAGTACTAGTAAATTGATAGTCACCCCTGTTGCATCTTGACTGGTTCATTCATTTATTTGTTCTTTACTTCATTTACTGATTTGTTCGTATTAGCATATAACATGTGCCTTTAACATACGAAAGTTTCCTGCATGTTCATAACTTGGACAGATTGCAAATCTGCAATTTCTAATTCCAAGTTGTTTGGATTTTGAATTTAGAAACAAGTCACCTTAGATCAAGCCACATTTTGAACTCAAAAGAAGATAAAGTCGCAATTGGAAAAAACATCCTATCCCTCCTATTTAAAATACAGTGTGCCCAAAACAGGAGCGTACTCAAATCATTTTCTTGGGCTATTTTAAATAACACTATTGTAATGCGTTTTAAAATATTGGTTCATATTTTGGTTGCAAAATCTTTAACATTAAGTTCTGAAAAATCGCCACAAACATTAACTGATATCACATAATAAAACGTGACAATTTCAAATTTCTATTCTTTATAGTTTGACATAATTTTATTTCAAACTACTTCTAACACATTTAAGGCAATTTTGGATTTCAAATTTCCTTTTTGGTTTTGTTTGTTTTAAAATGCACCTCTCTAGCCAAGATTTCGGTAAGCCAAATTTCAGACTAAGAACACATTTTAGAAGTTTCCTCAATAATTCAGAATGACTGCAGTAACCCCAGTAATATCACTACTTGTTAGCTCAAGGATTTGGCTATACCACAAGTTACATCATGTTCCTGGAAACGTAATTGTTGGGAAACAGTCAAACCTGGGTCACTACAGCTTTGCCTGCACCGATTATGGTATTCCTACCCCCAACACTGGTATTATAAAGTAGTTCTTTGGACACAGAATACGAAGCAGATCGTTACTAATTACAACTGCCTACAAAACAAGTTGCTTGAAAGGCTATCTAGGAAGAATGCTGTGTCTAGAAACCATCCCCTCCCCTCTTCATAACCTTTATCTAAATTTGTCAAACCAAACTTCAACATTCTCCTGAAGTTTCCAATTTTGTGTCCTATTCATTACAGGTGTTCAACTGCAATTTGCACATTCTATCAGATACAGATTATTTAAGGCAATATATGATGGCAATTTTATTATACATCAAATATAGGTTACTTAATCTTAGAGTAAATAGGTTAGGAGCCAAGAAGGAAAAAACCACCATAACTTGGTCATTATTTCTGTTTTGGCTAGTGTTTATGTCACAGAAGCAATATGGGAGCTGAGCGGAACCTGCCAAGGTTGTAGGTTCAGAAAGTGTTCTGCGGGGCGGCTGGGGGGCTCAGCTGGTTAAGGGACTGCCTTCGGCTCAGGTCATGATCCCAGAGTCCTGGGATGGAGCCCACTTCTCCCTCTTCCTTTGCTGCTCCCCCTGCTTGTGCTCTCCTGTTTTCTCTCCGTCAAATAAATAAAATCTTAAAAAAAAAAAGAAAAAAAAAAAGAGTTCTGCATCTACTTCTTGGGCAGGGAGAGACTGAGCTACTGTTTCTCTATATAATTCCTCATCGGGATACAGAGGGCCATCTCACCTGAAGGAAATGTTCAAATCAGAATAAAAGAAGAGTCATCTTTCTAGGTCCAAACAATTTCTACAGTTCTTTCCATCCTACTTGATTGATATTTCCTGCATAACGTAGGACTGACTCCTCATGCAAGGGTGCTTATTAGACCAAGATTACATGTGTCATAAAAACAACAGTTCAAAATGTCTACATTTTCACACAGTTCATGGTTTCCAAGGGGACTGAGAATAAACAGGCCTATAAAGAAGGACTAACTCCAGTATTCTTATTGTGTAAGTGTTAAGTAGTAAGCCCTCTGAGAGACCAAGAAAATAAAAGCAGTAGTGCTTGCCCACACGGAACATACAATTAGATTAAAAATAGGATGAAAGGCTTTGATAATAAAAAACAATGTGAAATACATAGCAGTCTGAATGAAAAACAGAAAAGACCCCAACATAGGACTAATTGTCCAGATAAAAGATATGGGCAGTAGAGTGTTCCAGGGACTTGAAGAAGGAAGTGATCACTTTAGACCAGTTAGTCAAAAACAAGACAGAACAAAAGTCATAGAAGAGATGAGAGATGGGATTGATTTTGGTGATTTTTAAAGAATAGGCTAAATTTAGATAGATGGATAAAGGGCAGGAAGCGAACAGGAGGGAAACGTAGGGCCTACTGGATAATGACAAGCAAGCCAGCCTGGATAGGACAGTTGAGTCGGAAGAGGAGTGGACAGTGAGGCTGGCACAGCAGGCCCCCTACCTGTGGGAGGGCCTGGACAGCCACACACAGGAGGCTGAACGTTGTCAGGGCCCCAGGTCTGCTACACTGCTTCACATTTATATTATCATGTTTTAGTGTCTCAGGAACCCAGAGAACTAGGTATTTAGATTAGGACACTCAGAGGTGAGGAGACCTGCCTATTAGTGGAGGCACCACAACCTCAGACAATTGACTAGTAAAGTCAGTGCTCTTGCGGGGGGTGGGGGGGGCAGGAATTTTTTGAATAAGGGAGTGATGTAAACAATTTAGTATCCTGGGAAGCATTGTGCAGCCAGCTGGTGTTGAGGGACTGCATTAAGCAGAACTGGTTAGCAGTTCCACTGAAAAGTTCAGATAAGAGGGAGACTGATTAGTTCACGTAACCATGAAAGAGACCAATGGCACTAGACCAATACCAGTAAGGCAAAATTAATCAGCATCTCAGTCATGTTTCTCTCTGTGTGCTGGCCTCATTCTTTCCTACTGCATGTTCAATGTTCCCCTCATCTTGCGGGGAGGGGTGTAGGTAGGGAGAAGGGAGCCAGCAGCTTCGCTACCACAGAGACAGATAAGGCCCCTATCCTAATATCTTTGAATAAAATCTCAGAAAAGGATTCTGACTGGTCATCTCTGTGGCCGGGAGTAGAGTACTGAAACTGACAAGTAAAGCAGAGTCTTAAAATACTGTGGAGGGAGAAGTGCCCCAAAAGGATATGGGATGCCGTTCTTGGAAAATACTGAAGATGAGTTGCTGGAAAGACAACATTTACTACAACCAGTTAACACTCAAGGCACTAAATCACCGGGATAAAATCTTCCATGACTGAAGACTAAAGAAATTATATCGATTATGCATTTAATGTTACCTTGAGTTAATTCATTATCACATAATTGAATTTGCATCTTTACTTGCAGACAGGTTAAAGTTATATCAGCATTGCTTATCATTCTAACGCTATGATGATTTCCAATTTTACCCTATATTTTTCTTTATTAGTTCACATCTTATTTTTAGTAATTGCTTTGGAAAAGATGATTTGTTTTGTTTCCTGTGTTTTTATAATATTCTACTTCCATACTTAATGACCTTTCAATTAATGTATAAATATATTTATATTTTCAATTAATATTGCATCATATTTATTTATATTTTTTCCCCCTAGTCTTCCCGAAAGGGACAAGTGACCTTTTATCAGGGTGAACGAACACTAATTCTAAGACATCAAAACCATCTCTGTGGCCCACTAATCAGAGTAGAGACTTCTGGAGGTCAGGCAATCAATGGAATTTTAGCTCAGGCTGTCTTCAGAGGGTATAGTGGGTCTCCAAACTCAATCTGAAGTTATTTTCCCATTTCTAGAACACATAACTGGAATAAATGTACTCAGCAAAATGGCAGAATCCCCATGCTGGCTGGGATACGGAATCTATTTGGTGCTCTTATCTTTTCTGACCTTCCATTATGAGTGGTAGAAGTTATATATCTAGCTTGTTCAGAAGAATCCTTTGGTTTAAAGCTAACTGCCTGTGTCTACATACACATGTAAAGATACAGACACACACAGGCAAATGCTGTGCTGCTTCTTCAATAATACGGATCTTAAATATTATCCTCTTAATATTGGAGATACCAAGAAAGTGGGTGTTCCACATTTTCCTAAGCTTATTTCATAAGCAGCTAGAGGCTAATTCGAGTAAAGCAGCAGAAAGAATTTTTAGATTCTATAATGGCAGATAAACTGATGAAATACAGTTTTTAAACTGTGGCTTGAATGTCGTCCTTGTGAACAACCTGCTTCTAATAAGAATGAAGAGCCAAGGCGAAGGCAGCGATGACTGAAATGGACCCCTCACTGGTGTGTTCAGACAGCACCGTACTACCTTTTCTCTTCCCCTACATCCCTCTAGCCATGTGCGGGCAATTTTCTCCTTTTGTCGGTTAACACTCTTCCTCATCTGGATTGCCTTCAACTATGTGACAACAAAGAACTCAAGCACCAAAATAGCAGCAGCTACATATCCTCTGCATGACAGTGTAATTTCTTCTGCCTTAAGGCTGTGTCTAGCACTGAAATCAGAGTCTGTTTACTTCGATCTGGTGCTTCATTACACTGGGAGGGATTTAACTCTTCCTTATAAACACACAGGGGAATTATCTCTCGGCTCTGTTTAGCTTAGAATTGGAGATGAAATTGTGCAGTTCTTTCTGCTGCTGAGCCAGTCATGCCATTGAACAAAAACTTACCTCTCAACTTTATTAGACAAGGAAGAACACTGTGCTGTCTCTTAAAAAACTCAGCAACACAATTATTAGAACCAAGGCAGAACATTTTTGGTGGCAATGAGTCCAGGAAATTAATCTTGAAGGTTTCCCATTTGACTTGGGTGTTTAGTTTTGTCTTCAGATGTTTCTGCTAGGGAATCAGCACTTCTGAATTAAAGAGTTTTACCAAAGAAAAGTTGGCTAGGGACAGTATGTATGTGTAAAGCTGTGTTGATTATCAAAACATTCTAAGTGACTCTGCTCCTTTATAAACCAGTGTTCTATAATCTCCCATTCAGAAGAAGCCAGTCATCTTTAACACCACCTTCCGTCTTACCCATAATCAGCTAGTAATCTCTGTGTCTACTGGATTCTGCTTCTGAGACTCCTCGCTCAGCTGTTCCCTCTTCTCCATGCCCAGTTCTATCTTTTAGGTTCTTATAATCTCTTGCCCAAATCTTTAGAAGAGTCTACTAATTTAATTCTCAGCTTCCGTTTTTTTCCCCTCCAAGTTCATTTTCTAAATTATGAGTAAATATTACAATCCGGTTTAAAAGACTTCTGTAAACCCCACCACACAGAGGTTCATGGATGTATTCCACATACAGAGGACAGCTCCTGGCACAGGATAGGTAGCTAATGTTTGTCTAATGAATGAGTACACTCTCCATTGTTGGGGGTATGGAAAGCCACCGTGTATTGGGTATCTCCAATGAGGTACACGTGTCAAGTCTCCAGCATTTGCTTGATCTCGACTTAACCCTGTTGTTTTAATTCTCGTAAAAACAGGTTAGATAGATATTAACATTCTCATTTTAAGTATGAAGAAATGGAGGCTCTGAGCAATTATATAACTTTCCCAAAGTCACAAGACTAATAAATAGCAGAGCTTGAAGTGAAGCCTGAATTTTTTTTAAAGCCTGAATTCTTAATCTAATCTGCATTTATACCTACAGGATGAAGCTTAAAGTTTTCTTCCTGCTCCTTGAATTAATATTTTACCATATTGCTTGATATAAACAAAAGAATATATGCAACATCATTGAATTACAGAGTCGGAAGGAAGAATGGAAGGGAGGAAGGGAGGGAAAGGGGAAGGGAAAGGGGAAGGGAAAGGGGAAGGGAAAGGGAAAGGGAAAGGGGAAGGGGAAGGGGAAGGGGAAGGGGAAGGGAAGGGAAGGGAAGGGAAGGGAAGGGAAGGAAAGGAAAGGAAAGGAAAGGAAAGGAAAGGAAAGGAAAGGAAAGGAAAGGAAAGGAAAGGAAGGAAAGGGAGGAAGGAAAGGAAGGGAAGGAATTAAGAAAAGAAGGAAAGAAATGAACAAACAGACAAGCAACATGGTTTTAAAAGTGGGTGGAGGACCTGAATGGACACCTTACCAAATAGGAAAATAAACATAGTAAAAGACGTTTAACATCATTTGACATCAGGGAATTGCAAATTAAAACAAGGAGATATCATTACACGTTTATGAAAATGACTAAAATCCAAAACACTAGCACCGCCAATTCCAGGTAAGGATGCAAAGCACAGGAACGTTCATTCATTGCTGCTGAGAAAGCAAAAGTGATAGAACCACCTGGAAGACAGTCTGGCAGTTTCTTACAGAACTAAATATAGTCTTAACATATGACCCAGTAAGTCATGCTTCTCGGTCATTACTTAAGTGATGTGACAACTTATGTTCCTAGTAGAGCCTGCATGCGAATGTTTACAGCAACTTTATGCATAACTGTAAAAACTGGAAGCAACCAAGATGCCCTTCAATAGGTGAACTGATAAGTTGGTATAGCCATACAATGGAATATTATTCAGTCATAAAAACAAATGAGAGCTATCAAACCATGAAAAGACGTGAGCACACCAACCCCAGATTTCAGTGTCCTGGTGTCTACTCTCCAATAAAATTTCTTCGAGAAATGGCTGATCCTAAGGTTGGGGTAGGAATTGTACCAGGTGAGTCTGGAGCACCTTGGAGTTCCAGACATTTAGGAAGTGTCCCCCTAAAAAAGCCCTGAAATATAAAAAAAGACCCCTCAACCCCCAAAACTTGACAATGACAAGGGTATGTCAAAAGAACATGCTACCAACTAAAAGCGAACAATTCAAGCAACAAAATAGTGTTACATAATAATCCAAAGTATGAAATAAATATCCAAGTCTATACCCATACAATTGAACAGATGAGGGGGGGTGGAGACACAAATGTTCCATGAAGAATTCCAAATAAATTATGCAAATACTCTCTTCTTAAGACGCTCCTTCTTAAGGAAGTAGAGCGTGACTCCTCACTCTTTCCGCGTGCTCCACACAGTGATGTCCTTCTGAAGAGGACAGTACGAAAAGGGGAAAGAAAGTAACTACCGTGGAAAAACCGAAAATGCTACCTCGGGCAGTCGATCAAAGTTAATATTAACAGCAAGAAGACATGTTGATAGGATATGGCCTTGATAGGATGTGATGTGGCCCTTCTGCCACAGTGATGCGTTGGTCCTCCTAAGTCTAATCATGAGATAAAAACATCAGACAAATTCCTATTGAAGGACATCCTATAAAATACCTGGCCAGTATCAAAACTGTCAACATCATCAAAAACTAGGAAAAAAACCAACACAAAACAAAAAAAAACAAGGAAAGTCTGAGAAACGTTCACAGCGGAGAGAAGCCTAAGGAGACATGATAACTAAATGTAATGTGGGGTCTTGAGCGGGCGCCAAGAACAGAAATGTTAGGTAAAGAAAGACAAAACAAGGAAGTCTGTGTGAATAAACTGAACTTTAGTTAATAACAATGTATCAATATTGGTTTATTCATTGTGACAAATGAGCCACACTAAGATAATAGGGGAACCCAGATATGGGGAACCTAGAACTTTCTGTAACATCTTTGCAATAATTGTGAGAGTCTAAAATCATTCTAAAATATAAAATTTAGATAAATACCTATGTATTTATGAAAGTACCTATAAATGTACCATCGGATCAAGAACTAGAACATTATCTGTAACTTTGCATCCATCCTCTGCTCCTTGCCCCTCCCTTCTCGCTGCCTGATTCCCCATGACCTTGAAAGTCATTAAAGTTATGGTGCTAAACTTTGTGATTATTACTTCTTTCCTTGTTTTTGCTATGGTCTTACCATGCGAGTATGCTGGTATACCTTTAAAAGTTTTGCTCGTTTTTAGGCTTCATAGAAATAGCACTGTACTTTATACTGTCTTCTGCGACTTACACCAGTAGATTATGAGAACATTTATTACAGAACTGTTTATAAGAGCAAAATCTAGAAACAAAACAACCGTCCCAGAGCAGATGCATGAGTAAGTAAATCATGGTATATTTACACAATTACACAGTGAAATATTACACAAAAGTAAAATATACGAACTATATACAATCATGTGGGTGAACTTCACGACAATGTTGGGTGAAAACAGGTAAAGGCTTTCATCTGATGCAGAAGGCCCTTGCCAAAAGGCTATAATCCACACCTATCTCACTTCCTTGAAACCTATATTCCAGTCACACCAAGCTTCCCACAGTCTCCGACACTCACTTGCCTTCTTTTTATAAAAGCCACCCACAGAAAGTATACAGTTCGATAGCTTGTAGTATATCCAACAGAGATGTACAACCACTACCATACTCAGATTTAGAATACTTTTTATCACACCACAAGCAATCCCACAGCCATTAGCGGTCATGTCCCATATCCTTCCACCCTGTCCCCAGCCCTAGGCAACCACCAATTTACTTTCTGTCTCCCCGGATTTTCCTGTTCTGGACAATTCATTTAAACGGTATCCCAGGATATATGGCTAACAGGCTTCCTTCACTCGGCATCATGTTTTCAAGGTTTGTCTACATTGTAGGATGTATCAGTACTCATTCCTTCTCATTGCCAAATGCCATTCTGTTGTGTGGATATATACACCTGCTTTTGTACATCCAGTTTCTTCTGCCATTAGTGGCTTTGTCCTGCTCTCTGCCTGTCAAGTTCCT
Organism: Ailuropoda melanoleuca; assembly: GCF_002007445.2. Taxonomy (NCBI): domain Eukaryota; kingdom Metazoa; phylum Chordata; class Mammalia; order Carnivora; family Ursidae; genus Ailuropoda; species Ailuropoda melanoleuca. The sequence goes on along the minus strand of NC_048220.1, from coordinate 108,539,953 downwards.
ACTCACTCACCCCTCAAAGCCCATGTCTGAGATCACTTCCCCAATTCTCATGGCCCTCTGTTGAAGCATTATTATTGTACTTTTCACACTGTATTATGATAATCCATGTGTACCTCCGCCCCCCATGCACTAGTGTGTATTCTGGCCTCCCTAGGCACAGGGAGAGAACTTTGCTCATTTTTGGGTTCGTAGGACCTGCACAGTTTGATCAACAATAACGACTGAACAGATACTTTTTGAATTAGTGAATGAGTAGATTCTTCCTATATTCATCCAGTTTACACTTATTACACAAAAGGAGTAGGTAATAGTGTGGAAACAGTATACACTAATGCAGTGTTACTACAACCCCAAACACGGGCTGACATAGGATTTCTTCATTTCAAAACTTGATGGCCTAGGACAAGTTACTTAACCACTCCAAATCCCATCTGAAACTTGAGGGTGATGACATCGCACTCAGTCAGTTATTGACTCTATAAAGTTATGTTTATAAAGAATTTAACCCAACAGCGGTAGCCATTACCAATAATAAAGCCTATGAACAGAGGGGTGGGGAAGGGAAGAGGGACATTTAAGAACATCCGGTTCAAAACCCTCATTTTCCAAATGAAGGAACAGACAAATGGAGAGATTGGGGGAGATTCTAGAGGCTGCCTGGCCTCTTGAGGAAGGAGCGTGATGTGACGGAACGACCCCACAGTGCGCAGTACAGCACGCACGGGACGTTGACTTCCGGCTCTGCCTCTGACTAGTTAAATTTCTCTGGGCAAATTACTAAATGTTCTAAACTCCAGTTTCCTTTGAGTGTGAGACGACAATAAATACCTAGCTTACAGAAATGAATTAAATGAGAAACTGCTTCTGGAGGCTTTTGATGCTGATGGTGGTGATGAGCACACAACTGAATGATGCAATGCCAAATTAACGGACTGGCAGAGAAAGTTTGGGAAAGAAGGAATGTGAAGTCTCACAAAAAAGCCAGAAATCATTTTAAAAGGGAGATTACATTTTAGGAAAAGTGGTTTACAGTCAGCCTGCAGTTGGAACAGTACCTTGTAAACATCACTGGGTAAAATAATGTGGGGTCTTTAGGAATAAAAGTTTATGAAACTAAAAATTACTGTTCATCTTGCCCTCTCTTCTAAATGGCTTGTCTTTAAACTTCCCGGTATTTTCTTTCTGATATTCCTGGAGCAGATCCTAAGGAAACAAATGTTCCCCTGAAGCCTCTAAAAGACTATCAACATAGTTTCCTTTCAAAAATGAACACCTTAAAGTTGACAACAAACTTCAAGGTAAGGAAGCAGGTGTTAACACAGAACTATGCCATTGTTTAAAAAGAACATTCTATTCCCATCATGTTCTCCTTAGGGTGTGTTTGGTTATTTACTAAACAGGGGCTCAACCCTCATCATTAATGAAATAGTAGCATACTCAAATTGTAATGGCCCAGACAGACGAAAGTTATAGGTCACCATCTAAAGCACAGACAGTCTCTAAATCCCTATAACTGGATAATATATGAAGATGTCAGGAACCTAAAGATTACCTCTCTCCCCTCTTATGTACTGGTTCCCTTAGTTCTTTCCAAGATCCATTTTCAAAAGGGTCCCTTAAACCTCATTTTTTTCATTCAGTTTTTAGCTTGGCTCTTTTACATGGATTATTTGTTAATTAAACAAGTATTTACTAAACTCTACACTGGGCAGCATTCTGGTTGATGCAGCCAAAAGAATGGATGCCCTTCTCTTGAGGAACTTACATTCTCACGAGATGGGATAAGGAATAAACAAATGACTATGTAATATGTGAGACAGTGCTATGAAGAAAAAATAAAAGGGTATAGAAGTAAAGAGTGACCGAGGGCAGGGGCATCAGGGAACGTCTCTTTAATAAGATAACAGCTGAGAAAATTCCTCAAGGAAGAGGGGGAGTAAGCCATGGGGATGTCTGAGCAGAGGGAATGGCAGGTGCAAAAGCTCTGAGCTGAGATTCTACTTACCAGGTTCAAAGAACACGAGGAGAACAGTGTGGCCAGAGTTGATGGAGCAAAAGGGGAAAAGCTAGAAGATGAAGCCAGGGAAGTGGGAAAGTCCAGATCATACAGCGTTGCTGCTTTTACCATGAAGAGCCATGGGACAGTTGTGAGGTTATCGTGTGACTTAATTTTTGAAAGATTCCTCAGGTTACTGGAGAAAACAGAGGGTAGAAGAGCAAAGGGGTGGTGGGGTGGAAGGGTGGGAGATCAGGTAGAAGGTCAGAGACCACAACTATTACACATGAGAAATGCTGGTGGTAGGAAGCAGCGGCGGTGGTGAGATGTGACTGGGTTCTAAATACGTTTTGAAAAAATAATTTTAATAACACACTCCTTTATGTTCATCACAACACATTCCTCTTTAAAACCAGTCCAAAGCCCACCTCCTCAAGAAAAGGCTTTAATACAACTCTATCATCTCCTAGCCACTCATAATCCCTCTCCTTTTCCTTTATCTATACTGGTAGTTGCTTCTTTTTACTTATACAGAATAAAGGTCACCACGGTCTCAGCCTAATGGAAACACAGAGATTATTAAGTTGCCAAGTGACATAACATGGCTACTTCCTAAGAAATGACAGTGGAACAGGCTTAAAGGCTAATAGATCTAGAAAACTTAAGAGGAACTGGGGCGCCTGGCTGGCTCAGTCGGTGGAGCATGTGACCCTTAATCTCGGGGCTGTAAATTCGAGCCCCATACTGGGTGTAGAGATTACTTAAAAATTAAAAAAAAAAATCTAAAGCAAACAAACAAAAAAACCAAACAAAAAACAAACTTAGAGGAACAAATTCTTATTTGTTCAGGCCCTCCCTTCTGATACCATCTCCTCACTGTGGGGTGAGGCAATCTTCGGCATGCTGTAAGATCAGTTCAAACTCTTCTTGTGGGTCCTTCAGTGTTTTTTCAAATTTTGCATTTGACATAGTGCATGGACTTTAATTTTCAACTAACAACTTAACCCAACATATTTAGATAATGGTGTGAACTTCTCATTTATTTCATCACTAAGTTAGAAGACCACAATATAATGGCATTACAGTAATTATGCAAAAACAGATACAGAAAACATTTTCTCTAGCTGTGTAAAATGTGAGAAAACGCACAGAAGGTTCTAGAAAGATACATACCACAGTCTCAACAGTTACCTCTAGGGAGTGAAGTGGGAAGTAGCATGTAAATTAGGGTAATTAAAGAAGACTTGGCTTTATAGTAATGTCTCACATACTTTTGAGAATTATTGTCTCATTGTACAGTTAATTTTGAAAGGATCCATGTTAGTTATTTAGCATCTTTGGCATTACTGAATTAAGACAGTAGTTATTAATATGTGAAAAAAAGCTTCATGGAAAATTAATACTTGTATTTCATATTCTACTTTTACCCAAATATTGGGTGTAGTTAAAAAGTTCTTTTTTCAAACAAAGAAACATACTTCAATTCATGAGAAGAAGAATACTGGCTCTGCTTACATTCTAGACCTTTGATAATGGTGAAAACGCATTTTTTTTTAAACATTCAATACCCTTTATCAGATTGTATACCCTCTATCAGGTTCTATACCAGAAGAAAATCTGGCTAAAAGGTTGTGTTAACGAACAGAAGTTGGGTCCAGGAATGAAAAAATGGGGATAAGGGGGGCACGTGGCTGACTCAGTCAATAGAAAATGTGACTCTTGATCTCAGGGTCTTGAGTTCAAGGCCCACGTGGGGTGTCAAGTTTACTTAAAAAAAAAAATGGGGATGATAATAGTAAAACCAGGTTCCTACCCAGGAAGCCCGTAAGAAATAGCAAAAATATAAAACAGCCACTGACGGAAAGAAATTTTAGCAGTAGTTAGAGGTAGAGAAATCCAGGACTTGTAGAGTCATGGTTTCTAGGAGTCCTTAATCTCTAGAAGGTTGCCTGTTATCTTCTTTTCTGTTTAAATTCCCAGTTGTGCGATCTTTTTCCTTAGCTCTTCACAGTAGAATCACTTTATCACTTCCAAAAGAAATTCATCCTACTCGCGGCAGAGGATGTTAGGATGCCGAAACAACTACACAAGAATCCTGTACAAGGCAGGGCATCACGAGGATGCAGCACTCCGCATGTCCAGCTGACTTAGGCCTTGAGGGACTACAGGGCTGGCTACCAGTCTGCCAGCCTGTGGGGGTGACAGGCTGATATTTCCTAGAAACTGTGAAGAGCGTGCAGAACGTTTTCACTGTGTGGCTCATCCTTGCCGGAAGACACCTAGCAGACTTGGAGGTGCCAATGAACTTCTTTGCCCCGTGCTTGCCTGTGTTCGCCGTGGCCACACCCATCCTGCCCTCCTGCCCGGCCCGTGCACAGGCCGACCTCACGCGGCACATCCGAAGCTGGAATCCGAGTGTGAAAGCAAAGCGCTACGTGAGGTGCGGCTTTCTCAGGACGACAGCAAGCAGGAAGGCCGCAGAAGCTGACTTAGTTTTTTCCATGTCTCTGACGGCGGCCGAGGTGCAGATACACGGGGCATGCTCCCAGTTCAACAATAGGAACTCGTTTCATGCCCCCATGTTTCACTCGAAACTAAGTGAGTTAGTAGAACTCATTATTTTGTCACCCAAAGGGTTTGCCTGCGACTTCTTGTTTTTATCTCAATTAATTTTGTGACTGCCGGACTAACACGAATTACCACTTCCATGTCTTGCACTTTTGATTTAAAAATAAAGCTAATCTGGGAGGTGTTTAAAGCTTTATTAATATTTATACGGCCATTAGCGGTGGCTATGAGGTTTGCAAGCTTCTTTGTAAAATAGAAATTCTCCTTCCAATATGGTCTCTTGGCTGCAGCTCTCCCAACTCCGACCACATCATTTTTAACATTTTTCCTAGGGCATAAAGCAGAATTTCACTGAAGGTCACAGGAAAGTTGGTTTTGGTTTTCCCACCATTTATCTTGCCCATTCTGCTCAGTGAGTCAGACTCGCATAATACACTTCTTTCTCTGACTTTCTTCAGAAATCCAGAGGCAGCTCTTTCTCCCACAGAAGTGCATGGGTGCCGAGTAACAACCAAGCACTATTCTTTACCAGCCGTTTTGCCTCCCTCTGGGCTGAATGACTGGGCAAGGGACAAAAGAAGTGCCATGGTTTTCCAATCGGATACTGAAATACTGACGAAGGGATGATTCCGCAACAGAAAGGATACAAAGGGTATGATCCATTCCAGACGTGGCCTATGACCCCGTATCCTCAGCTGCCAGTTCCCTGACCTCCAAAACAAACAAACAAACAAACAAACAAACAAAACCAATGCTTTTAGCATTTTAGGGCAACAGCAGAAAACTCAGCAGGAGATGTGAACATCTACTGGGAGTAACAAGTCCTGACCAAGTATTACAATGGGACAAATAAAAATAATTGGACTGTCTTGAGAGAAACGGCTTGGAGAAAAAGCCAGCCTGCAGCAGTTCCATAAGGGTAGGAAGCTATACAGCAGTTCTCTTGAATTCTTACCCCAGATGTGTGATCTCAGGCATGGGATCTGGGCACTCTGTCTTAATTTCCTCGTTTGGAAAGTGGGGATAATAGGACCACTGCCCATGAAAGTTTCGTGAGTACCGAAGAGTTAATGGAAGAGAACATTCCGCATGGTGTGCCAGCAGCCATTCAGTGCGCCGTAAGTGCTTGCTGAATGGTAAACATTTGGACAAACCAAGTCAAACATTAAACTGAAGAGCAAATAAGATACAATCCATATTAAAATCATAGTACCTGTAAGCCGTTTCTACAGACAACTACAGAACTAAACAAAACAGAGAAGTGCAGTTTGAAACACAGGAGTTTTAACAGTTTTCTCTCCTGTTTGTTTTTTTTTTTTTAAAGGGAGGTACACCTGGGTGGCTCAGTCAGTTCAACCGTCTGACTCTTGATTTCAGCTGGGGTCATAATCTTGGGGTTGTGGGATCAAGTCCTGTGGCAGGCTCCACATTCAGTGGGGAGTTTGCTGGAGATTCTCTCTCTTCCTCTGTCTCTTCCCCTACTTGTGCTCTCTCTCGCTCTCTAAATAAATAAATCTTAAAAAAAAAAAGGGGGGGGAGTGCAAATTCAAGGGTAACTAGAACTACTTGATCTCCAAGAGAGACGTAGCTGTTGTGTTTAATAATAACTTGATTTGCCAATTACGCGTATATGCGAACCTGGCATCTTCTAAGTGTTGCTCTGCGCAATGTTAGCCAGTAAGGTAGCCACTAGCTATATCCAGCTACTGAGCACTTGATACGTGGCTGGTCCAAACAGGGTTGTGCTGTTAAGTACAAAACCCCTTTTCATATCACAGTGCACGNTTCAAGGGTAACTAGAACTACTTGATCTCCAAGAGAGACGTAGCTGTTATGCGAACCTGGCATCTTCTAAGTGTTGCTCTGTGCAATGTTAGCCAGTAAGGTAGCCACTAGCTATATCCAGCTACTGAGCACTTGATACGTGGCTGGTCCAAACAGGGTTGTGCTGTTAAGTACAAAACCCCTTTTCATATCACAGTGCACGTCACATTTCAAAGGCTTTGAAAATAAAACATCTCATTAAAAATTTTTAATACTGATTACATGCAGAAATTATAATGTTTGGGGGCGCCTGGGTGGCACAGCGGTTGAGCGTCTGCCTTCGGCTCAGGGCGTGATCCCGGCGTTCTGGGATTGAGCCCCACATCAGGCTCCTCCGCTAAGAGCCTGCTTCTTCCTCTCCCACTCCCCCTGCTTGTGTTCCCTCTCTCGCTGGCTGTCTCTATCTCTGTTGAATAAATAAATAAAATCTTAAAAAAAAAAAGAAATTATAATGTTTGGAAATACTGAGCTAACTAAAATGGAATATTAAAATGTCACCTATTTTTTAAAATTTATTTGAATGTGGCTACTAGAAAATTTAAACTACTTATATGACTCACATTTGTGGTCCACATCTATTTTTGGACCATGCTGGCTTAGATCAAGAAAAAGAAGCCATGCTGTTCTTATTATTTCAACTTCGAGCCATCGGTTTGAGTACTTATTCTGCTAAATGTTTTAAAACATTATTTCTAAGAATCACAATAGCTTTGTGTAATAAGCTGTTTCCTCTCTCTTCATAGATGAGGAGAAGGTTTCAGAGTGTATACTGCCTCAAATCACAAAGCTTGTACTGTTGGGAGCAGGAATGAATCCACATCTCTCTGATTCCAAAGCCTGGGAGCTCTCTCCTGTGGAACTAGAGGCACATGAGGGGAAAGGGGGCTTTCCACGAGCAAAGGGGAGCCCAGCCCTTCCCCAGCAGGGCACCTTGCAGGGTGTGTAAACCGCCTAGTCTTATAAAAGCACAGACTTCCACAGAGTTTAGAGACAACTCGGGTAGTGCTTTATCTCCCGGGAACAAAGCCACTCTGGGTTCCATTTTACCTAAGCAGAAGCCTCCACCTGTTAATAACAGAAAAATCTGGAAAAGAATTCACAGGCAACACAGCAAACACTTTAAAAGGAAATTTTAAAGTGGAAAATATGCACAAAGATGTTATTTGCCATGTTATTCATAAAACATTCCAGAGGGGGCTAATTAAAAAGTGATAATTTTGATACCTAGTTAACAGGAGAGAATGCTTAGATGTTATAGGACATAAAAATAAGAATATGGCATCATGCACACCCTTTATTATAACTCTGTCAAAGGACCTCTATGTAAGCAGAAAACCGATAGGAACATTTTAATTGGTAATAGCTTCATATTAGGGCAATTCTCAAATGGTGGAGAGGCAGTTTTACCCCCAGGGGACAGGTGGCAAATAGGGAGGTATTTTCAGTGTTCAAAGCTCAGGGGGTGCTACAGGTCTGCCTCTAAACATCCCACAAAATCCAGGATGACCCCCCCCCCAAAGAAAGAGTTCTCCAGCCACAGATGTCAATAGTGCAAACACTGCAAAACCCTGTATTAGGATAATGGGATTATAAATTTGTTTCTATTCCACTTTCCACATTTTTATAATGTTATTTTACAATACGAATGTAAAGAAAATTACTGAAAAAAGAGTAACACAGAAATGAAACCATAATCACCAACACAGATGGTTATGATAAACATGGGGCAATGGTTACGGGAAATTGAAGTAGGGTCTATTAAAGAGATTCCTCTTAAATATTTTAGATTCACTGAAAACTACAACCAAAAAGAATATATGTAAGTTACTTACAGATTAAAATTTGGCCATGTTTGCTCAATCACGACTTGCAGTAGGAATGACTGATTCAACATCTAACAGGAAATTGGCACTCCCTCCACTGTTGGGATAGCATTTGCCAAATATCAAAATATTTTTCTCACTCCTCTGAGGAAGTAGTATTTCATGGGTGTTATTATTACTAAGATTTGACAATATATGCTATGTACACTGCATTTTAGGAAGAGAAGAGAGATTTTTCCTGACAATTTTCTCCAGTATTTGCATCATTTTAGTGAAAAATAGAAGCGTAAAACTTACACTTGTGTAACAGCTGTTTATTTTTTTTAAACAATTTTATTTATTTATTTGACAGAGCACAAGCAGGGGGAGCGGCAGGCAGAGGGGGAGGGAGAAGGAGGCTCCCCGTTGAGCAAGGATGTCCGGGCGGAGGGCGGTGCGGGGAGATCCCAGGACCCTGGGATCATGACCTGAGCCGAAGGCAGATGCCTAACCCACTCACCCACCCAGGCGCTCCGTGTAACAACTGTTTAAAAACTACGCATTATTTGTGAACTAAACTACTTGTACTAACAGATGATCTGATTAAAGATTTCACAAAAGTAGGGATATATGTCTTGCTTGCAGGCATGAGAGAGTGCATCTGCAAGCTGTTTATATACTCACCTTTTTCTTAGTTCATTTACATCAAAATGGAGATTTTAAAATAAAAAGCTAACAAGTTAACGCCTATGTAAATAGATTTATTGGTGCTAGGAATCTAATCACAGTGCATCCAATGTTTATGCCACAGCATCTGACCACAAAAAACTCAAGTGCTTTTACTTAATATTCAGAGCAATGGACAATTCAGTGTTTTCCTGGAGCAATAACCATGGCCTTTGTCATCTCCAGCAAATTGCACATGGTCTGACCTATGGTAGAAGTCAGTAAGTACTACGCAAATAAATGAACACTTATAAAATCACTCCTGTGCTAGCCAGAGTTGTGCCCAATCTCCTCATAAGAAGTCTTCTATACTTCAGTGTCCTTTCTTAAGTGTCACTCACCAAAACTGAGTACCCACCTCTATGCCCTTAGAGCAGGTGGCACGTACCACTGCCATAGTACTTAGTCAATTGCTGGTAAGCATTTCAAGGACAAGGACCATGTCTTGACACTATTCTCTGTTATCTTCAATACAGGCCTAGAGGATAAGGAAATGATGGCTCAAAGAACTTACCTACCACCCCCCCAGGTAAAGAGTAGTAGACTTAAGATCTGAACCAAGGACATCTCACTCCAAACTATCTTCTTTCCATTTTATCAAACTCCAGTGAAAACAAGAGTGGAGGTAAAGTATGGGAAGAGAAATTCATGAAGTAAAACGAAACAAGAAGGTTTAGATGTTCAGCATCTGGAGACAGGATGTAACTAGTGGGTTCTATTGCATTGACACAGACACTGAGAAACAGAAAAACACAACTGAATAAATTGATAAGACAATTCCACGTACCTCTAAAATAGTCTCTAGAAAGTCAATTCTTCCCCACATTTATGGAAAATCAGCCACGCCCACTTGGGCCATTCTAAGTGAACTTCTTGAGGATACAGACTATGTCTTTTGTCTGTTTCTGTATCTCTAATTTATAAGTTGTTGGAAGAATACAACATTGGTCCCAGTTCTACAGAGTGACTTCAACAGGTAGACTGGGTGAGATAAATCCTATAATAGGCAGCAAACTGTCAGACAGGGCTATTAGCCTAAACAAAGCAGACAAGAGATCCTGAGGTGTATTTATCTTAATGGCAATTTCCCAAGGACAAAAGATGGGAAAGTTTATCAGGATCATGCCATCACACTGTTACGACATCCTGGACAGGCTCTTTGTACGGTTGATATGTTAATATTGGTATTGTTGGAGTCAGTAATTAGGGAAATGGGGTCCCGGAGCTATACCCTTGGTTTCTAGCTTGGCTCTGCCACTTCCTAGCTGTGTGACTTTAGGTAATTTTAGGTGCTTTAGCTGTAAACTTAGGCCAGTAATGGTATCATGTCATCTTTTTGTTAGATTAAATGCAAGCCAAGTAAAGCAGTCAGAACACTACCTAGCACAATATACAGGCTTAATACATATTTGCTATAATTACTGTTGTTGTTGTCATTGTTATTTCCAAAATGCTGTATTAATATATAATTTATTTTAAAGAATCGTGGGCCTCTGTGAGATAACATGACATTCACAAAAGTATTGAAAGTAAAAAAAAAAAAATTAAGTTCTCTGAATTTGGACGAATCTAGTAATTAGGGAAATTTTTATTAATTCAAAATTAATCAGGAAAAGCCAAAAATAGATGGTGGTAGTAATAACAATAGTAATAATAATTCTCCCTCTAAAAACTTAATTGTATGATTATATATGTATATGTGTGTTAAAAAACTATCTGTAGATATACCAATAAATGTTTTAATCACAAAAATGATTGGCAGCTTGTAGAAGATAGAGCTTGAACACTTCAAATTTGCAAAGAAGAACTGCAAATCATTCACAGAAGATTCCAAGTTGACAAGTGAGCTCAGGCACGGTAAATAACAGTTACAGTTTAGTCTAAATCAGATTTGTTTTTTTTCAAATGCATATTCTGTTTTCAAAACCAGACCCAAGCTGCAGCCTTCAAGTGAGAAACCTGGAATTCTTATGGGCCTCTGTGCTTTTTTGGTGCACTAGCATTCAGAACCTCCTGTTGAACTGTGCAGGGGAAAATGGCAGCTGATTAGAAGACAAGAGTTACACATTGCCTACAATAATAATGAAGAAGAGATGCCCCTCCAAGAATGCCACTGAACTAGTTTTCGTCCTAATACTATAGGTTGTAGGATACATCTTTTTATTTATTTTTATTTTATTTTATCTTCTCCTTCTCCTTTTTTTCTTTTAGGATACATCTTTTTAAAATCATACTGCAGACGGGACAGGCTGTCTAGGAGCAGTCCGGTCACTAGCACAACGGTTCCCCATCATCAGTCCTACCATCTGTGCTCTGAGTGCTCTCCACACAGGGGCTTAAACAGACTTTGAACTGGCCAAGGTCACTGCGCAGCCAGCCTCCACAGATGGGGACAGTGTGAAAAACCTAACTGCAGCTGTGGACAAACACAAACAAGGACACACATGGTTGACAACATCCCTGTCTAGACATGATAGTGGCTCAGTGTCACCGAGTACAAAAAAACAAGGACATGGTATTTCAAGGTAACTAGCTTTCAGGGATAGTTATAATCATTAAGGAAATGCTATTGTCATGTGGTCTAAATGTCTCCACAGTGATTTTTAAGTATCAATAAAAAGTGGTAACAGAGAAGTAATATTTCCTATCATACACACATTTTCTCCACAAAATTTCTCTACAGAATTTCTCTGGAAAACAATGCCTTTCTTCAACAAAAAGATAGGGCTTGGCAATCAGTACAGCTTCATCACTCATTTGAAGAAAAGTCACAAATGTCACCAGCACTTAGCACAAAAGATACTGAGTTAGTAAATGAAATAGAAGCGTCCTCTTTTCTCTTATTTATTTCATCCTGTAACGGGATTTCTTTTTCGCACTTGTTTTCTAAAATGAATTACTTCATTAGAAATGTTACTCACGGTGGCTTTGACGACATTTATTGGGTACATATACCTTCCATTCAATGCTCCTAAGAAACTCAGGAAAACGGAATCACACATTGAAGTTGGTATCCTAGATTTTCCCCCTTAAAATACATAGGGCCCCAGAGAATTTGGATTGTCAATGTCTTTTCTAGATACTCAACATATCTGGTCACTTAGGTTTAAAGCCAAACTGGTTGTGTGTTACTTTTAGAGAAGTTGTTAAATTTAAAATAAGTTATCAAGCCAGTGCTATTTCAAAAGATTGTTGATAAAAAAGAACATTTAACTGTAACCATACTGAACAGACAGTTGATTATAGAAAGACATGTCAGTGCACATATGGCAGCCGGGTAAATTATGCACATCTGGATTACTTTTGGCAAGAAACATAGCTAAGTGTCTAAAGCCAAGTTTAGCAATCTGTCACTAACAATATGTACATTTATTTTAAAATGTCAAGGGCTCAAAGTCATATTTTCTATTTCTTCATAAACCTTCCAGCTCTTCGTAAGACAGCAAACAGGTGACAAAATGCATTGCCCAAACTGCCAAAGGCTGTATAAATAAGGGGTAATTTTGAACTTCTCACCACATATACGAGAAGACTCAAACTCTGAAGCAAACTCCTGCATTGTACGAGGTACTAAATCCAAAGCTCAAGTAAAAGTGTTAACATTTTACTTCAGAAAATGGCTGGAAAATGCCTTCATTTAAAAATATGGAATTAACACTGTCACATCCTGGGTAAAGCAAACAGGAATAGTCTGATGGTGTCAGTATAAGTATATATAAGTAGATGAAAGGAAAAGACCAATGACTCTGTGATCCTCCCAGATTAAATTTCCTTTTTCCTATTGCCAATTACTGACATCATTTAAACCCTAAAGAAATGTTTTCCACCTTCTCGTCCCCCTTGATTAAAAGAACAGCCAAGAGACATGAGGGTGGCTCAAACTAGCAGGAACAAGAAGTCTTACAACCGGCTGTCTGAGTATCAGCCAGGTGGGAATGTAGCACTGCCTGTAAGCACAGAACTCATCTCGACTACCATGCCTCTCACTAGTTACTCTAACATTCCAGCTTCTTAAGAGCTTCAGGAGGAATGCCAAGTTAGAGCATGGAGACTGGCTGGGGCCCCGTCATTCCAGGTGTTGCCTTCTGGTCTCATATGCGCTGGCAGCAGAGAAAAACCAGAGTGGAACTATTTTATTCATAGGGTGCTAATCTGGATATTCACACTGTGTGTCAGCCTCTCTTCCAGCTCACTAATTTGGTAATTTTACTGTTGATTAGGATCTTTACTATATGCCCAATCTCCATGTGATGAGAAAAAAAAAAATCCTACGTCTGCAACATGTACAGATACTGGCATTCAAACACCAGATCGACTGCTCACAACCTGAGCCTCATCTACAGAATGAGGATGATGGCGGCACCTACCTCCCTGTGTGGTTGTGACATGTTTACTCAGATCATTCTTATTCCTTTTCTCCTCTGTAATATGACGGGCTACGAATAACACAGTTCATAAACCACAGATTGCCAATAAAATGCTGTGAATTCAAGGGAAAGCTTAAAAACAACCGAGAAGGGGAGAATAATAAAGAAGGTAAGGATCAAAATAGGAAATGATGTTGTCAACTTTTAATTTGTAGTTAGTTCTATAAAGTTTGATGCATGAGAGCACTGAAATCTGTATGAGCTTCAATGTCCTTCCCCAACCAGATGGATGAGACAAATTGCTATGGTGTGAAGGCACAAGTTCTCAGAGCTATGAGATTCTACCATTCACTAGTTCAAGGGGATTTTAATTTAATGGTATTAGAGGTATAGAGTAAAATACATCTATTTTCTTCTTCATTGTGATCTTCTCTGTTTGACAGTATAGCTTTATTTTAAAATATATCTGGCACAATAACTCTCAAATAAAAGGTATGTATAAGCAGATAAAAGGTTAAGAGAATTTTAAATTAACTGAGTCTATTTGCCCATATTCACCAACCAAAGTCTCAGTGGTAGCAATCCTCACAAAGTCTCCATGTTTTTAGTCTCTTATTCCTTACATCCCCGGGTTTTTATGTCCTCATGGGACACAAAAGGTCTAGAAAGGTCAGCACATCAGATAAGTGGAACTTTAAGTACCAGACGATTCCAAGATCTACCAAGCTGAAGAGAAACTCTGACAAAAACTCAATGCAGACCTGACAGAATGAGTCTTAGCACTGAAAATAGGACAAGGAAAGCCATGGCTTGCCGTACTACCTTTTTGCTTTAAATGAATTCAAGTCTTCTGGCCCACAGAAGCTCTTAATTTACATGGCAAAAATCAATGCTCATAATCTTTGCTAAATTAGGGAGAATATGGGGAATTCTTCTTTTTTTTTTTTTTTAAAGATTTTATTTATTTATTCGACAGAGACAGAGACAGCCAGCGAGAGAGGGAACACAAGCAGGGGGAGTGGGAGAGGAAGAAGCAGGCTCACAGCGGAGGAGCCTGATGTGGGGCTCGATCCCATAATGCCGGGATCACGCCCTGAGCCGAAGGCAGATGCTTAACTGCTGTGCCACCCAGGCGCCCCATGGGGAATTCTTCTAACCCTCAGATTCTGTTGCTGTCACCAGCCAAACAAGCAACTTCAAGAAATTGATGTGTTCTTCCCCAAGCAGACATGAAGCTTCTTCATACGGAATTATATGAGGTTTTAACTAACACTGTTTTTTTAAAAATATAGTTGGCATACAATGTTACATTAGTTTAAGGTGTACAACAAAGTGATCCCACAAATCTATACATTATGCTATGCTCATCAGAAGTATAGCTACCATTTATCACCATATAACGCTATTCTAATACCATTGACTATATTCCCTATGCTGTACCTTTTATCACCATGACTTATTCATTCCATAGCTAGAAGCCTGTATCTCCCACTCCCCTTCACACATTTTTGTCCATCCTCCCCCCACCTCCCCTCTGGCAACCCTCAGTTTGTCCTCTGTATTTATGGGTCTGCTTCTGCTTTTTATTTTTATAGATTGAACATGTAAGTGAAATCACACTATTTGTTTCTTAGACTTATTACACATATCATAATAACCTCTAGGTCCATCCATGTTCACAAATGGCAAGATCTCATTCTTTTTTATGACTAATATTCCAGTGTGTGTGTGGACACACACACACACACACACACACACCCCTCATCTTCTTTATCCCTTCATCTATCAAGGGACACTGGGGTTACTTCCATAACTTGGCGATTGTAAATAATGCTGCAACAAACAGAGGGGTGCACATATTTCTCCAAATTTAATACTATTTTTCTTAAGTCTTCTATAATGGTCATTTAAGATCTTACTCACAAGACAGCCAAAATGAAAAACGAAAAACAGAAGTTAGAACAAAATAGATAGACCTCATAGATATATACAGAACACTACACCCCGGAACAGCAGAATACTCATTCTTTTCAAATGCACATGAACTTTCTCCAGAATAGACCATATACTGGGTCACAAAACAGGTCTCAACTGATAAATAGAATTTACAATATTTAAAGGGCCTACCCACATAATATTCTTTTGAATTTAATTTTTTTTGCCCATTATTTATTTGCCCTTTTAAGGTTAATATTATGGGGGGGGGCAAACATAGTGAGTTATTCCTCATGCCCAAATTGTTGATTTTTTCTCTTGATGCTGAACCCAATTTGCTCCTAATCATGAATGTGTCACATCCAACTCAAAATCCTCAAAACAGCTTTTGCTTAGGATATATATAGTGCTTACTCCATAGGCTGATTTGAGTAACAGTACTGTTTACAACACAGGAGGAACCAGGCAGAAGTGGCTGCACTCCCTCTATGTAACTCACTGCCAAGACAATAACCAAAAACATGAACATACCCGGATCCTTCAAATCACCAAACGACATATGCTAAGAGCTCAATAACTCTCCTTCAGTAATGAGTTTTATTTTAAACTTCTATTAGATATACAGTTGACCCTTGAACACAGATTTGAAGTGTGTAGGTCCACTTATACATGGATTATTTGAAAAAGACAGTGATGTACCGTAAATGTATTTCCTCTTATGATTTTCTTAATAACATTTTCTTTTCTCTAGCTTACTTTAAGAAGCAGTATATAAAAATATGTGTATTAATCAAATGTTTATGTTACTGGTAAGGCTTCTAGTCAATAGCAGGCTATTAAGTATTTGGGGGACTCAAAAGTTGTAAGCAGATTCTCAATTGCATGGGAGTGGGTGCTCCTAACGCCTGGGTTGTTCAAGGGTCAACTGTCTAGAAGGCGACATTACTAGTACCTCATAAATTAGTTTTAAGAGCATTGGCCTATTGTAAATATTCAACCCTCCTTCTATCCCTTCCTCACATGAGTAAGTAAAACAGAAGCTTCCTTCAAAATTACTGATCTCCCTAAGACTGTTAAAATGACTATCCTCACTAAAATAAGACTGAGTGCACAATTCCTAAACAATTAGAATAAGCATCTTTTTCAACGACCAAAAATTCTCTGCTAAATGTAAAATATTAAATTATAAGAAGAATGATTACATATAAGCTCACTATTAGAGTGAACCCTGATAGCATGAACATAAGTTTAACATAATTTTAAATTGTTATTGTAATTAAGTGCTACTGTAAATTAACTAAACTGACAAAGGAACATGTGATTTTTAAATGAATTGCTACCAATACCTTATTTAATACAAAAGACTCAGTAGTTTATGGATTTCATTTAAATATCAAACTTAGTGCTTTAAAAAAAGTAAATGAAAAGATGAAGAGCAAGCAATATTTCAAAAATTAGTAATTCTACATTATAATTTATATAAACATGTAAAATGATCAGGATAAAGTCAGATGCTAGAATATCCATGTACGAATTAATGCCTATATTATAGTATTATTTTTAGTTCCTGGAAATAAGTTGGCTTTTTGTTATCTCATCACTTCTCTATGATTTCACTGGATAATTATGCATTGAAGTTTGTTACTCAAAGCATCCATTGTTGAACAGAACCAGACCCATCCAACCCAATAACCACAGAATAAAGAACTGAAAGAAAATCGAATATAACCATGGATCTTAAAAGGGAACCAAGCAACAAGCAAATAGGTGCCAACATTAAGTGCTAATGCAAAATTCTACTCCCTGACAAGTGTTCTTTTCACTTGCAAACCTACATAACACTTTCTGAAACTCATTTTGAATATCCTCTTCCTTTTATTTTTAAGTGTAGGAAAATCCTAAAATGTTGATGAGGGAAGAAAAAAAATTTTTTAAATCTCCTCTTCTAGATGCTCTTTCTAAATGAATTAGATAATCTGTGGGAAATTGGGCAAAGCGTATAGGCAGTGTTGTAAACTGTTAAACACCAAAAATTCTAAGTGAATTCAATTTTAAAACGTAGATTAATTTAAACCTTTGAGAAACAATCTTCCTAGGAGCACTTTCTATGAACATGGGCCCTGAATTGGGTACAATGGAATCACAACGTACTTCCCAGAAGGTATGCTCATTTTCAATAAAATATAAGATATAGAGATTCTACAGCTGGGACAGGTTTAGGCACTCTTCAAATAGTAATATTTCTGAAGATTAAACATTTTTAAATATTTCAAAAAAGCAAGGTAGAAAGTTGAGAGGAGCAGTGAAGGGAACAAAGGTCATGGGCACCAAACACATCATTCATTCAGGGCTGCTGGTTATAACGGGCAGTCTAATGTGAGGTATTTAAGTCAAACTTTTCATTTTTATGCATAATTCTTGAAAGATGCCTTTGGGGGGTGGATAATTTCAACCTACCAGTGATTTTTTAAACTAGGCATTTAGATATGGCTATAAAATTATTTTTGCTTGAATCATGTCCTCACCACCCCAAGAAAAAAAACAGAGGCCTGAAGTTTTGTATTTTTTCCCCCTTAACTTCACTTGAAATAATCATGAAAACATGTTAAAACCAAGTATTGAAATATTAATTGCAAATAAATATTCATGTTCAAAATAGTTCAAAATTCATAAAATATAAATATCAAACAGGGAGTAAAAAAAAAAAAAAATCCTGAGTTTATTCACTGGAGAAATTCAGCTGAGTGCTGGAGAAGCACCAGGTCGGTCCCTTACATGTCACACTGGAGCAGCAAAGACGGAAAAACTCTCTTTTCACTTATTGGAAGAAGGCAGTGACAAGAAGCTTTTGAAATTTCAAGTTTATAAGCTGCTCTAGCCTGCTTGGGCTGCCATCACAAATACCACAGACTAGATGGCTTAAACACAAACTTATTCCTCAGAGCTCTGGAGGAGGAAAAGTCCAAAATCAGGGTGCCACCATGGTCAGTTTCTGGTGAAGGCTTTCTTCCTGGCTTCTTGCTGTGCCACACAGGGCTATGGGGGGGGGTAGGAGGGAGATGATTGCTCTTCCTCTTCTTAAAAGGCCACCAATTCTACTGGATTGGCATCTTACCCTTACCACCCCCCTTAACCTTAATTACCTCATAAAATCCCTGTGGACAAATACAGTCACATGAGGAGTGAGGGCTTCAACGTAGGAATTTTGAGGGGACACAATTCAGGCCCTAGCTTAAGTCAAAAAATACAGACATCATTTATGAAAAGATATGTATCATATAAAGTTTTCTTACGTTTAGTTAGTGGTTCTTTTGTGATTTCTACTTAGTCTTGTTTTGAAGTTTTTAAACAAAAAAGGTGGTTAGAAGTATTTAGTCTTACTTGTTTGAAATAACAACTTCTATGGGTGCCCCACTAATGAACCAGGGAGCAATTAGTTTGTATCACAAATAATCAACTTGAGAAAGAACAAACCAAAATAGTACCTCACAATCGTTCTATGTGATGCATTGATGGTTCCAGAGAAGGAAGACATGATCCCTTCAACAGGTCTCAATTCTCCAGGACTTCTTAGTGTGAGCATCTCTACTCCCGAGTGATTCTAATACTGAAAGCTGAGTATTTCTTATTCAACCTGACCCCTGAATGCAAATCAACTACTGCATCTTGGGCACAATGGAAGAAACAGGGAAATGCTTCAATGTTGGATACAAAATGACTCTTATAAAAATCCTAAAAGATTTTCAGAGGAAGTTTTGACCCTTGAGGATTTTCTCTTTACAGGCGGACTTTAAAATGTGATCACCATGAGGAGATGAGCAATGTTCACTATATTGCTAAGCTACATTCTTTTGAAAAGACAGGTATGTATGCTCATTTGAAAAGAAAAAAAAATCCTAAAATCCTAAAAATCCTTAAAAAAAGGATAAAAATTATATTATGAAGCATCTCTTCTGATTGCAATTGCTGTTACAGATTGAGTATACAGCCTTCCAGTGATGCACTAAAGAAACACCGTCTACTCCTATTAGCCCTCTGCTTCTGCTGGCCTCTGAGCACATGCGGCTCTTACACATTTAATGCTCTGAGAAGCTCTTCCTTCTTAGTTCCAATATGTAGAGAGGGGGAAAAAAAAGCCATGTGCAAATACCATCTTTCAAATCTATGCAAATCTAGTCAAACATTTCATTAAATAGTATCTTAGAGTTGCCGAACAACAGGACATTTAAAAGACCTAGATTCAAAGTAACCTTGCCATTTCATTTCTGACTGCGGATGAGTGGTCACCTTTCTTGAAAATACGGGAAAAGCAAAGAGACCGATGAAGGCCTATACACCTTCATAACTTCGTGTGAAAATCTCTGAAGGGAACAAAGGATATTGTGTAAGCCAATGTGGCATGCCTAAAAGTTAGGATTTCACACAGTGCATTTCTTTTTCTCAGTAGTTGTGTTTGACAGTAAGACTTAATTTATCGAGGAAAAAATAACCGTGCTGCCTTTCTCCCGTCAAGAGAACAAATCAAAGAATTGCATTTCATGAGCAACGCCTTCGAATTAAGCAAGTGGGAGGAAAGAGAAAAGCTCGTGTTTTCTGCTGGGTGTTTGTGTAAGCAAATACATAGTGCCACTGTGGCGACTTAAACAACTGGGACTCACGGAACAAGGGAGAACTCCTAATGCAATTGGAATGGATGCAGTGGTACACTTTAATCTTTAAATAATTTTCTTGAATATTCTATTTTATGGGGATTGAGTACTCATTTGACTAACTTATTGTAGGGGTGGTTGTGCAAGAATTAAATGCACTCTGGATGGACACTGACAATGAGATAAATCTGGATATATTTAAATGCAACATAAATTGCTGCTTCAGGTCAAAAGTTTTTCCATGAGAAAATATCTCCAATTACAGCTAAAAGCAAGGGGAAGATATCTTTTCTCAGTATTTAGCAGCTTTTATAAAATCTTTTATAAGTATTAACAGGTATATGGTGATCACTGGATCTCTGAGTTGCCAAACTTTCAGCTGAAAAAGTTCCTAATCATCGGTTACAGCTGTAATATAGGACTATCATCACATAGAACTAGGAGTCCTGAACAAGATCAAAGGATTTTTTATTCTATTTAATAGGGGAGGTTTTTTCCTGTTTCAAAGGGTAAAACAACACTTCAGAAAAGGTTAATTACCCTGATCAGTTGTTCATTATCCAAGAGATTTACTAAGCATGTGCTACAGTTTAATGCAGTAGAGTGGGGGGTTGTGGAAATTAATCATACAGACAACAAGATGACCAGTGATCTATGTGGAGGTAGTAATCCTCACACTGTCAGTGTTTATCCCATAGGCAGGGGCCACTGGAACCAAGGGGCTGAGTCCCTAGTCTTCGTGAGGAGTCCCACCTCAGAAGAAATCAGGAAGTCGCCTGGGAGGACTTCTGGAAATTGACCAACCCAGGAGTGAAGGGCACTGCAGGCCCTTGGAACGCTCTTGTACCATGAGCCTCAGTGAGTAGACCCGGCACTCTCAGCTTATGTGACCAAACCCACAAGAGGTCTATGAGGCCTTTCAGGACACCGTAATACTTGAGAATGGGAGCCGAGTCTCAGCCCACAGATGGCTGCTGATAGACTGACTTGGGTGGGGTAAGACTATTCTTGGGCTCATCTAATCTTAGAGATCTGGAGACTCCCAGAGGGGTGGAAGAGTAGGATAGTTTCGGGGCCACCACAGTGGTGTTGACTTTCTCTGGAAAAGATCCAGGGGCTGTAACTTAAAAGTGGTCTTTTTTTTTTTTTTTTAGGAGAAAAGTGCAACAGAAAGAACCACCACCGTGTCCACCCTTCCATCTCAATACCACTCGCATCCCCAACTCCCTGAGAGAAACTGTAAGACCACCATTGTTTTTCAGGAACCCTGCCTGCACGAGTTGGGGGGAGCCCTGACACTGCCATTTCCCCTCTAGAGCTAGCTCTGTCCGTGGCATTACTGCACTGTAAGCTGAGGGGGCAGGGCTGGGTGCTCTCTGGAGAACAAAGTGCTAATGCTCAGTAATTTTGCAAATACACGAAGACAACATTGCCTACCTGCCAAGGGTGTGGCACCATGTTCTGGCAAGGAGGACTGCGACTGATTTCACTCATCCAAGCAAATTTTCAGGGTGTAATGGGAGTTGAAAAACATCATCTGCAAAGCTGCTACAGGGACAAATATGATTCGAAAATGATTGGGTGGGAGAGGTCATATTTATGAACCCTTAGCGAGGCTGTTTTATGGTTCAGATATTATTGATTTGGCTAATGTCTGAGTGTATGTATACATAGATTTTAATAAAAACCACCACACAATTTGAGAAACCACTTCACTGAAATTATAGAACAAATGTATCTTGGAAACTACACTTTGGGCAAGGCTGAATTCATTCACTTTGGGTGAACGGAGGGGACACTGCTACCTTGTCTATTCACTATAGAATGTGAGAATAGCAAAAAAGGATGGATTGTTTTAACTCTATCATCTTCACACTGCTTGGCAAACTATCAGGGATCAAAATACATCCAGAAAAATCTTTGGTTTTATTTAACATTTTACCAGTCTCATAATAGTATTCACCATATAGGTTATTCTTTTATTTTACTCCTCTTGATCTCCTTTCCTTATCCTTTGCCATAGTTTGGAACAATACTATTCAAAGTGTGACCTGAGGAAAAGACCAGTCCATAAATGAGGTAAGTAAGTAGAGAAATGAGGTAAGTCGAGAAACTGAGGATACTGAGAAATATCTGAAGAAATTTAACATGGCTATGACTTCCAAATATGTGGTCAGTGGTCTTATTTCATTGAATGTATCGATGAAAAGTACTGGTCCATGTTGGATTGGGGGTGGAGGTGGGAATCAGTCCTTCACTGCGAACATTTTGTATCGTATTGGTTTAAAATATTTGGCAAGCATGTAAAATATTTTAAAATTCCTTCAGCTACTCACATGCAACTTGCTGCAGAATTTATTAGATCAACACTTTGTAATCTGTACTCTTAGATATAAAGATGGCCTTTGGAACATCCCAGTTGCCTCTATTTTCCTTGGAAGGTTTTCAGTAGGAGAATGGTCAATGTTAGTGTGGTAAACATGGCTATGAAGAAAAGAGAAGAGACGGGGCACCTGGGGTGGCGTAGCGGTTAGCGTCTGCCTTCAGCTCAGGACGTGATCCCGGTGTTCTGGGATCGAGCCCCACGTCAGGCTCCTCCGCTAGGAGCCTGCTTCTTCCTCTCCCACTCCCCCTGCTTGTGTTCCCTNGAAGCAGCTGATGGATACTGGGGCAGACAGGCTTACAAATAATGGTACTCATCCATAAGTAGCCTGAGGCTCTAGATATCACACATATATCTTATCATCTGGACACTTCATAGTAATCTGGGTCAGGCCTAATTAATACTTGGACATATGAGCACTTTGCAAGATACACACTTTAAAAAAAAAAAAATCCCCCCTATGGCTGTTTAGTTCTAAAGTTCCATAAGTGCAAATAGCCCCACCCTGCTCACAGGAGATGGAGGGAGAGGTTTCATGACCCGAGGGGAGAGTTAAAGACAATCAGGCAATGAAAGGGCTATTACAGAAATGAAATTCATGCATGTATGTATTTTGAAGGAGCTCAAATGCACATTCATCAAGCGTAAATTTCATTAAGCTTTCAGTTGAAGAGATTTCTTGAAGTGATGATTTTTGACCCTGACGACAGTACGTTTTATGACCTCCCCAGACAGAATGGGGAAACAAAAAATATTACGCCCCCCCCACATATTACTGATCATTAGTTAATCCTAACACTCTATGAAATATGTATGCTAATTGGCTATAAAAATATACACTAGGTCCACTGAACTAGGAACAAAAGTCAGAATGGCTTAAGTAAAACTACGGCAAATGGCCTAATGATAAGTACAAAGAATTGGGCCTTCCTGTTCTGGGCTTTGGGTTTACTTTTTGCAAAAATTAGACTCGAGTTCCTATGGGTAGAAGACAATGATCTGAAAACAGGATGAAACAAAGATCTAAGGGAGGGATGAGAAATTTATATAGGCAAACTCAATACATTTCATAGCTGACTATTTTTATAGTCTGAAGACTGTTTTATAAACTTCTTATAGTTTTAAAACGGTTTTAATAAACTTCGTTCAAGGCTGGATGAAGAGATTATTTTCGTTTTAAAACTGGGTAGGCAGAAGAACGGTGTTTGACCTCTGACTCATATAACCTTTGATGGTACTGCTGACAACTGGAGGCTCCACCTCCATCTCTAAACTAAACCATGAATTGTATGCTACTTTAGCAATCCGTGGTCCCAGATCTCCTTAATAGCAAAAACCAAAAGCATGTTATGGTTGGATTCTTCGAATTCTCTACTTGCAGGAAGTAGCACCTCTGGTTTGGACAGCTACAAGGAATGGCAGAGACACTGGGCCACAACTATTCCAGTCTGCTAAAACATCCACATGTGACTCGTTGCTGTTGGCATTTATCACATGTAGAATGCCAACAATGGAAGAAGCCAGACACTGTTACTGCATCTATGGCCAACAGAAATGAAATTAAATAGCTCCAAATATTAATAAGCATAATCATGACACTGTTTTGGACATCAGCTGATTAACCGTACAGCCACAGAAATATGATGCATCCTGGGCACCATCCACTAAAATTAGCATGTTAATATGGCAAGATCCAGTGCCAACCAATATGGCTGTTTCCAGAAAGCGTATGGAGAAGTGACAAAGAATGAGGAGATAGGGGCGCCTGGGTGGCGCAGTCGTTAAGTGTCTGCCTTCAGCTCAGGGCGTGATCCCGGCGTTATGGGATCGAGCCCCACATCAGGCTCCTCCACTATGAGCCTGCTTCTTCCTCTCCCACTCCCCCTGCTTGTGTTCCCTCTCTCGCTGGCTGTCTCTATCTCTGTCAAATAAATAAA